>NC_090647.1:146035757-146350757 GCF_040937935.1 Hyperolius riggenbachi | reverse complement strand
TATCAGTACATTACAGAAAATAATGAACTTTATCACAATATGCTAATTTTTTGAGAAGATCCTGTATATATATATATATATATATATATATATATATATGCATATATATATGTATATACATGCAAATATATATATTTATACACTTAAATTAACAAATGTGCATAAACAAACTGAAGTGCTTAAAACGCAATTTTGCGTTTTAATGTTAAGACATTAAATAGTGTGACATACTCCCTGCTGGACAGGAAGTGCATCACTGGGATTCCCTTCAGTCTGTGCATGCACTCCACACTGCGCTCTGTTGTTCACACTCTCTGTGTTGCCATAGACCTGCCTTACTGCATAATACATGAGATAGGCACTGATCATACGGTAGCACACGGATGACTTTGCGACAGGATTTAACTGCTTCCATCTCATTGCGTAAGTGTAAAGGTCTCCAAAGACTTGCATTGACTTAGTGGCCTCTTAGTGGTGAAAATGCTTACTGCAATGCCATAGTGTAAAGGGGCGCTAAAGTGAAATCTGAAGTGAGAGGGTAATGGAGGCTGACATATTTTGTTTAATTTTAAGCAATACCAGTTGCCTGGCTGTCCTGCTGATCCTCTGCCACTAATACTTAACAAGCATGCAGATTGGGTGTTTCTGACAAAAATCTTACCAGATTAGCTGCATGTATGTTTCAGGTGTGTGATTCATACACTACTGCAGCCAAAGAGATTAGCAGGACGGCCAGGCAACTGGTATTGTTGAAAAGGAAATAAATATTGCAGCCTCTATATCCGTGTAACTTCAGGTTGCCTGTAAAGGGTTTTGTTTTGCTTCTTTTTTGGCACATGTATCCATGTAACATATAATCAGCCAAACTAGGCTGTACTATACTGCATGTGTTCTCTATTTATCATGAGCGGATTTAGCTGTGACTTGTTAATTTCACTGTTGGAACAATGCTGACTCACAGTTTGCTGGTGCCTGGCAAAAGCCCAGTAGTTCTGCTAGTTTACAGAGTCCAAATAAAAATAACAATTCCTTAATTACCTCTCGCTTCATTCATAAAGTGCCAATTCATTTGCAGCGGAGACGGTGCAGATTACCAGGACCACATTCCCCATAATCTGAGACATTTTGAGGCTATCCTAGAATATTTGTTAGTAGCAGGTTGTCTGTGACAGCAAACTGTTGTGAGGTAAATTCTATACAAAAAGAGTTGAGGGTGAATATAGAGACAAGGATTTGGGTACTGCTTCACACACTTCATCTAAACACCCAGCAACCTCACCTGCCTATGTGAGTACATCAGTGGTCAAAATCACTGTATTATTGCCTACTGCTAATACAAACAGCTCTTACGCTGGGTGATCCAGTCACAATGCTGAGCTAGTTCACTAAACATTCAGTAAGAAAAATAGCCTCCATGATGTGTGAAGTAAAGCAATGCCTGATCATTCCTAGCAATGTCCGCAAATTTCAAAGAGGCTTTTTGCCCTTAGAAAAAGTGAGGTAGGCGGAGCCCAGGGTTGTCTACAAACTCTTATTTTAGGAAATGTAAATTTAGTATAAATCTCAATGGGCAGATTATTACAGGGATTGGTAGGCAACACGCTCCCTGACCAATGACCATAAGGGAGGTGACAGTTAAAATTAATATTTCAGTAGCTTTTGATGCAGGTGATATATCAAGAGCAACCCCCCCCCCCCCCAACCCCCACGCAGAGCATGTGTTGGAAGCATATCTACCTATCCTTGCTCCAGCTTGCATCCTCGCGTGTCCCTGGCAGCTTATAAATTGACCATTGACCACTCCTACATTTAATGCAGTCACATGACAGTGAGCTTTGAGCTCTAGTGGCCAGTTCAGAAGATGCTGGGGAGATGTGGGGATGGAAGGAAGGTAGGGGCTCTTTCCACTAGCATATTGCATTCTACATCCATTTTTCTGGATGCCGACGTTTGTGTTGTTTCCTGCGAATGTTAGCACGGAAATCCAGATGTGGCTATCAATCACTGTATGGGAAACCGATGCATGCTGCAGAAATCTGCAGCACGCAATCCATATTTTATCTGCATCACACCGCAATGACAAATTCACGTTAAATGGAAAGATTCCATTGACATGCATTGGTTACAATTTCAATGCGAATATTTGCATTCCGAATTTACACTTAGTGGAAACAGGTTGTAGCCTTTCACCAGTATGCACCAGTATGCTTGGCTGCCACAATCTGCAGTTACAGATTTCTGCCTTTTTTTTGGCCAAAACTGAGCAGGGGGCTTATCCATGTGGCAGCCTATACACAGGACATGTTTTATAATTCTCCATATTTCATGTGTCTCCATTGTGATTAATAAAATAGTGTTTTTAGAATATTTCTAACTCCGCTAGCATTTCTTAGAGCGTTTTGAAATCGCAAGTGGGTACCAGGCTTTAATATTGCAGAACATTATACTATGACTATGGTAGAGATTAGATGGTGACCTCCTCTGTGGACAGTTAGTAACATGATTATACAGTATACTTTGTAAAATGCTAGAATCGATGTCAGGCCTATATAAATAAATAATAATCCTGCATTTTTTCATACAATTAGCAAAAATGACAACATTATATTCTACCTTATTTATGAGGCCATTGGTGAATACATTCACCTACATGAATCCCTCAATTGGGTAATACCATCTGATTTATGGTACACGGCTGTTAAATATATTAGCAGTTTATAAAGATTCATGTCCCATAATTGTAATTTTACTGTAATAGTAACTTTACAGTTACATTAGGGCAGCCAGGAGCTGCAACCTTACAACAGCACAAATGCCTGCTCTAATAACACACACACACACACACACACACACACACACACACACACACACACACACACACACACACACACACACACACACACACACACACACACACACACACACACACACACACACACACACACACACACACACACACACACACACACACACATTACATAAGTAATAAAATATAAACTTGTAAAGAAAAATTATAAAGTTAAATATGTATATACAAATCCTTAAGCTGTTTATGCAGAAATGTGTCTCAGAAAGAAGTCATTGATGTATTATTGCCTGTTTTGATGTAACCTTAGCAAAGCTCTAAACAAGTCTAATCAGAGCACTGGCTCTACATTGGTGGCCTGAGAGTACCTGTCTCTGTACTCAGACTGTCTCCTGGTTAACAGACCATTCCAGAGACAGAGGGGGGGGGGGGGGGGGGGCAGGGGGATGACAAAGATAGAAGGAAGGTAAAAATAAACTGGAATTCTCTAGAAATAACTCAGTGGGAATCTTTACCAAAGAAGGAGGGTGCTGAGTATTTGTCATACTGTACCCAAGAGGGTACAAAACAAGCTGAGAGAAAGAAGGCAAAAGCAGAATCACTATAGATGTGACATCACCTGTAGTAGTGTGGCAACAGGCCCAATACAGACCTTATATGAGAGAACGGTTTGTATTTCGTGCTGGCAAGAGGATAAGGGTGCTATTTTGGAGGCTGAATGAGGTGACAAATGTGTTTGCTCAACTACAGTCATGCTCAGACAATAACAGTTCTGCAAAACAAATGTCAACAATACATCTTATATTTAAAGCTTGCTTTACCCTCCACTGTAGCATCAATAATCTGATAAAGGCTGGATTTACACTTTCTTCTCCCATAGGCCAACAAGTGCCGCTTCCCCCCTCCCCATGCATCAACCACCCTCTCGATCCATGTGCAGTGCCCTCTTCTATGTGCAATATCCACGAATCAGGTTATTTCAGCGCGCTGCACTGAGCGCCGAAGCTGTGCGCCGTCATAGCAACAATGCTATGCTTCACGTCCCGCTTATCGGTAATTCGGTGCTCTGTGGCAGCTGCCAGACTCCCAATTACATTTCCCTCTGAGTTGCGACAACTCGAAGGGGGAATAGTATTTAACGCTGCCTCAGAGTTTAGCTGAAGCAGAGAGAGCCGAACTGACTGGCGCCGAGACACCATGTATTCTAATATCTATGTATTATAGCCCCTCTTTTTCATCTACAGTTCTCTTGGGCAAAAGATGTGCTGCTCACCATTTGCAACCTCACATATCCTTTTGCATTCTCATTTTGCATTTGCAGCAACCCCTCTTCCAGGGCCAGCCACCCCATTAGGAAGCAGCTGCCCAAGACCCAGGCCTTTGGGGCCTTTTTTTTTTTTTTTTTTTGTTTTTTTTTAGAAATCCAGGCCTGCGCGCTGCGTGCAACGTAGGTGACCATACCAATTCATAGCACTTGTGTTGCTCTGCGATTCTCTTTGATACAGTGAAGATCCCATTTATTTATACTGGATGGAATCGCAATGCATTTGTGAAAAATTGTTTGCAACCATGCGTTGTGTGACCATGCTGAAGAACAACTTATGGTTTGAAACATCAGATCGTGCAGTCTATGCACTTCTGATATACTTGCGTATCTCATACACTGCGCATTGCATTGCACCAGCAACAAAAACGTGGGGGAGGAGCCTAAAGCTACTTACACCTGTACATAATTGTTGCTCAAAACAAATGTTCCTGATCATTTCAATTGACAGTTTAGAAACTATAAAAATGGAATGTCAAAATAATGCACATTGTTTGAATAAAGGAGGTACAGCTTTTTAATAGCAAGTTAGACATTCCATTTATACTGTTCTGACAGCGGAGTGGCATCGCTGTTCAGCTCCCCTGAGCTGTCTACACTAAACTGCTTCATTACATAGATGGACACCTACCGCTTGTCAAGGCAGTTTAGGGTTGATCAATGTATAGACACAATATTGTTCTTTCTGCTGAGCAGTCTATTCTGTTCTATAGAGACAGGAGGATCAGTAGGAGGCACAATGGCAATAACATTGGCCAAGGAATTTCCAGCGTGGTCAATCACAGGGGAGGAGGCTACCATCTTTGGTGGACACCAGTACCACGTTAAACTGGGCACAAGAGATGGAGGATGTCTGTACAGACATTAAACTGATGGTCAACCTATCTCAGATGATATTTTCAGTCACTAAATGTTTCATATCTGTTCACGCATTTAATGTAGTGAGGCAGCCTCATTTACAAATCTCTATAGTTAGTGCTCGCTGGTCTAGAATAAGATGGGGCATTTATCACTTTTGTCCCTCTTTCTCTCTAAATTTCCTATAGCAAATCTGCTTCCCATTTCTGCAGAAATGTCTCAATGGTCGATCACCGAATCAGTACCAGCTATTGGCGCAGGTTCAAATGCTGATGACTGGGAGACATTTTAGAAGTGGAAAATACGAATAATTTTTTCTTCAAAATGTATGGTGAATTTAGAGTTACCTTTAGCTCTTTATTAGTTACCTCTTATTTCACCCAGAGAAACAAAAGCAACAAAGCTATAACCACCATATAAAATGCTACATTACACAGGTACAAAAGCCAAGATGTGGAAAATTGATGCTGCCTGCACAAAATAAATTGTGAGCACATTCTAATGACCATGTAAGGGAAAAAAGCTACTGCTATATGCTCTTGTGTAGTACAATATACTGGTACACCAACCCAGCATGTCTGCTAGCTAGATAGCAGTACACAATAAAAGTGAAAAGGCACACTTGTTTTATTAAAAAACAAAAAAACAGATTTTTATTAAAGTTTCGTTAGGAAAGCATGCGCATGGAAAATTTTATTTTATATTTGTATTTTAACACAGTTTATTCCATATGAAGTATTACAAACTCACAGCCCGATTTTCCTTAGCAAGAAACAATAAACATAATGTAAAGGAGAAAACAACAAAAGTAACAGTATACCTTTGATAAGACTGCATACTGTCTAATATAGTTGTGCCAAGATATGTGCCACAGGGCCTGCTTCCCCAGCAACTGCTTGGCTGGTCCTTGTATGAGAGTGCTTAGGTCAAGGCTACTGATTCCATCATATACGTTTTAGTTCCGTTGCTACCCCTTCTTACTCATATTTCAGTGAAAGGACAGACTAGTCACCAAGTACACCATACCGTTATTTGATCTCTGGGCCTTTCTCTTAGACACTGAAGCGAAAAAAAATATATGATATAGTGAATTGGTTGTGTACTATGAATAATTACTATAAGATTAGCAGCAAAGAAAATATTCTCATACTTTTATTTTCGGGTATATAGTGTTTTTTCTAACATTGCATCATTCTCTAATATGTGCAGATTACACAACACTCAGCATTCAAAATGATTCTTTCAGAGCAGTCTGTGAAGCAATGACCTCTCCTCTAGCAGAGAAAAAGTAAACAGTTCACTTACAGTTGAGATAATAAAAGTCAGATAACAGCCCTCTCCACGACTAACTTAGTCGGAGAGCTTAATGGCTTGTTTGCATAGAGATAACAACTGGAGTTTCTCAACTCTTCCTGTACTGGAAACAATTAGACTGATGTATCTGATCTTAATGTTGTATTTCTTAGCTGTACTACACATACAAATCATAATATCATAATTTTTTTTTCGCTTCAGTGTCTCTTTAAGTAAAAGTCATGGAATTGGGATGTATCATCTTTTAATGCAGGGAGGCTGAAATCCTATGATTATTAAAGTTAGAAAACTCTCTACATCCATACATGGTACTTTGCTGATTGAACCGGATTACCATGTGAATATTCTCTTAGTGAGGAAAATCACAGAAACACTTTTCAGAGCTACTGCTGATTGTGTTGTCTCAGGTGTATGGTCTTATTTTTGGACTTTACTTTCATGACCATCTTTTAAATGATGCTCTCTGGTCTCTCGTGGTGACTTTGCAATTGGGGTGCACAACTCACCAGATAAAGTTGGACCTTGCTCAGACTTTGAGCATTGGGTTGCACAATAATGCAACAAGCAACTCAATGAGGATGATCGCATCTACACGATCTACTGAATTGTTCTCATGTACTGTCTGTAGCATATACCTGGCTAATGCCTGTGAAGGTGTGTACATGCCATAGAAATTTCCTAGACCATGAAATAATATGCATGTTTTAACATGCGCAGTTTGTGTTACATTACTCACAAATTATAATACATGCAAATGCAATATGCATTGTGTGAATAAGGCCTTAAACTCTCAGAGGAGTGAATGCAGTGGGTAGGGTCAGCTGATCCGTGTTAAGACTGCACAGTTATTTGCACAGGAAATAATGCTAGCTGACCTAGGCAGTAAGGTATTTTAAATATATTTACTGCAAAATATACAGATATATACAAAACTTTGTGAAATGATACTTAATGCATATTTACTATAATATGATTTAGAACAAAATATTAGAGGCTTAATTAGGGCTTAGGAAAATGATTTATAGTTACATCCATGTCTAGAATGTAAATATGCAAAGCCAGTGTGTGTGTGTGTGTGTGTGCGTGCGTGCGTGTGCGTGCGCGTGCGTGCGTGTGTGTGTGCGTATGTGTGTGTCAGAACAATTACTCATTACTGTTAGGGGGAGTAAGACAGCAGAATGCGTGTACCGTATCACATGGGCATCAGCAAGTCTTTAATTAGCACTTGTTTTCAGTTATGAATGAATGAGCCTGGAAAAATAACTAAATAAGCAGATTACTCTGCTGACCAGCTATATAGAAAAGCATCCTTTCAGCCTCTCCACTCCTTTCTGAATAAGCAAAAGAATAGTCAATTATAGTATGTCTCTTCCTAGTTTCTTTTCAAAGTAGTTTTCCATTAAATGGAATATACCGGTAACAAGGCAGTGGACAGAATTCCAAAACAGCCCATTGTTGAAGCATATGCAGATAAAACAAGATATGTCCACTGTCCACAACCAAAGGGAATCAGAATGTTACAAATCAAGCACTATAACCTAACCCCACCGCCGAAATGCCATTTACACATTTTTTTGTGCTGTATATGCCTACCAAGCAACATTAGAGTGGTGCTGATGCAGTGGACAGTATTCTCGCATTACAGTGCTGGGTTCCCAGTTTGTATCCGGACCAGGGCACTATTAGCATTGCGTGTGTATATTCTTCCTATGTTTGCACGGGATTCCTCCTACATTCCAAGAACATACAGATAAGTTAATTGGCTTTAAAACATCTAGATGGGGCGTCTTATGCATGTTCCTGAAGAGTCGTATTGATTACAAAACCAGTCGAGCGGGACTGAAGACGCCGTCTGTGAGTGTGTGGTGGCAGTGGCAAAAGGCGGACTGAGGAATGGCGCAACTTGAAGCCATGCAGGCAGCCAAAACAAGGGGGAAAATAAAACCCTGTGTGTACTTTTCTGCTGTGAGTTTGCATTTTTAATATTATTAAAGTTTTAAGACGGTTTTACACGATGGAGGCTTGAATGTCTTTTATTTGAGGTGTGATGAGCCCACAAGAACTACATTGGAAACAGAGACAGAGATGACCCAAATATGCTGTTGACCCATCTAATAGAGGGTCTTGGAAGAGGGTGAGTGTTCCTGTCTTAGGGTGAGGTGGTGGTATAACATTAAAAACATTAAGATCGTTTCAGCTACAGAACCTTTTTTGTGTGAAGGTCATACTGAAGTGCACCGATCCTATTGCTGTGATAATTGGACTCATGAACATTTCTGCGCTGTCTAATTGTATTATTTAAAGAAAATCTGTATTGTTAAAATCGCACAAAAGAAAACATACCAATGCGTTAGGGGACATCTCCTATTACCCTCTGTCACAATTTCGCCGCTCCTCGCCGCATTAAAAGTGGTTAAAAACAGTTTTAAAAAGTTTGTTTATAAACAAACAAAATGGCCACCAAAACAGGAAGTAGGTTGATGTACAGTATGTCCACCCATAGAAAATACATCCATACACAAACAGGCTGTATATAGCCTTCCTTTTGAATCTCAAGAGATCATTTGTGTGTTTCTTTCCCCCTTCTGCTCTCATGCACTGAAGTTTCAGGCTGCTCTTTTCTTCCTGCAAACAGCTTTGCCCTTGTCTGTAATTCCTCAGTATGTGAAAGCCCAGCCAGCTCAGAGGAAGATTTATCCAGCTTGTAAAAGATAAGAGAGAAGAGAGAAGCTGCCCTAATCTAAATAATACACAGGCAGTGTGCATAGAGGGGCCTGGAGAGGGGAGTTCATAGCAGAACCACAACACTGAAGAACTTGGCAGCCTTCCAGACACAGGCCGACAAGTCTGACAGGGGAAATAAACATTGATTTATTACAGAGACTGTTATAGTAGAAAGTGCTGCAGTAAGCCAGAACACATTAGAATAGCTTTTGGAACTTGTAGGATGATAAAAAACAGGATGCAATTTTTGTTACGGAGTCTCTTTAATATATGCATGAAGCTTGAATGGTCTTCCAGTGTTTGCAAATATTTTTTTCTAGCATTCTGGTTTCCTCTAACATACTGGTAAGTCCCCATTCCCCAAAGTAGCTTTATTAGAATAAGATTGTGAGCTCCTCAGAGTGACACTTAGTGACATAACTATTTATTTATTGTACTGAGTAAAGTCCTGTACATGATGTCAGCACTATAAAAAAAACATTATAAACTATTATAAAAACTGCCAAATGCTTTTATGTTTAAGTGCATATACGTGTCTGGCAAGAGTTTTTTAAGCATTTAGAAGGTGTTACTATAGACTTCCTTTGTAACTAAACAACATCCCAAAACCACACGTGTCACAGGGAATGCTTTTATGACATGCAGCCAGATAAATGCCACCTATAAACACCAGTGTGAACTTTCCTGTATATCATACATTGGTATATCATACATAGGCACTTGTCTGACTGCACAGAAGCTTAACAAATGCCTTCTCTGATCGCGACTGTGATCATGGCCTAAGACTATATTTTATCCTGATTGTTACTGTCAGTCTGCTGCAATACAAGTTACAGTATAATTCATTTCCTTGTTTGCTTGACCCTTCCATGTAAGAGCTAAAATTCTGCAATCACCCATGTGTGAATAGCAGCACCATTCATCCATAGAGTTACAGCCTGTTATTCATGCACCAATGCCAAGTACTGACGAACTACAGAGTGGAGAACTGTGTCTGCAAGAAAGAAGTATCTTTTATTGGCTGTCTAAACTTAATTTCAGAAGCAACTAGTTCCTGATTATGCAGTTCTCTTATCAGGCCTGGCACTGGCTTGCTCCTAAACATACATTCAGATAGCCAATCAATGCTATTGCCTACTGTGGCAACCTTTTTCAAATTGTTGCTATCTAAGGATAACACATTACCTCATGCTGTTGTTAGTTTCAGCAAGAAACATCAAAACGATCATCTGTGCAAGCCTACAAACCCTAGAAAAAAGGTATGCCAATCAAGCTGAAAAAACACGTTCTTCATTTTACTTTCAAGCTTCCTTACCACAAAGTGAACATTACAGTGTCCACTGACTGCTCTATGCCTTAACCTTCCTGGCGGTAAGCCCGAGATGAGCTCGGACTATGCCGCGCAGGAGGATTTCTCAGGCCCTGCTGGACCGATTTGCATAATTTTTTTTTGGTACACGCAGCTAGTACTTTGCTAGCTGCGTGTACTGCCCGATACCCGCCGCGGCGCGCTGCCCCCCCCCCCAGACCCCATGCGCTGCCTGGCCAATAGGTGCCAGGCAGCGCTGAGGGGTAGATCGGGACTCCCTTTGACGTCATAACGTCAAAGCCCTAATGGAAATCCCGTTCAGAACAGGATTTCCAGATGGGCTTGATCGCCGGAGGTGATCGAAGAGGGAGGGGGGATGCCGCTGCAAAGCGGCTGTCATGTAGCTGACGCTAGTCTAGCTACATGATTTAAAAAAAAAATTTAATTGACCGCCAGGAGGGTTAACCCCCTTGCCGTTACAATTCTGGCGGCAAGGGGGCAGCGCAGCACTTTTTTTAAATTTATTTTTTTAAATCATGTAGCGAGCCGAGGGCTCGCTACATGATAGCCGCTGACAAGCGGCATCCCCCTATCCACTCTGATCGCCTTCGGCGATCAGAGTAAGCAGGAAATCCCGTTTAGAACGGGATTTCATGCTGGGCTTCCCCGGTCGCCATGGCGACCGGGCAGGATGACATCACCGACGTCATGGACGTCGGGACGTCAGAGGGAATCTCGATCCACCCCTCAGCGCTGCCTGGCACTGATTGGCCAGGCTACGCAAGGGGTCTGGAGGGGGGGGCGGCGCGGCGGGTAGCGGCGAATCCGCGGCGAGCGGCGGCGATCGGAAACTGCACGCAGCTAGCAAAGTGCTAGCTGCGTGCAGGAAAAAAAATTTGTGAAAATCGGCCCAGCGGGGCCTGAGAAGTCCTCCTACGCAAGTTACCCCGAGCTGAGCTCGGGATAACCGGCAAGGAGGTTACAACACATATACTTTTATGTAAAAATGTTATGCATTTTACAAGTATTGTAGTGTATTTCAAACATCTTTATACATTTGTCCATCAAAGAAACACCACCATGGCTGGTTCTCAAAAGAATGAACCATGCATGCCCAAAACGCTGCTGGCGACAGGAGAATGATAACCAGTTGGTGGACCGGTATTCCAGTCGCACATCTTATGGAGTTGCCAGCGGAAAAAATGGAGGGGAACCAGAGGATACAAGGAGACCAAACAGACTATGGGGAATGGAAGAAGCCTCAAGTAAGTAAAAGTCAACAGTTTTAAGTACAGTCCAGGTGAGCTTTAAGACTGGCTGCATTTAGAAAAACAAAGTGTTTGATTACAGAAATACAAAGAGTGTCCCTAGACATGATTCAAAATGAAAATACTGAATCTAAGATCTATTTATGTATATCAGGAGCAAAATACTAACTCCCATTTACCCAACTTCTAATATCTGTGTATATTGAATAATACTGACAAGCGCAGACTCCTAGTTTGAATTAGGACTCTTCTTGGTGCATCACCTTTCTCATATAGGTTTAGCAGTATTCTTCCCACAATGCCGAGGCCGGCTGTGAGTGGAGGGATACATTTGTCACATAACTTTTGCCTTCTGGCACAAAAATAATGTACTGCTTTAAAAGAAAAGTGTCTACTTAACTTCTTATTTTATGGGAGCCGGGGATGTGTCCAGCTCTAACATAAACAGCTCTTTGTCAGCATGTCAGTGATCTCAGCACTGGCACAACGTCATTGTGTGATGAATGTTTTATTTTTTAGGATAGCAGCACAACCAGTGTTATGAGAAATGATAACACTTGACTGCTAGCCAATATTCTATCCGGAGTTAAGAATAAATGAATACTGTTATGACTGATATGACTTCAGAGCACTCATGTGACAATCTATTCATGGGGTACAGCTATAAAAGATAAGCTTCCAGAGCCAGCATATCAAAGAAATCTGATTGTCATCTGCTCCCTTGTTTCCTCTGATAGTCCAAAGATCAGCTTGTTTCATCTATCACAGGCCATGAGGTATTCCCCTGTGACATGCTGCATGTCGGCTGTATGCTGACAAGTGGAAGAAAAGATTCTTGCAGGAGTCTGATTATCATCAGGGCTAGAGTTCTGTGAAGGCAACACAGGCCAAAGATTGGAGGATGCTGAATATGGTCTACATCAGGCGTGTCAAACCCAAATACAAAGTGTGCCAAAATTATACAAAGGGACCAAGTCGTGGGCCATCCTCAATATCTACTGTCCACCTTCTTCCCATATAAAGTTCTCAGATGGCCATCTCCAACCCCTATACAGTTCCCTGGTGTTCAGTGTTTTCCCCCTCACTCCCCCATATGGCTTCCCTGGTGATCTAGGGCTTCACCTCCAATAGAGCTTCCCTGGTGGTCTAGAGTGGGCCAAACATAATGCAATGTGGGGAAAGCACTTGAGGGCCAAATTTAATGGCCCTGAGGGCCAGGTTTGGCCCACGGGCCAGAGTTTGACATGTATGGTCTACATGAACACAAAGGATTGTCCCTGGACGCACTCCTCTGGCAATATAGAGGAGTATAGAATATAGAGGTGCAAACACAGTCAGCCTACCACAACACTGGTGTGACGGATTGCGGAGAAACCGCCTCGCCTTCTGACAGTGAGGCGGCGGTGTCCGCGCACAGAGCAGCGGTTTCCCCGCAGCAACATGCGTCTGGTTTGGCTGGACCCAGTAGTGCACACAGATGGAGAGCTACGCGCGCGCGCCGCAAGACAGGCTCTTTATACCAATAGGAGAAGGGTCAGCTGATCCCAGCTCAGTGGTTGATTGGTTGATGGGAGCTGGGTGGCGCTGGAGAGCGCTCCACTATATATATCTCTTGCTGTTCAGTTGCTGGTTGTCTGGCGTTGCGAATGCCTATGTGTTAGCACTCAGACCTAGTCAGATCTTTCAGAGTGGTGGAACCAGGAGGACCTGGGAATCCACACTTAGCCAGTTTACTGTGTATTATCTGTGTTATTCATTAGTCCAGTTCCAGGGTGTAGAGACCACGGACCTCACACCCCAGACTAGGAATACTGTGTATCATCTGTGTTATTCATTAGTCCAGTTCCAGGGTGTAGAGACCACGGAACTCACACCCCAGACTAGGAATACTGTGTATCATCTGTGTTATTCATTAGTCCAGTTCCAGGGTGTAGAGACCACGGACCTCACACCCCAGACTAGGAATACTGTGTATCATCTGTGTTATTCCTTAGACCAGTTCCAGGGTGTAGAGACCAAGGACCTCACACTCAGACTAGGGAACTTGTGTTATCATCCTGTTATACATCAGACTAGTTCCAGGGTGTAGAGACCACGGACCTCACACCCAGACTAGGAATTGTTTGATATCTGTTATGACGTATTGATTTCCTGACCACTCCTCTGATCTCTGATTCGGTACCTTGCACTTCTGATATTCCGTTGCCAAACCCTGCTTGCCTTGGATACCGAATCAGCTTACCGTTTTTGTACTTTATCTGTCAGTGTGTTGCCGACCTGGCCTGCCCGACCTTTCTGGCTGTCACCCACCCCTTGAGTGCTTAGCCTCCCTGCAGGGGCCCTCTGCTTCTCAGAGGGGGCACTGCTGCTAAACCAGTCAGGGTCTCCTTCTCCTGGAGTCCTTGACTGCAGTAGAGTCTGTCTCTACATATTGGACCACCTGCTACCCCGGTGGTCCAATTTCTACTGTTACACCAAACACTCACACACTTCAGGTGTCCAGAGGTTAGCAATATATCTGTATTATCGGTGATTCTGCAGATCATCAATAATCAGGTATATATCTGCATTCTTGGTGATACTGCAGATCACCAATAATCAGATTCTCTCTGCGTGCTGACACCAATCGTTACAACTGGCAGGCTAGACATGTTTGTTAGGTAAAGATCAGCACACTCATATAAATTTCACTGAATAGTAGTTGTACTTCATCCAGAAGAATTTACAATTGCAATTTTATAGTGGCACTCCATCCTGTTTTTCAGGTAAATTGTCTGGTTAATTGAATGGCACAGGGTATATCGTATCTATGGCATTGAATACTGTATGGCCAGGGTTTAAATAACCCTGACCTTCACACTAGTGTTGTGACTCTGCCTCCCACCACAAGCACAAAAGCCAAGGCTACATGTATGCGTCAAGGAGCACACCCAGCAAAGGAGCAGACAGAGAAAGACGAGAGACACATCTGACTCAATCACAATTATTCATTTGGTCAGAGTAAGCATAATATTACATCTTGGGAGCGATTCTTCTTATAAGCGATCTGAAATTATCATTTGTGACCACCAATGGAAAAAATCTGCTGACCAATCCAATCAGATGAATGAAATCGATCCGATTTTCAGATCAATCCCGTCAATCTGATCGGCTTCATTCTGTTGGTCCTTTTTCAAGCTAAATGTAGCATAACAATGTGCATCAACACTGAATTATTTGCACCTCATTGACCATCTAAGTGAAGTATGGTGTTAGTCGAGGAGTAGAAATGTAGATATCAAACCAACAAACGTTGATTCTGGTGATACCTTTAATGACTAACTGTACATGGTTTATTGCTGCTTTCAAAACTTTAAAGAGAACCTGAACTGAAAATTAAAAGTCAAAATAAACATAAACACGTCATACTTACCTTCCGTGTAGTCTACTCATCAATCTCTTTCTCCTCTCATGCGTACTGTTTGTCTACTGTGATTGATGGAATTCTCCATCCTTCATTTGAAAATGGCAACTACCCCATAACAGCTTGCTGGTTAGCACACTGTTAAACTGTAATATCCCCCACTTAAGCCATAGGGAAGCATGGACATTACTTTGCACATTCAGTGTAACTGACAGCTACTGATATATAACTGACAGCAACTGGTATATTTCAGTTCTGACAAAATATTGTCAGAACTGGAAGGGATCACTGTAAGAAGAAAATGGTGAGCTTCTGAGAGGAACGGACATGAGGTAAGTATGTAATGTTCATTTGCAGCTACATCATGTGTTTATTTTAAAGAGAACCCGAGGTGGGTTTGAAGAATATTATCTGCATACAGAGGCTGGATCTGCCTATACAGCCCAGCCTCTGTTGCTATCCCAAACCCCCCTAAGGTCCCCCTGCACTCTGCAACCCCTCATAAATCACAGCCACACTGCTGACAAACAGCTTGTCAGAGCTGGCTGTGTTTATCTCTATAGTGTCAGTCTGCTGCTCTCCCTCCTGCAGAACTCCAGTCCCCGCCTGCATCCCTTCCCTCCCTGCTGATTGGAGGGAAGGGACAGGGGCAGGGACCGGAGCTATGCAGGAGGCGGGGGAGCAGCTGAGACTGACACTACAGATGTAAACACAGCCTCACAGCACGGCTGTGATTTATGAGGGATTGCAGAGTGAATAGTCATTAAAGGTATCACCGGAATCAACGTTTGTTGGTTTGATGTCTGCATTTAACTGCCCATCCGTAAGTCTAATGTTCAACTTTAGTAGGTTACTCCATTTCGCACAGTCAGGACCCTTTCCGGTGTAATTTTAATTATACCCAAATGTTTAGTTTCAGTCATTGTTCGGTATACAGTGCATTGACAAGTGAGATTTCACACACGTTCACACATGCTGCTGGCACATCATGCTGGAAACACTCTGCGAGTGGGAGTCTAATATAACAAAAGATGCATTCTGAAAACTTCAGCATTTTCCACAAAGCACACTAAACAACTGGATACCAAGGCTGTGCCACGGATTCTCCGGATTCCTTGTTCTGCCAGTCTCATACTTGCACACCCTCAAGGGCTATTTGGAAGGGAAGAGTGGAACACAGAGTGCTGGGAGGAGGTGTGTGTATAGGGTGGGGGCTCCATAATTAACGAAGGTATTTTTTCCAGGGCTTGGCAAGCTCTTCTGTCTGCTGTGGGTATAAACTTTCAGAGAGAAGTTCCAGCAGCACAGACATAGCAGACATGCCTACTGACAGTGACTGATCACCTCCTGATCTGCTGGACTTCTGCTATCTGTATACAGCTGTCAGGACTCATAGAAGCCAATAACTTACATCTGGAATGAGTTAGATCTCTAATGATGAAAATATATTACGGTTCATCACTGTCTTTTTACATTGTATTTCAAAGATACTTCACCTGCCACAATAAAGACTAAGTACCTAAGAAAATTAACTGCCGCGCACAGGGAAAGAAATGACATTGAACTTGGCATGCGCAATAAAGATAAGCAATGCTAATACTGATATACAACTTCTAGAGAGAGATCTGACATAGTGGGTACACAGTGGGGTAACAATAAGGGATGCAGAGGTTGCGACTGCACCAGGGCCCCTGGACCAGAGGGGCCTTCTTTATTTATCTTATTAGCTTTTCATTGGTGCTAAGCTGGTAATGAACATCTTTATATGTGCATTGCATAGTAGTAATCCTTAACAAACTGTTTCCTTACTCTAAATACACCTCTCTGACACTGCAGCTTTTCTTGGTAGGTTTTGGGGTGAAAATATCAATAGAGTGCTTGTAGCACCACGGTATGTGTATCTACGCTCCTTTTAACATCCTCTCCCCATCAGGAGCGTAGATACACGCACCCCCACCGCTGACCGCGCTCCTGCTTGCCCGTGTGCGTGCTCCCACGCTCGTGCACGCCGCCGCCCGCTCGGAGATCAATGAATGGGAAAAACCATTCCCGTACGTTTGATCTAAGCCCCCCAGCAATGATCGGCTACTTCTATGAGAAGCAGTGCGATCATTGTGGAAAAAAAAGTTTCCCAGCCTCATAACACTTCCTGTAAGCGTACTTCCTACGCTTACAGGACGAATGCACCAAAAATTACTGTGGCCATCTTGTGGCCAAATAGTAAAACTACACCCAAAAACATTTTTCATATACAAATACATAGTTTTACATTATAAATTAACTCATTACCTCCCACACTCCCCAATTATTTTATTTTTTTTTTTGTAATAAAAAGAAAAAAAAATTACAATAAAAAAAATACATAAATAGTTACCTTAGGGACTGAACTCTTTAAATATTTATGTCCAGGGGGTTTAACACTGTTACTTTATAAACTATGGGCTTGTAATTAGGGATGGACGCAAAACTGAAAAAAAATGCACCTTTATTTCCAAATAAAATATTGGCGCCAAACACTGTGATAGGGACATCATTTAAACGGTTTTATAACCGGGACAAATGGGCAAATACATTTCATGGGTTTTAATTACAGTAGCATGCATTATTTAAAAATTATAATGGCCGAAAACTGAAAAATAATGATTTTTTTCCAACATTTTTTCCTATTTTCCCATTAAGACACATTTAGAATAAAATAATTCTTGGCATAATGTCCGCACCTAAAGAAAGCCTAATTGGTGGCGAAAAAAACAAGATATAGTTCATTTCATTGCGATAAGTAATGATAAAGTTATAGACGAATGAATGGAAGGAGCGCTGAAAGGTGAAAATTGCTCTGGTGCTCCAGGGGTAAAACCCCTCAGTGGTGAAGTGGTTAAAATATGTGCAAGCATATACAAATAAGAAGTACATTTTTTTCAGAGTAAAATGAGCCATAAATTACTTTTCTCCTATGTTGCTGTCACTTACAGTAGGTAGTAGAAATCTGACAAGTGACAGGTTTTGGACTAATCCATCTCTTCATGGGGGGATTCTCAGGGATTTATTTATTCTCAAACGCACTTAGATCCACTCAGCGGATTGTTCATAAACAGCCTTATCAGTCCGCCGACAGTGCGTACACACGCACTACTGTCGGCTAAAGACCGCCCAGCGGGAGGGTACGGCGGACCCGCTGTTGCCACTGGTAGTGCATGCGTACGCACCTTTACTTTCTGCACTAGAAGTTGTACAATTGAACATTATCACTCTGAGGTCAAGTGTGAGCAGAGGTGAAAAGTAGGAGCAGCCAGCTCAAATTTTAATCTGTTTCCTAAAGGGAATTTGAAATTGATTTGACAGCTATTATAAGCAATACGTCCTCCTAATGTTGGCAGAAATATATGTGGTGATGTTCAACCAAGGTCATTTGAGGTAAAGGAGGCTGACACCAACATTGATGTATTGTAAGTTTGTACGTTTGTTGTTTCTATCCCCTCCATGATACGAGGAATAGCTAAATCTATTGCAGGTCAAGATGAAAACAAAAAACAGTGAAGCTTAAAAAATATAATCTGTCTGTTTAACCAGTTTTAGATGCATGTAATGACAGCATAAAATCTATCTATGTAACTAAGAACACCCTAATAAACAATGAAATGGCAAAGTAAGAAGAGACAATGTCAGTCATAGCGACTGTTGACACATGACTCAATCACAATTATTCAGTTGGCCAGAGTGAGGATAATATTACACCTTGGACTGCATCTCATAATATCTTAAAGGGAACTGGGCTATTCTCAGTGGTGTAAAAGCAAACAGAAGTGCTTATATTTAAATATTCATAGGTTGTCTAAGCAGCAGAACTTGCAGTTCCAGCTGATGGAGGCATTGACAGAGCATGTTCATCCTCTGTAGTCTATATGGTGTGTTAGTGTCTAGGTGGGGAAGCAACACAGAGGAATTCAGTTGAATACCTATTGCAATTTAAACATGGAAATTGTACTTTGGGGCCCTCATCATGAGGACCTGGATTTCATAAATAGCTAACGAGTGGTATAAAATCTGTCTATCTACAGATGAGCAACAGAATAATTAATACGGCAACTGAATGACTAAATGGGAATTCAAATGTTTAATTTGTAATCTATAGAATACAAATATGAACACATATCAAAAATAACTATTTTTAATAGCACTGAGACTAAGTTCTAATAATAAACATAGTTTTTATCTTTGAATGCAGGAGAAAAGCCTTGAGAGAGCTTCTGTGTATAAAAAAAGCAGTGCATTCTAAGAGCAGCAGTGTTATGCACACAGATTAAACTGGACATTGCTTTATCACACAAAATGACTGCTTCTACACTTGCAGAAAGGAACCTCCTCCTAGTGTTTCTTATTCTGCTGTGATTTATCAAATGAACACATGCCAGTGTTGGTGATGTTTCAGACCACACATCAACAATGTATGTATTTGTACTGCTGAATGTCCTGATTGTACAGAGTTTTGAGCGCCTCATGTATCTATGCTCCCCACTATTTGTTTTGTTCTCTGTACAGCGCTATGGAAGATTTGGCGCTACATAAATAAAAAACAATCATAATAATTAAGTGACGGGGGATTGTGATTTTCACATACTAAGATACATTCATAGTCACATACATTAATTTAGGTCAATGGCAAGTATGATATGTATACACTTAATAAGGAGCTATGAGATAAGCTTTTATTTGCACATTATCTCAAACTGCAGTTCTGCTTTAAATTCAGTTTAAGGCCTTTTGAGGGATACAGAGGTAAATGTATAATAGATGCTATATCTCAGTCATCTGTCCCTTCTGTTTTAAAGATATATTTTATATGAAAAGCAATTGCCTTGAAAAGATCAATATATATTACCATTCTACAGTACAGTGTGCAGATGTAAGCATCTCATTTCTTTTCACTACAGATAAAGATACCAATTATGTAGAACAAGCAAAGGACAAGCATTTTGCATGCACTGACTAATCACTTTCAAAGACAGCACAATAGCTGGGACTTTATTATGCACTGAAATGCAAGTTCTTTTTGATTCGTACTGAAAACTGTCAAAAGTATTTTTAATTTAGACTCGGAAGTAGACATCTTATTCACATAGTCCATTGACTTGATTGAAAAAAGCTATACCAACCCTTTCATTAAAGTATTGGAATTGGTCCTCTTGCCCTAATGTGGTGAATAAGCAAGGCCCATGGGGTATTTTAATGCTAGAATATTATTAGAGTAAACAATAAGTCTGTCCTGGGAAGTGATCTTAGCATATAGATGGCTACATCCCCCATTAATATTCAACTTAATGTGAGTGGGTTAAACACAACATCCCCTATCCATTGTCTGTAGAGAAACTTCCTTTGGAAAAGACATAAAACCACAACATGGTTTCAGCTGACCCCAATGTGGGAGCGTCAAGAGCACTCCTCCAAAAGAATGTTTTTGGAATTTATCTAAGTCATTTTAATTAAAACCATCTAAGAAGCTCACTTCTGTACCCAGCACTCCCTTCAAACACCTGTGTGTTCATTTGTCTCCGGGACATCAACATGCAAATACAGTAGAACTCTTGAATTTTATGGCAACAAATAACATTTGTTGTTTTTTTAAAACATCTGAAGAAAGCACAAGTTTCCTTCATCAGTAATTACATGACATTTGTGTGTAAACAGTTTTCCTGCAGTGTGTGATGCTCCCCAGAAATTACAAGAAACATGTAGGGTAATGCAATAAGACTGAGCCATACGGATACGCATCTCTATGATCAAATGTCTGTGCAAAGATCTGTGACAGCTCATAACAAGCCTAAATGAGACGGAGGAAGTCAGTGCTGTAAATTAAAATTGCATCCTCAATAAATTACATTATTTTTTGGACAGCCTTATGCATCCCTTTTCAGAAAATTGTCATGGATGCCTCGGAAAACCAGATGGACAATCATTTGTTTGGTAGAAAATGCAGAATGCTTACTGGTAATTATACCAGCTGCTGTTTCTCTCTGTAATAAAGTAAGCCACCAAGACGTTCCAAACATGCAACGCTAATAAAAGCTTCTTCTGGGTGTTTCAGATGTGCACATGTGAAAAAAAACAGTGCCCAGTAAAAACGGCGCTGGAGGTAGCTGCTAGTAGAGTATCAGTAAGATAAGTAGTATTCTACTACTTCATTCCAATTTTTACTTCCCATATATTTTACTATGACCTAACCCTGCTCTCACACAGAACCCTCCCTCTACCAATGCTTAACCCCAAGACCTCCCTTGTGGTAACCTTAAAGAAACTCAGAGATGAAAGAAAGTACAGTTCTGATACTTACCCAGGGCTTCCTCCTACCATATAAACACATTACAGTCCCTTGCCGTCCTCCCGCGGTCGGCCGTTCAGCCATGGTGAGCTCCATTACCAGTCTCAGTTGATGCCAGTCAAGGTCTACTGCGCATGTGCAGACCTCCCGCGCATGCGCAGTAGACCAGGACTGACGTCACTGAGTCCAGTAACGGAGCTCACCGTGGCTGAACGGCAATCCGCGGGAGGACAGCGTGGGACTTAGACATGTTTATGGGGCAGGAGGATGCCCCGGGTAAGTATCAGAGCTGTTCTTTATTTCGTCTCTGAGCCTCTTTAAGGTAGAGTGTAAATTCTAAATAGCAACTTTGACAGTCTGATGAAATCTTAAGACTAAGCCATTAAACTGAAAATAAAAAATGTTAGACTTACTGTATTTGCATATCCCTAATGTTCTATTTATCATCCCTCCTACACATATAATGAATTATCTCAAACGTTTATTTTCACTTCAGGTTAACTTTAAAGCTGAATTATTGCAAATATCTTCTGTTTTAAGAAGACTCAATTATATTTAGCATATTTTACAATCTCTTTTAGCCCTTTATAGTGGTTCTGGGTCACCATGAGCTATCTGGGTATTTTTCCAACATATTTATTTTTCCAGGATACTCTTAACAGAGAAATGATATATGTTTGGGAGTTTACTCTTGTTGAATGATAAGCTGGCATCAATACAGTGGAGGTCAGAACCAATGTAGTGGTGTTGCAGTGTGGAATGTCAAGCATTTCATATGATGCAAGCTCTCATCTTTCCTACTCCAAAACAACTCCAAACCTTAAAGAGACTCCGTAACAAAAATTGCATCCTGTTTTTTATCATCCTACAAGTTCCAAAAGCTATTCTAATGTGTTCTGGCTTACTGCAGCACTTTGTACTATCACAGTCTCTGTAATAAATCAATGTATCTTTCCCTTGTCAGACTTGTCAGCCTGTGTCTGGAAGGCTGCCAAGTTCTTCAGTGTTGTGGTTCTGCTATGCACTCCCCCCTCAGGGGGGAAAGAAACACACAAATGATCTCTTGAGATTCAAAATGAATGCTGTATACAGCCTGCTTGTGTATGGATGTATTTTCTATGTGTGGACATACTGTACATCAACCTACTTCCTGTTTTGGTGGCCATTTTGTTTGTTTATAAACAAACTTTTTAAAACTGTTTTTAACCACTTTTAATGCGGCGGGGAGCGGCGAAATTGTGACAGAGGGTAATAGGAGATGTCCCCTAACGCACTGGTATGTTTACTTTTGTGCGATTTTAACAATACAGATTCTCTTTAAACATCCCACCCTCATGTTTGATCAAAGATGAGACATTCTGATAAAATGTCTTGCTCTATTCTGCATCTTATTCAGTTTCTTTTTCTTTAGTTAAAAACTTGAAACGTTAACCCATTTGCCTATAGCTATCTACTCCTCCACGTTTTCTGTCATAGCAAGAGATGTGAGGCATTGATTATGATTGTGCATAGGAAGGATTTATTTTTAGGAATTTTTCCAATGCTGCAACTGTATATTTGTAGAAGACAGGCAAAATGTGGTTTGCATAGAACATAGAGGGCTTGATTCACAAACCCGTGCTAACTGCTAGCACAGGCGTGCTAAACAGTTAGCATGTGAAGTGGCGCTCGCTGACTTTTTCGCGTGCAAAGTTCCGCGATTGCGCGATCACTGACATTTTCGCGCAGTAACGCAGACTTTTGCACGCGATCGGTGGCCGATCATGTGCAAAAGTCCACGTTATCGCGCGCAAATGTCCGTGATCACAGGACTTTGCGCGCACAGAAGTCCGCAAGTGGCACTTCACATGCTGACTGTTTAGCACGCCCGTGCTAGCAGTTAGCACGGGTTTGTGAATCAAGCCCACACTGGGCAAAGAAAAATTGCAAATAAGGCAGTCTGCAAAGTTGCAATGTATAACAAAGTCCACAGTTCCAGAAAGTGTCCAGTAAATAATATACCATAGAACACTCTCAGGTGTACTAGTCCTGAATGGCTAGAAGAGGTAGACAAGCAAAAAAGCCATATATTGCCACACATTCTCAGTTCTATTTCTTTGTGTTTATGCCCATGTTAGTTTTTTTTGTTATTGTTTATTGGTGGGCTTCACTTATCATAGTAAATAATCAATAAAACCATCATATAGCTATACAGTGTTTGTATATCCGCACCAGCATATACCTGCAAAACTTTTTCCTTGTCAATAAAGGAAGACACGAACATTTGTTTTACTAAGTATTTCCTCAACATACATTATTTACCGGAATACATTTAGCATACAATGGGTAATTGCACTTACGCTATTCAAATGTGCTGCGTGGGTATCTCTGAAAATATCTATACTTCAGTAACCGTGTGCAGAGCTTTCATTGCTCCACAACTAGACCAAACAGCCATCAGGTTCTCTGTATTATTCACTTTTGTCACTTCTGGTTACTAAAGGTTTCTATTTTATTTTTGCATGAAGCTGGATCTCTGCTATAATGAATGAAAATCATGCTTTCCTCACACCAAATGCAACTTCTAATAGCCAGAAGCAGTGGGGACACCTGTGAAGAAACATAGTATTGCAGACAAGAGTATTGCAGACAAGAGTATTGCAGACAAGTGCTAGGGAACAATTACATTGACAGACCTTCTGTAGACTGGATCAAAACAGCACAAAGGCTCTTAGGCTAGGTTTACACCAAATGCACTGATTCAGAGTATCCACTGTGCACAAAAAGAAATGCATGTAGCAGCGCATATGGGAATGCAGATGTTACAACCGCATTTAGGCCCCTTAATCAGAAGGGCCCACATTCAACTGCTGTAGAAGCTTTTCATTGGTGTTGTGCTGCTAATTATCTCCTTTTTATGTGCTGTTAATAGTGGTAATCATTATCAGACAATTCCCCTCCCAATTTGCTTACACCTTTCTGACATTACAGCTGACCTTGGATTTTGGTGCTCCATATCAATTGTTATGTACAAAGTCCTTGAGGGGGCCCAATGTAAAACTCGCACCCATATAGGCTTACACCCCTCTAGTGACCAGGCTATTATTTTACTAAATTTGGCCACTCCAGCTTTAAGGGCTCGCTGCAGGGCCGTGCAACTGAGCCCACGAGTGATTACCCCCCCCCCCCCTTTTTCTGCCCACCAACAGAGTTTCTGTTGGTGGGCTCTGATTGCTGCCGGCACGTTTGTTTATTTTTTTTTTATTTATACATATTTATTTTTAAATACATTTTCCTGTATAAATATATTTTTTACCCCAGCCTCAGTCCCTCCCACCACCAGCTAACGACAGCGATCGGCTGTCATAGGTTTCAGCCTATGACAGCGGATCGCTCCTGTGGGTCTCGGGGGAGAGCCCTGTCACACGGCTGTCCCCAGTACAGCACTGCCATAGATAGCAGCACTGTACCATTTAAATAGACAGCGGTTTCGTTTAAAAGTCTCCTAGCGCGATCGCTGCTGGGAGGCTGATGACGTAGCGAAGCTCTGTCATTTAAGCGGGGATGCGCGCGCAATCTCCGCCCCTAGACTTCACGCCAATTCGAGTTGAGTGGTCCTGGGGCTGCCGCTGCGTCCACGCCAATGGTCGTAAAGTAGTTACAAAAAAACTGTATATACAGCTGCAAAACAAATATACATTTAACATCAGCTTAAAAAAACACTAGAACAATAATTTATTGTTTGAAGTTATCTTCAGTAGCTTTCATTTATTTCCCCAGAATATTTAGAACTGTCTGGGAACTGAACATTGCCTCTATTGTGCATCTGCTGAATGTCGACACAGACAAGTTGGTACACAGATAGCGTGTAGCGCTGTTTAGCTTATGAGTAAATGCTGTCTTCTGTTGGACCTGTAGCTTTACATCACACCTTTAACAGAAGATCACTCGCTTGGGAAATACAGAGGAAGTCTCTTCACAAGCCCTGCAGGCATACTGAAACAAGCCATGGATTTAAATCAAAGAGAAAACAAGATTATTGAAGGATTAGTTCAGCTTTTGTACTATTGAGTTTTTCATTCATTCAACTGTCCCTGATTTTCACTACATTTAATTAAGGCACCCATCCACATTTTTTAATTGGCTAAAGGTTTGGTTTCATTAAAAAATTATTATCAAGTAAGACCACAATTTATACATTGATTCCTATTAAGAAATTGACTAAGAGTTGATGAGGAAAACGGTAATTTTTATCGATCGAATCTAAGTGGAAGTGGTGGGGATTGGCAGCCTCATAGCTTTGTACTGCATTGAATGGTAAAAGGCAGTGCTGGCATTTACTGAAATCTTATCAAAGAACAAGTGGTTGAAGGTGGTAAAGCAGTCACTGCCCCCTGACGTTGCATCACTACGCAGGTGTGAAACAGCTGTTGACTTCTGCACTAGCATGTACTTTGTACCTCTCTCTCTTGGCTGATGCGGTGATGGATTGATGTTTCATCTAGATGTGCATTGCCACTCTTTCTTTACGTAGCTACTCCCTGATCAGTTGCCAATCAAAATCATCTGTCAAATTAGGCCACTATTGAACAGTCGATGGCCAAGCTTGATGCAGATATAGAAATTTACACAGTAAAGGTTCGAGATCAGGGCCGCCATCAGAAATTGCTAGGCCCTGTACTGGGAAAGCCTACTGGGCCCCCTCACTCCCCCCCCCCCCACCCACACACACACACACACATATATATATATATATATTTTAGGTGAGGCTACTATATTTAAGGAGATTGCCAGCGTCAGCAAAGTGCTGTGACAAATGCAATCATATGGGATTACTCTCACTGCAGAGCTTGAGCAGTGCTTGCAATTTGCAAATCGCAAACACGCTGAATACAGCATTTTATCAGTGATTGCAATGTGATTCTCATTTACAGAAATTAACATGGCAAAGCGCAAGCATGGCAAAATCACAAAAAAATTACGTTGCAAAATTGGCCAGCCGAGATGAACACAGCCACATTCACTAACAGTCTGCACATTCTGTGACAGACTTGCAGCTGAGACCCATGTTTGTGGCATTGTTCGCCAGGGTCCGACTCACTCAGGCCCCAGACTGCAGTACCACCCGTGACGCCCTGAAGGCGGCCCTGTTTGACATATACAACTTCCAAACTTCAATTGTATGCCTGGGGCTCAGCAGTTGTCCTAAAATGCATTATTATGCTATTTGTAATGGTACAAGAAGTGATTTCTACTGATCATGGGGGAGTTTGGGGGCTAAGGGGGCCTGTCACTCTCTCACCCCCTTTATGCAGAGCAGTGCAGCATGCATATACTTACGTCACCGCAGCTCTGCTCCCTCCTCTTCATTCTGCAGCATGTCAGTATGCACCAGCATTCCTTCATAAGGCCCCAATGCATGTCACATGATTTCGGAGGATGCTGCACGCTGCTGCACTGCAGAGTGAAGAGGAGGGAGCAGAGCCAGAGCAACATAAGTACGTGCATGCTGCGCTGTGCTCTCATTAGGGGAGCGCGGGGCTCACAGAGGCAGGCCACACTTGGGAGGGGTGCAGGGTTTTTTTAAGCATACGGCCCCACAAAGTTTTCATGTGGGGGGGCGCATGCACCCTAGTTACGCCCATTCTATTGATTACTATTTTATGAAACATCATCACTGAACATAGTTACTGCCTTAACCCCCTCTTGAGGACCGTAGGCTTACACCCCCCTTTGTGACCAGGCTATTTTTTACAATTAAGGCCACTTCAGCTTTAAGGCCTTGCAGGAGGGCAGTCCGGCTCAGCACACAAATGATTCCCCCCCCCCTTTTCTGCCCACCAACAGAGCTTTCTGTTGGTGGGCTGTGATTGTTCCCAGGATGTTTATTTATTTTTTATAAATATTTTTTTGTTTTATTTTTCCCACCCCTCCCTCCCCCCGCCAGCTAATCAGTGCGATCCAGGGGCGTAGCAATAGGGAGTGCAGAGGTAGCGACCGCATCGGGGCCCTTGGGCCAGAGGGGCCCCGAAGGGCTCTCCCTCATCTACATTATTACCTCTCTATTGGTCCTGTGCTCATAATAATGATTTCTATAGATGCTGTGAATAGTAGTAATCACTAACAAACTGTTTCCCAGCCTCTTCTTGCACCTCTGACACTGTAGTTGCCATTGGCAGGTTTTGGCATGCCGTATCAATTGTTATGTATAGAGTGCTTGGGGGGGCCCCATGTAAAACTTGCATCGGGGCCCACAGCTCCTTAGCTACGCCACTGGTGCGATCGGCTGTCATAGGCTTCAGCCTATGACAGCCGATTGCCTTTCTTCCTCCAGAGTATAGTGCTGCCTTAGATCGCAGCGCTGTACAGTGTTATTAGATGCGGTTTCGCCGTCTAACAGTCTCCTAGTGGTGATTGCTGCTAAGAATTTTCCTGAATTTTTTATTATCGTGCTAGCTGGGGGGGTGTTTAGTGTTATGAGTAGGTGGGGGAGGTTAGTGTTAGGCAGGGGGAGGATATTGTACATTAGGAGACATGTTTTTCATGGAAATGGTTATAAAATTCTCTCCAATGTTTATGTATTTTTGGTAAAAATAACTCAACATGACCACCAAGCTGTGTTGGCCTCTTGTCCGCAATGCATGCTGGTATTCACCTGCATGGAGCTCCACCCCCCTGAGTTAAACCAGTCCACATGGTCCATAATACTAGGAGGTTTTGAGCAAAAGCGAGGGTGGCAAACCCTCCCTCCTCCAATGTCATACGCAAAGGGTTCTTCTCTACCTCCAGTGGCCAGGAAAACATGGGGAATAGGGGGGATCATTGCCGAATCTAGAAGCCTTCTTTAATAATAGAGTGCAGTATGCCCAGCATCACTATCTTCTTCACTAAAATTATTAGGTACCCTGCCAAAGGTATGCTTGACTTGACTGAGATTTCCTGTTAGTCTATGCAGACAGGCATCACAGGATAGTGATCTACAGTTTTTTGGATTAGTAATTTAGGGTCAAAGTGCCTGCAGGTATTTGCAGTTCAACAATCCATGTGTCCAAATGGGGAAAACCTGAGATATGAGGATGGAGCTATGAAAAACATTGCTTTATGCTCCTAAAGGTCACACGTATATCCAGAACAGCTGAATTATTGCTCATCTATGACTTTTAATTTTATAGAGTAATTTAATACAACATGCAGACAGCTGCTTTGGCCTTCATCAGTGCATTGGATTTTATTTGACAATATATATGTGGGACTTACAAGAGTGATGATATAGGAAACCAAATTAATTCCCCACTACAAGCACAAATGGTTCTTTATCCTTAAACACTCAGCTGCAGAGCTTGGTTTTGCCTATGTATCCTCTGTGATTAGATCTGCGAAGAAGGGTGATCAACACCCTAAAGAAGAAAACACAGAGACAACGGGGTCTAAATGGTGCCGTACGTCACAAACAGGAAGAAGACAGTAAATTATATGATATTGGTACTCAAAAAAGCAGGTTGCATGAGGGACAACCAACCACACCAACCACTGGAAGCAGGTGGAGATGCACAAACCTGACTGCTCTCAGGGGCCCAAAGGTTCTAGATGTATTTGCACCCTTAAAAAAAGCCCCAAGGTCCTCAAAAGTGGCTTCAGACAGGTAGTGACAAATACAACCCTCACAAGGAGGGTTATTAGCACAAAGAGAGTAAGGGGTGAACAAGAATATACTGTATAAAACTGATTTAAAAACAACTAAAAAGAAAAAAAGGTGGCTTACTTCAATGAAGAAAAATTAATATAACAAATTTTAATATGCACTGGCAACACGTTTCCTGGGTCTACGCCCACTTCCTCGGGCCAAATCGAGTGCTGAAGGGTTTTTTAGCAAGATAAAAAATTTGAATTTGCGGCTATGAGGCACCAGGGAGTTTAAAGTGGATCCGAGATGAACTTTTACTCCTTGCATAATTGTGTTCCTTACATATAGTTTATAGGGCATTCCTCAAGCCAAATACTTGTTTTGTTTTGTTTTAATACCCTAATTTCCTATAAACCAAACAAGCCACACCCACAGCTTCTCCAGAGTGCCTTGGCGCTTGCAAGGGATTGTGGGATTTCAGTCTGGGCAGGTGAAAAAGGTGTTACTAGCTATAGATTTCAAAGGCAGAGTTTTCACAATCTGAGAGCTGCAGTGCAGATACAGATCAGTTGCCTGTGTAATGGAGGAGATAAGAGTGGAGTTTTCACAGAATATGCAGATTAGCATGCCTACCTAGATACAGATAAACTTGCCTGTGTGTGTAATTGTGTAATAGTGACAAGCAGAAAACATGTCTGCTCCCATTGTATCACAGGAAAAAATATTAATATACTGTTGAAGCTGTTTGAAGATAGATTTGCTGTGTAAACTATCTAAACTTTAGATAAGATATATAGACAAGTCACTTGTTATATTTAGTTTTTCATCTCGGATCCGCTTTAAAGGGATACTGTAGGGGGGTCGGTGGAAAATGAGCTGAACTTACCCGGGGCTTCTAATGGTCCCACGCAGACATCCTGTGTTGGCGCAGCCACTCACCGATGCTCCGGCCCCGCCTCCAGTTCACTTCTGGAATTTCTGACTTCAAAGTCAGAAAACCACTGCGCCTGCACACCCGTGTCCTCGCTCCCGCTGATGTCACCAGGAGTGTACTGCGCAGACACAGACCATACTGGGCCTGCGCTGTGCGCTCTTGATGACATCAGCGGGATCGAGGACACGGCAACGCAGGCGCAGTGGTTTTCAGACTTTAAAGTCAGAAATTCCAGAAGTGAACCGGAGGCGGGGCCGGAGCATCGGTGAGTGGCTGCGCCAACACAGGATGTCTGCGGGGGACCATTAGAAGCCCCGGGTAAGTTCAACTCATTTTCCCCTGACCCCCCTACAGTATCCCTTTAACTTTGACGCTAGCCAGCAATCGTCACACAGTGTTGGTTAAGCAGGCTTGAAAAACCGGTGAGCAGTGAAAATGTTTGCCAAGCCCCGTAACGTGATTAGGAAGTGTCTGTAAGAATGCACCATGATCAACAATGATCAGCAAGTGTCGCACAGTGTTGCATAAGTGGCGCTGTAGTGTTTGAATTTGGCCCATCTATCAGTGTCCAGCAAGTGGGGTGAGTAATTGACAAACAATGTCGATTGATCAGTAAGTGGCGTAATCCATATCAACTGATTAGTAAGTGGAGTAATCTGACATATCTGACAGGTTTTGGACTAGTCCATCTTCTCATGTGGAATTCTCAGGGTTTTCTCTATTTTCAAAAGTAGGCTGTTGCTCAGTCCAACTGCCAATACAGTGTACAAGCGAGAAGGGAGGCCGGCCAGCATGCTTAGATAGATCCTTTCCGTCGTGTGCTTTTGACTAAACCTAGGAGAACATTAATGGTGCATTTTTCTCTATGGATACTCCTTATAAATATGTATTATACATTTTACAGTTTTCATGATAGTGGTCCTTTAAGAATGCTGTGCTGTACTTTGCTTTTTTAAGTAGAGAGCTTTTAGGTTTATTTTGGTCTGCTATAAAAATATTTGAAGGATCTAGTTCCCCATAGAGTAACTGGGCACCTGTATACATAAAAGGCAACAGTAGAGTGGGGTGGAACTGGAAACACAAAGCAAACCTATGTTTTCCATTTAACCTATAATTCCCCGGGAAATGCAGGTGCGTACATACAAAAAAGGCTCCTGGAAATTTGCATGCCCAGCAATGCCGATAGTAGAATATCGGTATTTAATACCGATATTTTACTATTAAAGTTTTTAAAATTTTTACTATTTTACTAAGGCTCACCCTAACGCTACTCTCTCACAGAAACCTCCCACCCCACGAACCTCAACTCCCACCCCTCCACCGCACGCACTACCTGCCTAATGCCTAAACCTAACACCCCCCCACCGCACACACTACCTGCCTAATGCCTAAACCTAAACTCTCCCCCCCATCGCACACACTACCTGCCTAATGCCTAAACCTACCCCCCCCCCCCACACCGCACACAGTACCTACCTAATGCCTAAACCTTCCCCCGACCACCGCATGGACTACCTGCCTAATGCCTAAACCTAACACCCCCCACCGCACACACTACCTGCCTAATGCCTAAACCTAAACTCTCCCCCCCATCGCATACACTACCTGCCTAATGCTTAAACTAACCCCCCCCCCCCCCCCACTGCACACACTGCCTACCTAATGCCTAAACCTTCCCCCCCCCCCGACCACCGCACACACTACCTGCCTAATGCCTAAACCTAAACTCTCCCCCCGCACATACCACCTGCCTAATGCCTTGCCTAAACCTAACACCCCCCCCACCGCACACACTACCTGCCTAATGCCTAAACCTACCCCCCCCCCCCACCGCACACACTACCTGCCTAATGCCTACACCTAAACTCTCCCCCCGCACATACCACCTGCCTAATGCCTAAACCTAACACCCCCCCACCGCACACACTACCTGCCTAATGCCTAAACCTAAACTCTCCCCCCCACCACAGACACTAACTGCCTAATGCCTAAACCTACCCCCCCCCCCACCGCAAACACACTACCTGCCTAATGCCTAAATCTAAACTCTCCCCCCGCACATACCACCTGCCTAAACCTAACATCCCCTCACCCCACACACTACCTGCCTAATGCCTAAACCTACCACCTCATCCACATCACAAACTCCCTGCCTACTGTCAAAACCTACCCCCCCCCCCCCTCACCGCACACACTCCCTGCCTAATGCCTAAACCTAAACTCTCCACCCGCACATACCACCTGCCTAATGCCTAAACCTAACCCCCCACCACACACACTACCTGCCTTATGCCTAAACCTAACCCCCCCCCCACCGCACACACTACCTGCCTAATGCCTAAACCTAAACTCTCCCCCCGCACATACCACCTGCCTAATGCCTAAACCTACCACCCCACTTGCATCACACACTCCCTGCCTAATGCCTAAACCTAACCCCCCACCGCACACACTACCTGCCTAATGCCTAAACCTACCGCCCCACTTGCATCACACACTGCTTTCCTAATGCCTAAACCTAACCCCCCACCGCACACACTACCTGCCTAATGCCTAAATCTAAACTTTCCCCCCGCACATTCCACCTGCCTAATGCTTAAACCTAACATCCCCCCCACCGCACACACTACCTGCCTAATGCCTAAACCTACACCCCCCCCTCCCCCACACCCCCTGCCTAATGCCTAAACCTAAACTCCCCCCCCCCCCGCACACACTACTTGCCTAATGCCTAACACCCCCCCCCCCCCACCACCACCACCACCACACACACTACCTGCTTAATGCCTAAACCTAAACTCTCTCCCCGCACATACCCCCTACCTAATGCCTAAACCTACCACCCCACCTGCATCACACACTCCCTGCCTAATGCCTAAACCTACTACCTGCCATAGGCGCTCATAGAAATATTGGCATTTGGGTGCCCGTGGTGCCCGATATATAGCTATTTACAGGGTGCCCACAGTCTGATAACATACATTGGCACCTATGGCGGCGCCCAATTAGTCCACTTGTGGCATTTGCCCAAATGTACTGCTTCAAATGCATATTGTTGGCAATAGTATGTACGGTATGTGACAGAATGTGGTACAATGCAAGGTAGTTGTTTTTGTTGCACATCATAGCTCCCAACTGTCCCTTTTTCAGAGGAACCAAGTCCCTTTCTCTTTGGGAACCAATTCCCTCTGTCCCTCTTTCTTCCTCATTTGTCCCTCTTTCAGAACTCCCATCATTTAAAATTGATATATTTCCTATTTTCAAATGTTAAAATTAAAGACAACTACTGATGATAGAGAAGACCAGTGTGGTTTGAATGATAAAACTATCTTTTGCCTCTGAATGCTGCAGAGAGACAAGCACACTGTGCTAAGCTTTTAGCAGCATGTCTGGAACAAGAACTGGAAAAACTGAATTTCATGTGTTACTTTTAAATATTGGGCGTTATGGAGAAATGAAAGAAGACACATTCAGTAAGCAAACAGCCCGGGCTGGGCAGTCAGTACCATTTATGTACCTTATTAATCGGCTGCAGGAATGAAAACCAATAAATATTGCCATATTAGTGATGACAGGGTGACACAGCGGTAGCAGTGATGTCACATATAGTAGCACATACGCTGGAAATAATGAATGAGACATGCTAAACAATGCCCAAACACACTGGACTTTCTCCTCTAATCTTGCATGTTAACCTTCTGCATTCTATTATACACAGTGCTAGTATTTCAGACTTGTGGGCATTTTTCACACACGCTCACTGTCCTCTGCAAGGGATATTTGTGGCAGCTCATATTGCTTGTCATATTTTTATCCTGCTGGGAACAGTAACAACTTAATTGCTTAATGGGAACAAATATGTGTCTCAAGAGTGATATTCCTTGTCTTTACAGTCTGGGACAGTCTGTATGAATGACCTTCTAGTATGAAAATAAAACTAAGATAGGGGAAAGGGTTGAATTTTACTTACCTGGAGCTTCTTTCAGCCCCGTAGTCTGTAAGGTCCCTAGGTGTCCTCCTGGTCCCCTGCTTCAGCTGTCACATACCTTAGGCCCGGTTCACACTGGTATAGATGTAAAACTGATGCGTGGAATGGATCACTTTTTAAAGGCATGCATTTTCCATCCATGACCCTCTGTTACCTTAGTGCGTGGTCAATGAGACGCATCTGTCGATCCAGAAAAATCACTACAGACCCAAACCTGTGGTCCATTCGGCAGAACACACTGAACAGATCTGTTCGAACGGAGCAATTTGAACGGATCCTATTAGTTAACATAGGATCCATTCACCTGTACTGTTACAGTCTGCTAAACTGACTTTTTTGTCCAATGTGGACCATTCCTTAAAGTTCACAACTGTGACACCCTGTGGTGCATACCATTACGAACCTTATTTATTAGGAGGCTCATTTTTTAAAAAGGTACAACAATGCTGCTTAGGTCACTTTAAAAACAAACAAAATAAGGTAGAGGTTTGTTATACACTGTATGGGCAGTGAGTTGAAATACAAAATTATTCTGCAATACAATGTATATGGTGGGAATGCACCCTTATGATGGCCATAGTGTGCAGTATCTCCACCAGCATTGTGTCCAGATCATCCTCCTCTTCAGTGCAGCCACCCATTGTCACTCATCTCCATCCTTATCTTGAGGCTTTTTACACGTGTCACACTGTATGTGAGAAGACCAGGTTAGGGATGAGTGGAAATGTAGTTGCACTAAAGAGGAGTATGATCTGGACTCAACAAGAAAAGAAAAGAAATTTCACCACCTACCAACATTGATTTACTCTGCATGGGAGGAGGACATTAACCCCAACAACCAATCAGAATCTATTTCAAGTCACAGCACCTCATATACATTTTACTATATCCTTTCTATTGGTCTCGGTTCACACTGGTATAGATGGAAAACTGATCCGAGTAAAAACTGTTCCATGGAACGGATCAGTTTTTAAAAGGCTCAGTTTCATCCATGATCCTCCGTTCCCTTAGCGTGCAATCAATGCGATGCATCCATGGGTCCGGAAAAATCAGAGCAGATCCAAACTTGTGGTCCATTTGGCGGAACATCATGAACGGATATGTTTAAACGGATCAATGTGAATCGATCCATTTGTTAACATTGCATCCGGTCTCGTCTGTTCCGTTACTGTCCGCTTAACCTTCCATTTTTTAGGCCAATGTGAACCGGGCCTAAGTGTACCGATAATGCTATCTGCTTGTATTACTGAATTTGCTTCATGGCTAAAAACTAGTTTCACACACATAAAATCCCTTATCTGTATCATAGAAAATAAGGAGATCAGTTGAAATAACAACAGAGTACTAAATCCCTTAGGTAACTAGTTGAGGATAATCTTGCAATATTGTTGGTAATATTTAACGCCTTAAGCATGTGGCAATGCTTCATAAGTATAGATAAGATCTGTTTACAGCAGACAATATCCTGTCATAAAACTCAATGGCCTGTCCTCATTTCCCATACATTATTTTGAACCAGTAATTCTTATCAGCCTCAGCAACCAACCAACACATGTATGAACTTTCACTCCTGCAGGACCAGCAGTCCATTCATCTCTCTTTCTTTATACTGTACTAGGCCTAAGGCCCATTTAAAAACGAGTGCTAGGCTGTGGCCATAACCCCCCTCCCCGCACTGGCCATGACCCCCCCTCCCCGCACTGCTCTCTCTCCCCCTTTAATTACCCACATACGCCGCACGCGCACCCGCCCGCACATGCCACGCGCGGGCACAGGTCCGCCTCCTTCTGGACCCATTGTCCTCTGCTTCCCATCATTCTCCCCAGCAGTATCTCTGTGCCCCTGCACATGCGCAGAAAAAATAGCACTGACACACGGACATGGGACGCAGGGACACTTGCCTTTTATTAGGTAGGATACGCCAGAAGTGAGTTCTTCATCACTGGAAATAGTCAGTAAGATGCTAAAAATTCTGGCTTGCAGGCTCGTGCAAATTGTATGCAGCCTGGCACTGTGCCAATCAGATGCACTTCAGCCCAATTTTGACTGGCTAGATTCTATTAATTTTGCAAGCAAGCTGTAACTATTATCATGTTACTGACTCTATTCATAACTGGCTGGTTGAAGACATACAGCCACTTCCTGAATGCAAAAGAAGAGAACAAATTTCTTGTAAACGCCGAACTGACTTAGGCCTGGAACCCACTAGCAGCACTTTTCTAAGCCTTTTGTAAGTACTTGTAATTTGAAAAGCTCTTGCTAATGTAATGAATGCTATGGGTGTGATACCACTTGGCCGATGTGATTTTTTTTTTAAATCCCCCATAGCATTGCATTAGCTAGCTAGCTTTTCAAATCATGCACGCTTAGAAAAGGCTTTTAGTGGGCCCAGGCCTTATCTGTGACTATCAAATACTTTATATAACAAGTAGAAGTCATTATGCACATATTGTAATATAATATTGCAATGTAATACTTCATATATTACAGGAAGCCTATTGTTTCACAATACAAATAACTGTCCCATTTTGAAGTATGTGCTAAGGACAGGTTTGCTTTAAAGAATATTATGAGATCCATAAACTTTTTATATATGTAAATAACTCCTATAAAGAGAGTATAATAATAAATCCCTGATGGAGAGTCTGCATAGAAGGCAGCCTTACCACCCTGCCAGCACAGGACCCCATAGTAAGTTGGTCTTTCATGCATGGAAGTTCTGTCAAGCCCACTCCCAACTTGTCACAGATGATCTCTGCGCCAATGCAAAAGCTGGACAATGGTCATGTAGGACTGGAGGTGAGCTTGTACTTGGGTCCAACTTAGATGTTTATATGCAGCTTTTGCTGACAAGACAGTAAGCCTGCCAACTGAACACTCTATCAAGGCCGGATTTATACTTTTTCCGCCCCCAGGCCAAGTATGTTAGGCCTCCTCTAGCATGTGTGGCAGTGCCTCTCTCATTATTATTATTGCTTTATAAAGCGTCAACATATTCTGTGGCGCTGTACAAAATAAGAAACATGGAGTACAAAATAAAGCAGACAATGGTATACACCAATATCCGAAAAACAGAGTCTGTACAAAATATAGAATTGGTAATTACAGTGACAAAATTAATATGAATAAATGTGTAACAAAATCCAAGACACACATGTTCCGCCCCCCTCTTCCACGTGTATCACCCATGTACTGTAGCCCCTCTCTTTTCATGTGCTGCCCCCTCTTCCACGTGTATCACCCATGTACTGTAGCCCCTCTTTTCATGTGCTGCCCCCTCTTCCACGTGTATCACCCATGTGCCGCAGCCTCTCTTTTTAATGTGCAGCCCCGCTTCCACGTGTATCACCATTGTACCGCAGCCTCTCATTTAATGTGCAGCCCCGCTTCCACGTGTATCACCCATGTACCGCAGTCCCCTCTTCCACGTGTATTACCTATGTGCCGCAGCCTCTCTCTTTAATGTGCAGCCCCGCTTCCACGTGTATCACCCATGTACCGCAGCCCCTCTCTTTAATGTGCAGCCCCCTCTTCCACGTGTATCATCCATGTACCGCAGTCCCCTCTTCCACGTGTATCACCCATGTGCCACAGCCTCTCTCTTTAATGTGCAGCCCCGCTTCCACGTGTATCACCCATGTACCGCAGTCCCCTCTTCCACGTGTATCACCCATGTGCCGCAGCCTCTCTCTTTAATGTGCAGCCCCGCTTCCACGTGTATCACCCATGTACTGCAGCCCCTCTCTTTAATGTGCAGCCCCCTCTTCCACGTGTATCATCCATGTACCGCAGTCCCCTCTTCCACGTGTATCACCCATGTGCCACAGCCTCTCTCTTTAATGTGCAGCCCCGCTTCCACGTGTATCACCCGTGTACCGCAGTCCCCTCTTCCACGTGTATCACCCATGTGCCGAAGACTCTCTCTTTAATGTGCAGCCCCGCTTCCACGTGTATCACCCATGTACCGCAGCCCCTCTCTTTAATGTGCAGCCCCCTCTTCCACGTGTATCATCCATGTACCGCAGTCCCCTCTTCCACGTGTATCACCCATGTGCCACAGCCTCTCTCTTTAATGTGCAGCCCCGCTTCCACGTGTATCACCCATGTACCGCAGCCCCTCTCTTTAATGTGCAGCCCAGCTTCCACGTGTATCATCGATGTACTGCAGCCCCTCTCTTTCATGTGCAACTCCCTTGGGCATCAGCTTCCCTTTTTCACATGTTGCTCCCTATTTGCAACCTTCTCTTTCATATGCAGCAACCCCTCTTTCATGTTCAGTTGCCCCCTGGAGCTGCAGCTGCCCAAGGCCTGGGCCTTTGTGGCTTTTCCAGAAATCCGGCCCTGCTTACTAGCGGTGTCTAGTATTAACACCACAGGTATCCTTTAAACCCAAAGCTTACAAATAAAGCTCATACTATATAAAAGGATACAAAATTCTATGCTTCACTTTATTTGTAAATGATTGTGTTAAATGGTTGACTTTATGGTTTTTAGCTTCACACCAGTTTGAAAACAACATTGCATGATTGGAATCTTCACAATCTGGGGAAGGGATGGGGGCCACCATAGTGCTGATCTCAGTAGTTGTGTTTACATAGCTACTGTAGCATTAAGGAATGGTGTAACTGTTTATGTTCTGAGCAACACACACAATAGCGAGACGGGTCCAAGCAAGTAGACTACAAAGGATACATTTCCAGAACCCCTATTATTACAGTGTAGATATAAAAATAAGTCAGCACACACCAAACATAAAAGGCGTCTGTCCCATAACATCTGAAAGAAGACACTATTGTTTCATTCTCTTTCAAACCTGAGTACAGCCAAATGAATCAGCTAGCTGATTATTGAAAATCTCTGAACTGAGAGAATTAAATACTCTAAGGGCTCTTTCACATTAGGGCAGATTTTCTGCGTTTCAACGCAAAGGATAAAGTTTGCGTTACCCAAGGTGAAATGAAAGTCCATAGACTTTCATTTTAGCTTTCACATATAACGCAGCCTTTTTGTGCGTTGCGTTACACTGCACCCAGGCGCAGTTTTTCGGCCAACGCTAGCTTTATGCGTTACAATGTTAGTCAATGTAAAACGCACACTATGCGCGTTTTTAATCCGTTAACGCAGGCAATCAGTCCCAGAATGCAACAGAGGAACAATGTAGAAAGTTGAAAACTAAAAGAAAAAAAAATTACCTGCGTTTTCCTATGTCCTGTAACGCATTGAAAACGGATTAAAAACGCACACTCACTGCAGTGCAACGCATATCAAAACGCATTAAAAAGCATACAACAAAACGTATGCTTTGAGCGTTCTCCAACGCAAGCTCTGATGTGAAAGAGCCCTTAGAGGAGTCATGGTTGTCTGGTCCTCCTGAATTTGAGAACAAAAAAAAAAACAAAAAAACAAAAGAAAGAATAATCACATTGTTTTTCAAATGGAAATCCGGGCAATTAGGGTTAGGCATTGGTGGGGGGGAGAGGTCAATAAGGTTAGACATTTTGCAGTGGGGGATCAGTTAGAGTTAGGCATCAGTTGGGGGGTTGGTTAGGATTAGGCATTTTGTGGTTGGGGATCGGTTTGAGTTAGGCATCAGTTGGGGGGTTGGTTAGGATTAGGCATTTTGTGGTTGGGGATCGGTTTGAGTTAGGCATCAGTTGGGGGGTTGGTTAGGATTGGGCATTTTGTGGGTGGTGATCGGTTAGGCATCAGTTGGGGGAGGGGGTTGGTTAAAATTAGGCATTTTGGGGTGGGGGATTGGTTAGTGTTAGGCATCGGTAGAGTGAGAATAGGGTTAGGTGTTAGTAAAATTACCAAATATTTTACTATCGGAATTAAGTAGTAGAGTATTGCCAATTTTACCAATATTCCATTAGCAGCTTTCTCAGGTGCCCAAATCACAGAGGCGCCCTTTTTGACTGTACGCTAGTGCAGCGCCTTGCTGCTAAAGACTACAAGCAGAATGCCCATCTGTCTGCCCATAATGTGTAGATAAAGCATGATCCCCCTTGTTACATACACTTAGTTGCAGGCTACAAGTATAATATATTAGTATACCGTAGTCATTTAACCATGGTATGTTTTTTAACTTTGTTATTCTTGTGTCCATATGACAAAGGTCTATTTTAGGGTGGTGAACACTGTTGGGTATGTTAGCAGACCCAGTACATGCAGAATGAACCCACACATACATTTTTACTGTGTCTGGCTGTGTCCAATGCGATGCTGCAATGCACAAACCTGGCAGGTATGATTTCTTCATACAATAGATGCATTGCCATTTATTTGGTGGCATATGCCCTCTCACAATTGACAAGGGACACTGGAAGCTAAATAAGAGAGGTACAGCATAGCCATACAATATGGATAGTACCAGGGCTGGATTTAATACTAGGCACACTAGGCACAAGCCTAGAGGCACCAGTATGCTGAGAGGTGGCTGTCATGAGTTTTCAAACCCATGCTCACTATCCTGGAGCCACAATGACATCACTGAGAGGCAGATACTTCAGGGGCAATTACATAAATTTGGCTCCAGAATAGTCAGGACAGGCACTCCAGGCAGGATAAGGGAGGGCGAGGTAATGGCCATGTCACTGAGCGAACAGTGGCAGCCAGCACAACTGTGGTAACTGGTAGCCTGTTAGGATTTGCAGGTTCAGCATAAGGCGGAGTTAAAGGTACTAGAACAGCTGTGCCTATAGGATGCCGGGAAGTGAATCCTTTAGAAAAGTACCATTCCAGCAAGTGTAAACCAAGCCTAAGGACAGCTTAAAGGAATTTGTGAGTATGTTAGACTGATTTAGGCAAATGTTCATTCATTTTTGGACCTAAGTTTTTAAAAGGGTATTATAGCTGCGGATACCACATCGCACCAAAGATAGCTTACTTGAAATACTTTTAGGTCAGGCTGTTCTGATTCTGTTCCTGGAAGGAACAGAAACACCCAAATAAGCTTAGAGGTTTGAGAGAGATGTGTGCAAGGATGTGCAAGGGATCGCTCATGTTGGTTTATGTAACAAATTACTGATTAAGCAACCTTCACATTCAACATCTATATACCAAGAATGCCGGCTCTACCCTGGTCATTTGGACTTTGTATAATTGCCAAGAATGCTGCAAAGATGACCGAGAACTGTTTGTCTTCAATGCATGGCAGACAGAAATACCTTTCAAGATAAAGTTTTATATAGAACTTAGCTACCCCATCCCCATGCCTTTGTAATGCGTAATATGGGCACAGTCAATTTCAAGAAATTATAAGAAAATAATAGAGTGACAGATAGAGGTGAATGTGTAAACCAACTTGCTAACTAGACATGGCCTCAAGTTTCCAGGTGAAGCTAATGGCTGGTTTATCATAGAAAACTCAGACCTCAGTGAGGAGGAAAAAGTCCTGCAGCCAATTAAAATCCGGCTAAAAAGGTGAAATCCTTTCCACTCAATGACTTTACTCCTAGGACTAATTAAAATTCAGCCTTGGATGCACAGCCCTGTGGGTAATGACATCACATGCAGCTCCTTCCTGATTTTCATTATGCTGATATTAAAATGTACCAGAGTGGAGTTAATATAAAAGATTTATACATACCTGGGGCTTCCTCCAGCCCCATACGCATGGATTGCTCCCACGCCGCTGTCCTCAGCCTTCTCCGGCTCCAGTAGCGGGCCCCGTAACTTCAGCCAGCTGCGGACAGTTTGCACAAGAGAAGTGCACCCTATACGTATCTTTCCTGCAGCTCCTGGAGAGTTATGTAGAGAGCGCACTTCACTTGCGCAGACTGGCCGCGACTGGCTGAAGTTACGGGTCTTGGTACCGGAGCTGGAGAAGGCTGAGGACAGAGGCGTGGGAGCGATCCCTGCATATGAGGCTGGAGGAAGCCCCAGGTATGTATAAATCTTTTATATTAACTCCTCTCTAGTTTCTTTTAAAGGCCTGATATCTCAGTACTCATACCTCTTACAAACTCCAAATTTTAACCCACTGGTTCACAAGATAGCTTTGATAAACCCTATCTCAGGAACCAGCAGGACGGGGGCAATATGGCAAAGAGGTAAATGGGGGGGGGGGGGACTCAAAATTTGGAGAATGTAGAAGTGTAAGAGGTATGTGTGCTACGATGCGGCAATTGCATTTCTGATTCTCATTCAGAGAACTAGAATCACTCTCTGAACGAGACTCACAAACAGAATTTCGGCAAAATAGCTGCTATTTAGCAACTATTTTTAGTGTGAAACAGAGCCCTAAGTGATGTGGATTAACTTGGGTTAAAGAAAAAAGAGGCATCTGTTCCTCTGTAAACTCAGTATTCACTGCCCTTGTGATGGAGCACAAACCCCACCTCTACGTTCAATATTATTAACCTCTCCCGCTCCGACGCAGTACAAATCTACGTCCAGCAGCTGGTGCTGCGGTCCTGACTGGACGTAGACTATATGTTGCAGTAAATCGCGCGTCCCCACCGATACCCCTGATCTTGCCGCTCTGAACCTGCTGCAATTCGCTCGCTCTGCCGTCTATAAGACGGCAGAGCACTGTGAGCTGGTCAGGAGCCGCTTTCATTAGCTCCTGGCCCTGTCATCACTGTAAGTCAATCCAATTGGCTTACATTGATTGAAAGGGTCAGGAGCCAATGAAAGCAGCTCCTGACTGATGCACAGCGCTCTGCCGTCATAGAGACAGCAGAGAGAGGAGCCTGCAGTGGGGACAGAATGGCGTGACCGGCGGGAGTGACCGATTATTGCTGTGATTTGTTGGTATTCGTCGGTAAGCGTCGCTGTACAGTAACAGCAGTCTCTGGTCTTTAACCACTTGCCGACCGCACACTCATAACGTGCGTCGGCAAAGTGGCAGCTGCAGGACCAGCGACGCAGTACTGCGTCGCCAGCTGCAGCCTAATTAATCAGGAAGCAGCCGCTCGTACGAGCGGCTGCTTCCTGTCAAATCACGGCGGGGGGCTCCGTGAATAGCCTGCGGGCCGCCGATGGCGGCTCGCAGGCTAGATGTAAACACAAGCGGAAATAATCCGCTTTGTTTACATTTGTACGGCGCTGCTGCGCAGCAGCGCCGTATGGCAGATCGGCGATCCCCGGCCAATCAGCGGCCGGGGATCGCCGCCATGTGACAGGGGACGTCCTGTCACTGGCTGCACAGGACGGATAGCCGTCCTGTGCAGCCCTGATCATCGGGGGAGGCAGCAGGTAGGAGAGGGAGGGGGGAATTTCGCCGCGGAGGGGGGCTTTGAGGTGCCCCCCCCCCCCACCACCCACAGCAGGCAGGAGAGATCAGACCCCCCCAGCACATCATCCCCATAGGGGGGAAAAAAGGGGGGCAATCTGATCTCCCTGCCTGCACCCTGATCTGTGCTGGGGGCTGCAGAGCCCACCCAGCACAGATCAATCAAACCAGCGCTGGTCCTTAAGGGGGGGTAAAGGGTGGGTCCTCAAGTGGTTAAGGGGGCAGAGACTGCTGGTACGGAAGTGGTTAAGCAGAATAAACAGAGATAAAATGTACAGGTCCTTCTCAAAAAATTAGCATATTGTGATAAAGTTCATTATTTTCTGTAATGTACTGATAAACATTAGACTTTCATATATTTTAGATTCATTGCACACAAATGAAGTAGGTTAAGCCTTTTATTGTTTTAATATTGATAATTTTGGCATACAGCTCATGAAAACCCAAAATTCCTATCTCAAAAAATTAGCATATCAAGAAAAGGTTCTCTAAACTAGCTATTAACCTAATCATCTGAATCAACTAATTAACTCTAAGCACCTGCAAAAGATTCCTGAGGCTTTTAAAAACTCCCAGCCTGGTTCATTACTCAAAACCGCAATCATGGGTAAGACTGCCGACCTGACTGCTGTCCAGAAGGCCATCATTGACACCCTCAAGCAAGAGGGTAAGACACAAAAAGAAATTTCTGAATGAATAGGCTGTTCCCAGAGTGCTGTATCAAGGCACCTCAGTGGGAAGTCTGTGGGAAGGAAAAAGTGTGGCAGAAAACGCTGCACAACGAGAAGAGGTGACCGGACCCTGAGGAAGATTGTGGAGAAGGACCGATTCCAGACCTTGGGGGACCTGCGGAAGCAGTGGACTGAGTCTGGAGTAGAAACATCCAGAGCCACCGTGTACAGGCGTGTGCAGGAAATGGGCTACAGGTGCCGCATTCCCAAGCTCAAGCCACTTTTGAACCAGAAACAGCGGCAGAAGCGCCTGACCTGGGCTACAGAGAAGCAGCACTGGACTGTTGCTCAGTGGTCCAAAGTACTTTTTTCAGATGAAAGCAACTTTTGCATGTCATTCGGAAATCAAGGTGCCAGAGTCTGGAGGAAGACTGGGGAGAGGGAAATGCCAAAATGCCTGAAGTCCAGTGTCAAGTACCCACAGTCAGTGATGGTCTGGTGTGCCATGTCAGCTGCTGGTGTTGGTCCACTGTGTTTTATCAAGGGCAGGGTCAATGCAGCTAGCTATCAGGAGATTTTGGAGCACTTCATGTTTCCATCTGCTGAAAAGCTTTATGGAGATGAAGATTTCATTTTTCAGCACGACCTGGCACCTGCTCACAGTGCCAAAACCACTGGTAAATGGTTTACTGACCATGGTATTACTGTGCTCAATTGGCCTGCCAACTCTCCTGACCTGAAACCCATAGAGAATCTGTGGGATATTGTGAAGAGAAAGTTGAGAGACGCAAGACCCAACACTCTGGATGAGCTTAAGGCCACTGTCGAAGCATCCTGGGCCTCCATAACACCTGAGCAGTGCCACAGGCTGATTGCCTCCATGCCACGCCGCATTGAAGCAGTCATTTCTGCAAAAGGATTTCCGACCAAGTATTGAGTGCATAACTGAACATAATTATTTGAAGGCTGACTTCTTTTATTGGTCGGATGAAATATGCTAATTTTTTGAGATAGGAATTTTGGGTTTTCATGAGCTGTATGCCAAAATCATCAATATTAACCACCCTGGCGTTCTGATAAGATCGCCAGGGAGGCTGCGGGAGGGTTTTTTTTAAATTAAAAAAAAACTATTTCATGCAGCCAACTGAAAGTTGGCTGCATGAAAGCCCACTAGATGGCGCTCCGGAGGCGTTCTTCCGATCGCCTCCGGCGCCCAGAATAAACAAGGAAGGCCGCAATGAGCGGCCTTCCTTGTTTTGCTTACACCGTCGCCATAGCGACGAGCGGAGTGACGTCATGGACGTCAGCCGACGTCCTGACGTCAGACGCATCCGATCCAGCCCTTAGCGCTGGCCGGAACTTTTTGTTCCGGCTGCGCAGGGCTCAGGCGGCTGGGGGGACCCTCTTTCGCCGCTGCTCGCGGCGAATCGCCGCAGAGCGGCGGCGATCGGGCAGCACACGCGGCTGGCAAAGTGCCGGCTGCGTGTGCTGCACTTTATTTGGGGCAAATCGGCCCAGCAGGGCCTGAGCGGCAGGCTCCGGCGGTACTGGACGAGCTGAGCTCGTCCATACCGCCCAGCTGGTTAAAACAATAAAAGGCTTGAACTACTTCAGTTGTGTGTAATGAATCTAAAATATATGAAAGTCTAATGTTTATCAGTACATTACAGAAAATAATGAACTTTATCACAATATGCTATTTTTTTAGAAGGACCTGTATATCTGTGTAGGAGCTAAATAAATAACAGCCATGGTAGACAGACAGAAAAAGAACAAAAAAGATTATTAGCCCTAAAAGAGGGACTTTACTGAACGTAACCTAATTAATAAAATTGCTTATTTTTACAACGTTCATTTATACATTTTTCAGTCAATATTTGCCCATTGCAGAATCTTACCTCACAGTGATTGGCATTTTTGAATTTATCAATGATGCCTGTAGCTTTACTGCTGGCAAAGTGAATCATTGTGGATTGTTTTTTTCCCTATCTGTGTAGTGAGCAGTAACATCAGTTGATGTCCCAGAGTGCTCTGGGATAGAAAGCAGCATGACATCATAGCCTAGGCTAAACATCACAGGGATGGCAAGGTTATGTCACAATATATAGCTATAAAAAGTGTTTCTGGTGCTGAAACCAGGATAATTGACATAAAAATGGGTATCCTGAATAATATTTTATGTTTTGCTAAGAGTCGGTACGGGTCCTCTTTAAAACCAAAATAAGAGTATGGAACTCCAAGAAGCTTCTATATTGAATTAGAACTCTGGGCATCGCTGCTATTCTTATAAGTTATAATTTTAGCACAGGCTCATTTTAAACCTTTTGTATGTCTCCACAGGCCTATTATCAGTATACATAGCAGAAGTGATTGAGAGAAATATGCAGTTGAAAACAACTACCGTATTTTTCGGCATATAAGACGCACTTTTTCTTCCCCCAAACAAGGGGGGAAAAGTGCGTGCGTCTTATATGCGAAAGATACAAAAAAAATGGGTGCAGAGTGCGCAGGGAAGCTCTTACCCATCCTGCCACGGCGCTCCTTTCCCCCTTCTCTCCAGCTGCGATCCTCTTCTCCCTCTGGAAGTCAAGTTCGGTGAAGCTGCTGCCGCCGCTGGGTCCTCTGTTCCTCCTGTGATGAAAATAAAGATAAGTACATCAGCGGCATGTTACCGATAGTTTATGTGCATCGCAATCCCCTTCCATGCACCTCACGGAAAGCCGCCCCCTGCCGCTACACGCTGGGTCCTTCTCTCTGGCCGCCTCCTTCCCCGTCTTCACTGCACGTGCGCCGCGTCATGCATGACGTCACGCATGACGCGGCGCACATGCAGTGAAGACGGGGAAGGAGGCGGCCAGCGAGAAGGACCCAGCGTGTAGCAGCAGGAGCGGCTTTCTGTGAGGTGCATGGAAGGGGATTGCGATGCGCATAAATTATCGGTAACGTGCTGCTGATGTACCTATCTTTATTTTCATCACAGGAGGAACAAAGGACCCAGCGGCGGCAGCAGCTTCACCGAACATGACTTCCAGAGGGAGAAGAGGATCGCAGCTGGAGAGAAGGGGGAAAGGAGGGCCGTGGCAGGATCAGGTGTAGTATTGATGATGTTGTAGTGTTAGTATAGTGTAGTGAAGTGAATTGAAGTGGTGTGTTATGTTAGTGCAGGATAGTGTTGTGAAGTATATTGAAGTGGTGTGTTGTGTTAGTGCAGGATAGTGTAGTGAAGTGTATTGAAGTGGTGTGTTAGTGCAGTGTTGTGTAGTGAATTGCTATGTAGTTTAGTTGGTAGGGCAGCAGGGGATAGTGTAGTGTAGATAGAGTAGGTTAGAGACAGTTTTAGGAGGTGAAAGGTCCATAAGATGCCCCTGCATTGCAGACGCACCTAGGTTTAGTTATTTTTTTTTCCCTAATTTTTGCCCTCCAAACCTAGGTGCGTCTTATATGCCGGAGCGTCTTATATGTCGAAAAATACGGTAATCTACTAAACCCAAAAAAGCCACTTATTATAGGCAAAACAATTAAACCGTACATTGGTGAGGAAGTTATTTGCATTACGTAGTGCTACTCAGTGGCGTAGCAATAGAAGATGCAGAGTTTGCAACCACAGCGGGGCCCTTGGACCAGAGGGGCCCATTAGGGGCCCTCCTTCATCCATCTTATTAGCATTTCATTGGTGCTGTGCTGGTAATGAACACCTCTGTATGTGCATTGAACAGTAGTTATCCTTAAAGGGGTTCTCCAGGGAATTTGAAAATAAAATCTGACACTTACCTGGGGCTTCTATAAGCCCTCTGTAGCTGTAATGTCCTGCACCGTCCTCCTCCGATCTCCGCCGCGGGCACCGGGCAATTATTCTTCTAACAAGACGAATAATGCGCGCTCCCGCTCGCGTCATCGGGAGATTACTGCGCAGGCGCAGTACAAAGTTTTCCTGTTCTGCACCTGCGCAGTAAGCTTCCGATGACGCACGCGGGAGTGAGCACAGGTGGATGGGATGTCGCACTAGACCGGGGCCGGTGGCGGTGAACAGTGTATCAGAGGAGGACAGTGCGGGACATTACAGCTACAGAGGGCTGATGGAAGCATCAGGTAAGTGTCTGATTTTATTTTCAAACCCCCCTGGAGAACCCCTTTAACTGTTCTCTTACTCTGATTACACCTTTCTGATACTGCACAAACTATGGAACTATCCTTGGTAGGTTTTGGGGCTTCATATCAATAGAGTGCTTGGGGCCCCATGTAAAACTCGCACTGGGGCCCCAAGCTTCTCAGTTTTGCCACTGGCGATACTCATAGCATCTTGCAGATTATTTAACTCAAGATCTACACAGATTGTTCCTAAAATTGAGATGCCTTTTAAAGGGATACTGTAAGGGGGTCGGGGGAAAATGAGTTGAACTTACCCGGGGCTTCTAATGGTCCCCCGCAGACATCCTGTACCCGCGCAGCCGCTCACCGATGCTCCGGCCCCGCCTCCGGTTCACTTCTGGAATTTCAGACTTTAAAGTCAGAAAACCCCTGTGCCTGCGCAGCTGCATCCTCGCTTCCGCTGATGTCACCAGGAGTGTATTGCACAAGTCCAGTATGGTCTTTGGTCTGCGCAGTATGCTCCTGATGACATCAGCGGGAGCGAGGACACGGCAATGCAGGCGCAGTGGTTTTCTGACTTTAAAGTCAGAAATTCCAGAAGTGATCCGGAGGCGGGGCCGGAGCATCGGTGAGTGGCTGTGCGGGCACAGGATGTCTGCGGGGGGCCATTAGAAGCCCAGGGTAACTTCAACTCATTTTCCCCCAACCCCTACAGTATCCCTTTAACCTTTGTTTGGCTTTACACAGAATGCTGAATTGTATAGGATTCATCTACTGAAGTCAGCTGAGCAGCAGCAGCAGCACAGGGGACGGCCACTGTAGAAACAGACACTGTGCTGGTCTATTTTGGGTTACATTGCCATTAATGTTATTTATATTGTACGGCTAAATGGTACAGTCAAGCGAGTAGCACATGCAGTTTGACTCACGTCACTAAGAGTCATATTAATAGAAAGCACTGTCTGAGCCATTTACTAAACCCAGCTCTTAGTTCATTTACCGAAACGTGTTTGTCATCCAAAATGCTTGTGTAAAATGACATACAGCAGCCATACACTTCATGATCTCATTGTTGTATGAAGCATAGACATTGCTGCCTATACTACTCCAGTCAAGATTTAGTAACTAACTTATTCCGAGATGTGATAAATCAATTCATCACAACAAAAAGCTTTTCTGGAGAACAGAAGCTTGAAATGGGCCCGGAACCATTATGACTTGAAAGATTAACAGATGAGAAAAAAAAATCAATGTTCTTTAGAGAAAAAGCTTATTGGCAATGCACTAAGGGACTCAGAGAGAATATGCTTTCACCAAAGCATGCAATTATTTCCCTGGCAATGCAATGCCCCCTCATCCTTACACTATACAGCGGGCTTTCAAATGCCACCTAAACCTTAAATACATAAACTGAAAATAAAAAGCTATTTTAGATAGTCTCTGACATATGAACATCTGACTTATGAATGACCCGCCATTACCAATGGCACAAAGATGCAAAATTTGATTCTTTGGGAACAAGTCAAAAACCTTGTAGTTTTTGAGAAAATTACATTTTGCTGCAATACATTTTACAGTACTATATAGCGAGTTCCGAGTTCTGCAAAATTAGCATGTTACGATCATCACTAGGACAGAAAGGGACACAAAGGGGGGCAGAGGTGGTAAAGAGGAACACAGTGGAGGCAGAAGGACACATTGGAGGCAGAGGTGACACAGAGGGTGACACTGAGGGCACAGGGGGCACAGAGATGACACAGTAAAGGGAGCAAAGGTGGCACATGGGGGGGACACTGAAGGCACAGGGTAACAGAGGGGGCCACTGGAGGCACAGGGGAGCACAGAGTAGGTGTGGAGACAAAGATGGCACAGTGTTCTGACTTAACAACATATTTAGATTAAGAACGTACCTTCAGTCCCTATTTCATTTGTTAACCAGGGATTACTGTATACACAAGGAGCTAAAACATTTTTGTAATACATGCATCCATATATTCAGAAATTACCATATTATGATAAAAACATTGTGTGGCTTACGTTTTTATTAGTTCCCAGTGGCATAGCTGAGGAGCTTTGGGCCCCAATGTAGGTTTTACACTGAGCCCCCCAAGCATCTATATATAACAATTCATAATGTGCAACAAAATCTGCCAAGGACATCCACAGTATGGAAGGTGTAAGCAGACTTTGTAAATGATTACCACTATTCATATACAGAAGTAATCATTACCAGTATGACACCATTGAAGAGCTAATACTGTGGTTGAGGGAGGGCCCCCAGTGAGTCTTTCTGGTCCTAGAGCCCCTGATGCATTCACAACCTTAGAATCCCCAATAGCTACGCTACTGTTAGTTCCTAAAGTACACCAAAGACAAGACAGAAAGTGGAAATCCAACCTTCTAGCAGCATTAGTTACAGTCTAAATATGTTTTACTCAATCAAGTGTAGGCTTAGCAAATATACCAGGAAGGGAAGATCAAACTCTGCTGAAAGATAAGGTTTTTCTGCAGGAGTTTTGGAGGAATGAATTTTGTCTGTACTTTAGAGGAGGCACGAGGAAATGCAGAATTGCCAGTGGTTTAAATAATTTTACTGACAACAGCTTGTCAAAGATAATGCAGCTACCTGGTGGGGTGTCTAAACATCTAGTACTCCACACCAGGCACAGTATTCGACCTGAGGAAGCGGGTTATACCACGATACTTGTTGTCATTTGTGCCAATAAAGTTTTCTCTTAAACATATTGATGGACTATTTATTCAGGTAGGACCATTTTGATATATACCTAGATATCCATAGAGTGTTCTAATAATAGGATATTCAGACCGACACCGTGTCACGAGTACTTTGGGCACCTCCTACCTCCTTTTATAAACATCTAACTTCCTTTCATTTGCTGGACCACTATCATAGGACCACTACACGTATAGTTAAAAATACATGTGTACACATACACATAAGAAAAACATTTCCTCCAGAGTAAAAAGAGCTATAAACTGCTTTTCTCCTATAGAAGAAATCGGACAGAAATGACAGGTTTTGGACTAGCCCATCTCCTCGTGGGGGATTCTTAGGGTTTTCTTTATTTTCAAAAGCACTTAGTGAATAGTAGTTCCTGCGACCAATTGCCAAAAAAGTGTACGGTGAGCAGGGAGGCTGGCCAGCATCTTTGTATAAATCCTTTTAAAGGGAGTGTCTTCATAAAGAATAAAGTGAAGAGATGGACTAGTCCAAAACCTATTCTTTCAGATTTCTACTACCTATTGTAAGTGACCGCAACATAGGGGAAAAATTATTTATAGCTAATTTTACACTGGAAGAAATGTATTTCTTATAGATAGCGGTCGGTCTTCTTTAAGATAGTGGTCCTTTAAATACTTGATTGGGCTCACCCATACAAACTTGAGATGAGGCTGACTTCTATAGAACTGTACTTGCAGCAATATGAAAGAGACTTACGGAGCTATTTCTACTACAGCTTTGCCAGAACACTTTTCACAATTCATATGCTGCCTTTACCTTATGCTAACATTTCAGAGACACTTTAAACTATATGAAATAGTTTCCATGCCATACTCCCCTGAAGGCCTGGGAGGGAAATGTTCAGCCGAAAAAAAAAAGGAAAAAAAAACAGAATAATGTTTTGGGCACTAAGTTTTTTTCTACAAAGAGAAGTTTGTTAAATCTGTGTGAGAGTGTAGGTGTGACCGCAACAATGATCTATTCAGAAGCCTCAGCTTATTCATTTGTACTTTGTGAGAAATCCACTGGAGCGCACTTTGCTGTTCCTCAGAAAATACAATTGTCAGATGTGACATTTAAATTTGCAACATTGCATCATTCCATGTTGTGTTGGTTCATTTAAAACTTTCTTTAAGTTTTGAATAAAAATGCAGATCCTTTATTTATTAAGATCCCTCTGTATCATGAATGAGTGTGCATGTGCACATCTAGGCACTTCCATTGTTCTCACATTTGAAGCCAAACCCATGCATTAGGGGGCCAAAACCTCAGTGGCTGGTGCTTAAAGTAGACCTGAACTCTTGTACTGGACAGAAGGAAAACATAGAGAAATGCATTGTGTATGTACCCTCTTTCCCTGAAAACAAGACCTGCCATGAAAATAAGCCCTAGCTGGAGTTAAAGAGGAGGAAGAGGCAGCCAGCCAGCGGGGACACAGCATTGCAGTGCAGCTTGGGCACTGGTCCTGTCATCCCAGCACACAGCAAGCTTATCAGCTATGTTCAGGTATGCCAGGGCAGGTGCCTGATCAGTACATTAGCATACCTTTAACTCCAGGAACAACACAAAAAGGAACAAGAAATGCTCTGCTGTAAGAGACTCCCTGATAGAAAGATAAGACATCCCCTGAAAATAAGCCCTAGCACATCGTTTAGAGCAAAAATTAATATAAGACCCTGTCTTACTGTCACGGAAACACAGTATTTAGAGAGTCTAATTCCCTGTCATCTGTGTCTAATCACAAATAATAATGTAATTTGACCCCTCAGCTGTATCAGCTGACTTCCATGGCAGAGAGGCTAATTTGAAGGCACAGGATGTTAACAATATGTCTGCTTTCATGAAAGCAGGAAGTAGAAGTACTGCATATTTATTGCAGAATTTGTATCAGCTTCTTTTTCTTCAACTACTTTGCATCCAGACCTTGTTTCTCCCTTATGGACCAGAGCCATTTTTAATGGTAAAAATCAATCTTATTAGCTCAGGGAACATATATTCCCTTTCACTAATTAGTGCTGCAGCAGATAGTGCCGGAGGTTTTGCACAATCATGCACAGCAGTGCTTCAGCTACACGACTTATACGTCCTCGTGGCTTAGATTAAGTCACAGAGGACATAGATATACTGGAGTGGTGGAAAAAGTGTTTAAAGGTTATTATGCTGTTGCATATCTTTTAGAGTAGAGAGAAGTTCTGATCTCAGGTCTGCTTTAAAGTTTATAAAACATAAATACTGGTGCCCCCTTGTAGCTGAACTAATGCTTGTGGTCAGTAACTTGCCTCTCCAGCATTGTGTGGAAGATATTTGATAGTGAAGGATGAAACAGGCAGTAATTGGTTACAATGTCAAAGGTCAGATTTTTTACTTCATCAAAAATGTAATTTGTTGGTTATGTCTAAGGATTTGTAGTATGAAGGCCCAGAGGAGACTTGCAAGGATTCTGAATACATAAGTGGAAGGCACTCACTACAATGGGTGAAAGAAAATGTTATTAGAAGAGTACAGGTAACATTTGGGATTGCTGGAAATTATTGATAAGAGCAGTAATGGAAGATCCAAGCTGACGAGAGCTTTGTAAGTAGAAGCTTAAACTGTAAACTTTGTATGACAGGCAGCCAGTAGAGAATGTAATAGACAGAAGTACTTGAGGAGTAAGGGGAGAGCAGGATGATCTGAGCAGTGCAGTTCAATGCAGGGACGGATCTAGGGGGGGGGGGCAAGCGGGTATCTTGCCCCAGGCGCAGTTTGTTGAATTATTAAAAAGGCGGCAAAATGAATGGCAGTTTAGGCGCCAAAACCTGACCTTTAGGCACCAAAACCTGACCTTGCCCCAGGCGCAACTTGGTCTTGATCCGTCCCTGGTTCAATGTGTACTGGAACAGTGCCAGTCAGTTGTTGGAAGAGAAGAATAGTGGCAGTATGATCAGGGCATACATTAACAGTTTTTTCTGTGTCTTGTGTAAGGAAGGAGCGGATTAATATTATTATTATTTAGTATTATATAGGGCCATCATGTTACGCAGCGCTGTACAGAGAATATAGTCTAGTCACTAACTGTCCCTCAGAGGAGCTCAAAATCTAATCCCTGCCATAGTCGTATATCTACAGTGGTGTGAAAAACTATTTGCCCCCTTCCTGATTTCTTATTCTTTTGCATGTTTGTCACACTTAAATGTTTCTGCTCATCAAAAAACGTTAACTATTAGTCAAAGATAACATAATTGAACACAAAATGCAGTTTTAAATGATGGTTTTTATTATTTAGTGATTAAAAAAAACTCAAAATCCACATGGCCCTGTGTGAAAAAGTGATTGCCCCCCTTGTTAAAAAAATAACTTAAAGAGAAACCGAGGTGGGTTTGAAGAATATTATCTGCATACAGAGGCTGGATCTGCCTATACAGCCCAGCCTCTGTTGCAATCCCAAACTCCCCTAAGATCCCCCAGCACTCTGCAATCCCTCATAAATCACAGCCACGCTGCTGACAAACAGCTTGTCAGAGCTGGCTGTGTTTATCTCTATAGTGTCAGTCTGTTGCTCTCCCCGCCTCCTGCAGAACTCCTGTCCCCGCCTGCCTCCCTTCCCTCCCTGCTGATTGGAGGGAAGGGATGGGGGGCAGGGACCGGAGCTATGCAGGAGGCGGAGGAGCAGCTGAGACTGACACTACAGATGTAAACAGAGCCTCACAGCACAGCTGTGATTTATGAGGGATTGCAGAGTGCAGGGGGACCTTAGTGGGGTTTGGGATAGCAACAGAGGCTGGGCTGTATAGGCAGATCCATCCTCTGTATGCATATAACATTCTTTAAACACACCTCGGGTTCTCTTTAACTGTGGTTTATCACACCTGAGTTCAATTTCTGTAGTCACCCCCAGGCCCGATTACTGTCACACCTGTTTCAATCAAGAAATCACTTAAATAGGAGCTATCTGACACAGAGAAGTAGACCAAAAGCACCTCAAAAGCTAGACATCATGCCAAGATCCAAAGAAATTCAGGAACAAATGAGAGCAAAAGTACTGTAATTGAGATCTATCAGTCTGGTAAAGGTTATAAAGCCATTTCTAAAGCTTTGGGACTCCAGCGAACCACAGTGAGAGCCATTATCCACAAATAGCAAAACATGGAACAGTGATGAACCTTCCCAGGAGTGGCCGGCCGACCAAAACTACTCCAAGAGCGCAGAGAAAACTCATCCGAGAGGCCACAAAAGACCCCAGGACAACATCTAAAGAACTGCAGGCCTCACTTGCCTCAATTAAGGTCAGTGTTCATGACTCCACCATAAGAAAGAGACTGGGCAAAAACGGCCTGCATGGCAGATATCCAAGGCGCAAACCACTTTTAAGCAAAAAGAACATTAAGGCTCATCTCAATTTTGCTAAAAAACATCTCAATGATTGCCAAGACTTATGGGAAAATACCTTGTGGACCGACGAGACAAAAGTTGAACTTTTTGGAAGGTGCGTGTCCCGTTACATCTGGCGTAGAAGTAACACAGCATTTAAGCAAAAGATCATCATACCAACAGTAAAATATGGTGGTGGTAGTGTGATGGTCTGGGGTTGTTTTGCTGCTTCAGGACCTGGAAGGCTTGCTGTGATAGATGGAACCATGAATCCTGAAGGAGAATGTCCGGCCATCTGTCGTCAACTCAAGCTGAAGCGATCTTGGGTGCTGCAGCAGGACAATGACCCAAAACACACCAGCAAATCCACCTCTGAATGGCTGAAGAAAAACAAAATGAAGACTTTGGAGTGGCCTAGTCAAAGTCCTGACCTGAATCCTATTGAGATGTTGTGGCATGACCTTAAAAAGGCGGTTCATGCTAGAAAACCCTCAAATAAAGATGAATTACAACAATTCTGCAAAGATGAGTGGGCCAAAATTCTTCCAGAGCGCTGTAAAAGACTCGTTGCAAACGCTTGATTGCAGTTATTGCTGCTAAGGGTGGCCCAACCAGTTATTAGGTTCAGGGGGCAATTTCTTTTTCACACAGGGCCATGTAGGTTTTGAGTTTTTTATTCTCACTAAATAAAAAAAACATCATTTAAAACTGAATTTTATGTTCAATTATGTTATCTTTGACTAATAGTTAACGGTTTTTGATGAGCAGAAACATTTAAGTGTGACAAACATGCATGTTTTTCACACCACTGTATGTATGTATCCTATAGTGCAGGGGTCCCCAACCCCTGGACTGCAGCCCACTGAAGGGCCGCAGGCTGCTCTGAGCTGGCCGTGCCATCTGCAGTGCAGAGAGAAGTGTCACTTAAAGAGAGTCTGAAGCAAGAATAAATCTTGCTTCAGACCTCAGAGTTAGCAGGGGCATGTGTGCCCCTGCTAAACCGCCGCTATCCCGTGGCTTAACGGGGGTCCCTGATCCCCCAAATCTCCTCCGTACAGCGGGGGAACGCTTCCTGGTTGGGGCAGGGCTAACCGCCGCAGCCCTGCCCCACGCGCGTCTGTCAGCGCGTATCTCCGCCTCTCCCCCGCCCCTCTCAGTCTTCCTTCACTGAGAGGGGCGGGGGAGAGGCGGCGATGCGCCGCTGATAGACGCGACTGGAGGCAGGGCTGCAGCCATTAGCCCTGCCTCCAGGAGCGACCAAGTCTGCGACCAAGGGTTGCTTTGGGGGGTTTGGGGGTGAAGGGACCCCCGTTAAGCCGCGGGATAGCGGCGGTTTAGCAGGGGCACACATGCCCCTGCTAACTCTGAGCTCTGAAGCGAGATTTATTCTCGCTTCAGAGTCTCTTTAACCTCCTTAGCGGTAACCCCATGCTGGACACGGGGTAAGCCGCCGGAGGGTGCCGCTCACGCCCTGCTGGGCCGATTTGCATAATTTTTTTTTCAAACACGCAGCTAGCACTTTGCTAGCTGCGTGTTTGGTCCGATCGCCGCCGCCCACCGCAGATGCGCCGCTACCCGCCGCTAAACAGGGCCCCCCCCGCATACCTCTTGCGCAGCCTGGCCAATCGCCGCCAGGCTGCACTATAGGGTGGATCGGGACTCCGTGTGACGTCACGACGTCGGTGACGTCACTCCGGTCGTCGCCATGGCGACGGGGGAAGCCCTCAAGGAAATCCCGTTCAGAATGGGATTTCCTTATGGGCAAGCGGCGCCGGCGGCGATCGGAGGTGACGGGGGGACGCCGCAGGGAGGGGGGGGAAGCATGTAGCTAGCGCTAGGCTAGCTACATGCAAAAAAAAAAAAAAAGGTTAAAAAAAAAACCTGGCGGCCGCGCAGCCGCAGCAATCATACCGCCAGGGGGGTTAAGTTTGCCAGAAGCTATAGGTAAGAGCTGCCTGCAGCCATTGTTACTACTGCCACCTAGTGTCTGTTATTTGTAATGCAGCATGCTTTCTGTCTGTATGGACACCAGGTGGCAGCAGTGAGGATGACTGGGACGCTCTGGTGTCTTGCCAGGCCCAGAGTTTAGTCTCCATGGAGGTGAGCAGCTGATGCTGGAAGCTATTGTGGGAAGAAGAATGGAAGCGTAAAAGTGAGTGCGGGGAGGAGGGAAGTGTGAAATGGATGTGGGGAGGAGGGTAAAGGGGTTGTGGGGTGGAGAGAAGGGTAAAAGTGAGGGGAGGAAATGACTGTGCCAGCAGATAAGGAAGCCCAGGCAGTACCCCCCCCCCCTTTCACACCACCTGTCACACCAAATGTACCTTGTGCTGATGGCTTATGGAGCAGCCCCAGTGCAGTGCAAAAATATTTGCCAAAGAGCTGAGGGTGATGAAGATAGTGGTTAGGTAGGGCTGGTGTTGCCAGGACTTCTTTATGTAATGAACCTGCCTGTAGAACAAGCCCTCAGCCCCCGTCCCCCGCATACGCTTGCATACGCCCGGTCTTTGGAAAAATTGCCTGACCTTGGGGCACAAAAGGTCGGGACCACTGGTATAGTGTATTTATTGTAGTCTAGGGACAATTTAGGGGGAAGCCAATTAACTTATCCCTATATTTTTGGGATGTGGGAGGAAATCGGAGAGCTCGGAGGAAACCCACATAGACACAGGGAGTACATACAAACTCTTTGCAGATGTTGACCTGGCTGCGATTCAAACCAGGGACCCAGCACTGCAAGGCCAGAGCACTAATCATTACACCACCATGCTGCCCTATGCTCAAAATGTTATTTAAGTGAAGACAACCGGAGGTGGTTTGTGTCCATGTGATGTTTAAAGGTGACAGCTAAATTAAACATCACACCTAAGTAAAATGAGGCATGGGGGCAAGAGTAAATATTATTATTATCCATCTGTTATTAGGTGGTAATAATTTGCAACCCTGGTCATATTGGGCCATGACAAAGTTTGTGAAACAGACTAACCAGTGAGCTCATGGTAAACCAGAACTCATTGGAGTGTGTAAGGGGCTACAATGGTCCTAAAAGCCCTCTTGAAAAAATGTTATGGAAAACAAACGTTTGCTTTCTTAAAACAGAAAGTATTTGTGACAATTCAGGTTGGCGTGAGCTCCGAGTGATGCTCCAGTGCATCACTGCTGAATATGCAAATCACCCATTGTTGCCCTTAGAAGCTAAACACACCTCCAGATCCCAGATGTTTTTGAAAGCTTAAAGAGAGTCTGAAGCAAGAATAAATCTTGCTTCAGACCTCATAGATAGCAGGGGCATGTGTGCCCCTGCTAAACCGCCGCTATTCCGCAGCTTAACGGGGGTCCCTGATCCCCCAAATCTCCTCCGTACAGCGGGGGAGCGCTTCCTGGTTGGGGCAGGGCTAACCGCCGCAGCCCTGCCCCACGCGCGTCTGTCAGCGCGTATCTCTGCCTCTCCCCCGCCCCTCTCAGTCTTCCTTCACTGAGAGGGGCGGGGGAGAGGCGGCGATGCGCCGCTGACAGACGCGACTGGAGGCAGGGCTGCGGCCGTTAGCCCTGCCTCCAGGAGCGACCAAGTCTGCGACCAAGTGTTGCAGTGGGGGGTTTGGGGGTGAAGGGACCCCCGTTAAGCTGCGGGATAGCGGCGGTTTAGCAGGGGCACACATGCCCCTGCTATCTATGAGGTCTGAAGCGAGATTTATTCTCGCTTCAGAGTCTCTTTAAAGATAACCTGTAATTTTAAAAAACAAAAAAGTTACTCAACTAAGTAGAGGGATACTCCAGAGGCTCCTCCGATCCTACTTGAGCCCACAGCTTCTCACCAGGACCCTCTTCTTCTTCAGCTCCCCTGTTAAATATGTTTGCGCAGTTGCGCTCTCGTCCTTGTATGAGCTCAGCCACTCTGCACAGGCACTATGATGGCCTGCAGATGCACAGCAGCAAGGAGCCACATGTGCACGGCTTTTTCCTCTGTGAAGAAGACGCGAGCAAAAGTAGGCACAGGCTGTCAGCGCACCTGCGCAGTGAGGCCCCACATGGAAGGGAATGCAGGCGCACTGTCGGCTTGGACAGTAGCACATAGCTGCTCATGCACAGAGGAAAAATCCATGTAAGAGCGGCTCCATGTTACTGTGCAGGCGTGAGCTATCATTGTGCCTGAGCCATATGGCCACGCTTGTACACGGATGTGAGTGTGGCTGCTGAACATATTCAACAAACCGTTGTCAAAAGTGTTCAGAGGTTCCAGAGCTGCACTTGTGAGCTTCCCTCTACAGAGGTATCTAACTTTTTCTCTACATTTTGCATCTGGTACAATTTAGGGAATAAGTAATTATACAATTGTGGATACATGCTACATGCTTCATCTCCAATGAGAATTTGGGCTTGATTCACAAAGCGGTGCTAACCTACTTAGCATGTCTAAAGTCTTTACACGTGCTAACCAGCGTGCTAAGTAGGTTAGCACCGGATTTCTCAATCAGATCGCGCGCTAAGTTTGCGTGCGCAAGGTTTTGTAATGGGCACTTTGCGCGGAGCGCCCTGCACTCTGTGCAGTGCGCGCGTAAAGTTTTGCGCACATAAAGTTTTGCGCGCATAAAGTTTTGCGCGCGAAAAGCTCGTTTAGACATGCTAAGGGGGTTTTCACAGGCGTGCTAACAGTTAGCACCGCTTTGTGAATCAAGCCCTTTGTTGTTAAAACCAAGCTAGCCTGGGTATGTGCATGTAACTGCAGTTCCACAATGGTTAATACATCAATCTTTCAGCTATCCACACTATGGTCTGAAATGACCCATGTAGCAGTTGCAAACTTTTGCCATTGAATAGCAACATTACTTATCTAGTTCTCCAGCTCAGGAGACATTGGGAAGCTTTGTGAGGGCTGTTCACACCTAGGGCATTTGCGTTTTTTTTAAGCGCCGGCGATTTTAAAAATTGCCCTAAAAGCGCTTGTGCAATGATTCCCTATGAGAGAGTTCACATCTGAGCGGTTTGTTTCCGATCCGCTCAGAAAAGCGCTGCCTGTACCATTATTAGGGCGATTTTGCTACAATGGAAGGTATAGGAAAAGTGCAAAATGCTCACAAAATCGATTTGTTCGCGCTTTGATGAATAAATACATTGTATTTATCCTTTTCCGGGTCAAAGAGTTCACTTCCTAACTTGCGTCAGGAAGTGACAAAATAGAATCGCTCTGCAAAAGCACTTTAGAGCGCTGTACACAAAATCGTAGCGCGCAGGTAAGCGCCGGGAGGGGGAAAAACATCACTCACATTGCAAAACGTGGCCGTCTGCGATTCCGATTTTAGATGTGAACAAAGCCTCGATGTGTCTAATCGCTGCGTCAAGCCATAGACTTGCATTAGGAACACCAGAGACAGTATCTATTAAATGTACAGAACTGTAATTTCTTCCTTCTTTATAAAAGTTATTAACGACAATAATAATGAAAATAACATGGCCTGGCTTATTTGTTCGGGATCAATAAAGGAAAAAAAAAATCATCAAAAATACTCAGCCTGCCTGATCAAAGATATGAATGTTCGTAAGACAATTGTTGTAAAAAATGTAGTCTTTTGAAGCCGATGACACATTTGAAGTGAAGCCCTTTGCGTGACACAATCACTAAACAAATGATGTGGCCTCTATAAACAGAGAACGATAACATACAATATCTACTGTACATATTCCAAATTCAGCGAGATAAATCACTGTTACTGCAGCTTTCCTCTAGGCATGCTGGTACTACCCACAATGCATTTCTATGCAACCAAGGTATATCCCATCTAATTACATTGTGCACAGCCACAGTTTGATTTTCATTTCACATTGCATCTCGGAGCAAACTTACCCTATGCAGTGGAATGATTTACCGTATCGGACGCATTGTACAATGCAGAATGTGATGGAAAACAAATTTACAGACTCCATAAAAACACAAGGCCACAGGCAGACAAGCCATCTCTAAGATAAACAAAGTGTGATGATCCACGGCAAAAAATAGAAATCAAGTTCAAGTACTTCCTTCCATTATAATGTAAACTAATTGATTTTCATGAGTTAAAATAATCCAAAGAAAGGCACATCTTTCCCTGAAAAATCATCAATACCAGTTATGATGACTTCCCTCATTAACCGAGCAGTGTGCTGACACAGCATAGGTGTATCAGTGGCATCAGTTATTTTCTTAAAGGTGCATATACACTGAAAATTAATAACCCCAGCAGGGATCAGGACTCTAACTCTTGGGTGACAGTTTAGGGCCAAGTTCTATACAGACTAGTCCACTGGCTCGCAACAGGTTGCATTGCTTTGGAACAGAGATGACTGCGGCACACAACGAATCAGACGGATAAGGAGAACAATGTCACCGGCCTGTGATTGAGCGAGATGATCTGGCAGACCGGTAATGCATCAGAGATGGTCATGAGCCCCGCACACACGCTAGATTCTTGGCAGAGGTGGTCCCCACTGGCTGGTTTGTCAGAGAACCATCTAACCGGTGTACAAGGCTTTAGAGGTCTACATGTCTAAATTACGATCCATTGTTTTTTAGGCTCATTTCCTGCCTTATCCAAATTTAATCAGCCATAGAACAAAGTAACATAGCTGCAGTAAAGAAAAAGGCAAGAGAAGAAGCCACCTAATGATAGAAGATAGTGAAAGTTTTAATATACCAGGGTGTAGCACTCCCACAACAGCTCTCTAAACTAATAACATTGCCAATGACTCACTTGACAAGGCCAAGATCAGTCTATGGATACTGGTGCTGAGCACTCATTTATTACATGTGGGTTGTGTTATGCCTGTGTTGTGATCACAAAGTTAAAGTGTAGCTGAAGTGACATGATGAGTTAAAAATGTGTCTGTACAGTCCCAATTCTACTTAGAATTATGCTTTGTTCCTTTTTATTCACTAGAATAAGAATTCAAGGCTCCAAATCACAGTTTCTCTGCAGTCAGACTGCAGTGAAAATGGTTAGATAGCTGTGATTACCAATAAGAGCTAGTAAAAGGCTGTGAGGATAGGAACACACTAGGCAGAATCGCATATGCGTTTTTCACTATGTGCTATGGAAACACATATGCGATTCTGCCTAGTGTGTTCCTGCACTAAGGATAAAGGCCCGTACATACGCTTGGCTGAGGGTAGCAAAACACTACTAGGCAGTGCTGGAAAGGTAGTGTTTTTCTGCATATGCTTTTGTGCGTTTTCCGTGTGTTTTCTGTGCATTTGCTTACTGCGTTTTTTCCCTGCACTTTTTTTTCTTGCATTTTTTGCATTTGCGGTTTGCATATATAAATCACATATCCATTCTGCATGCGTTTTTCAATGCATTTTATGCAAATCACTAGGAAGTCAACCGGAAGCGGAATATGCGGAAATACATCATCAAACTTGTTTTTCCTTTTTAAAAAAATGCATAGAAAACCCATACAAAACGCACTAAAACAATACCTCTGCGTCACCATGGACTTTCATTATCTGCGTTTTACTGTATATGCGTTTTGGCAAGACTAGCGTTATTAAAAATGCACATTGCAGAACGCAAACAGATGAGTTTGTTCATGCGGCCTATTGACTTGCATTATGTGCGTTTTCCGCAAATCTAGTGTTTCTGCCTAGTGTGTTCCTACCCTAAGGCACCCGATATCAACCGCCTCAGCAGGTAGTTAGGAGTGTGTTCAGTGACCCCCAACCCGTGAATGATCCACCCGGCGGATCAACTCCCCCCCCCCCACGACAGCTGATCACACTGTCTGCGCCACTCCGCTGCCTGCTTTGCAACATCATGCACACGCCGAACCGTCATGCCTCCACCTCCCTCTACATAAATACAGAATGCTTTGTCAGCTATACAGCTGACACGTGTCTGTACAGGCCGGCCAGCGATGTCACCCAAGGAGATCAGGTCCAGATCCACGATGGACAACAGAAGTCAAGAGAGGTGTGCTTTCTGGCTTCCATGTGGATGGGTGGTGCGAGCACTGCTATTCTATATAAGGACCACCAATATTTAATGATGTAGCTGACTGCATCTATAAATAATACATTTTGTGTATGGGAGGGACGGTAAAAAAAGCCTCAGGGGGCCACATTCGGCCCGCGGGCCTTAGTTTGAGGACCACTGACCTAAGACAGTCAAAAGTTTAAGGCTAGGTTCGCAGTGGCCATTGCATTTCTTGTAAAAGCAGAAACCCAACGGAATGGAAAGTGCATGCTATCCATACATTGTGTGGCATACAGTGAAGCATACAGTCAAAGAATGCCTCGCCATCACTGTTAACACATGCAGTGGATGCCACACGCCAGCTGCACTGTTAACATTGCATACTGTAGGTGTTGCACTGCAATGCGACGTTCCATATTACAATGCGGGCGTTAAGTCGCACCACAACGCACAACTGTGAATGCAGCCTAAAGGTGGATATCAACCTTTAAATACCAATTAAGACTAAGGGATTACAAGAAAATCCTATTTAGAAGTAGTGTTATATTGTAGATATAATGATCTCAACTATTCATTTTCACTTCAGGTTTGCATTAAGAGTCTACACAGAGAATGAAGCAGATGCAGGGGTATGCTGCAACCCATTGTGAAAAACAGGCACAACTTCTGCTTTACCATAGTGAGCTCAGTTGATACATTTTAGCTTGTTACAGTTTTGTTATGAACCGAGCTCCAGGCAAACGGCTACATAGTTGAAATACGTGTATGTGAACTACCATATATTGCTTGCCAAGAGCTTCGTAGTTGTTTGTCCTGTGATTCACAAAACCCGGGCACAGAGCACAGCCAAGATACTGACCTTGCTTCTGCCTATGGCAGATACGGCGTAATTCCTACCACAACTTTTACTATAGAGGAGTATAGGAAGGTTAGAAGTTCTGTGGAATCTATTGATGTCTTTGTGAGAGATATTTGTTTTCTTTTTAATATGCCACTAGCACAAAAGTTAGGAGTAGAGTTCAGTGATTAATTTTATCAAAAGGCCAAACTGCTGTATCTGAACTTTATCAGGAAGCAGAAGTTAAAGAGAAACCGTAGCCAAGAATTCAACTTCATCCCAATCAGTAGCTGATACCCCCGTTCCAATGAGAAACCTTTTCCTTTCACAAACTTATCATCATGGGGCTCTGTATAGCTGATATTGTGGTGAAACTCCTTCCCACAGTGTGATGTCAGGACCGTGGTTCTGACATCACACTGTGGGATCCTTGTTGCATTGTGGCAATTAACAGCTGTCTACAGCTGTTTCCAACTGCCACAAAAAAGCAAGCAGCATCTCCTTCCACTGGCATCACCTGCCAGCAGTAAAAATTTCACCATGTGATAAATGTCAGACTGTAAATAAGGGAGAGGAAAGATTTTACAATGGGCAAACACTGACTAAATCATTTATACATAATTATTGTACAAATGAAGCACTTGTTTTATTACATTATGTTTACTGGAGTTCCTTTTTCAATGCTCAGCTCTTGTTAGAGACCATCTCCTGGTACAGATCTTACAATATAATCTAATATTTTAGTAATCAAAGTTCTCAGGTGTTACAGTTTTGTGTTAAACAAGGGTTCCAAAACTAAAACGTCTGTCTTAAAATTTTGATCATATGACCAAAAGCCGAGCATTCATTGAGTCAGCCTTCAGGCTCTATGAGTGTGGCTGCTGCTGGTGCCTTGGCTGCATTATTCCCACTGTTCAGACTACAAGAGGGAAGGCACAATCTAAATCTGCATGAGAAAATTGCAGCCCATAGCACAGACAGAAAGCTGTGGTCAGTGACAGGGCTTGTGACCAGATACTTCACAAGTAAGTAAAGTAATTTAAAATCTGCCTTTGAAGAAATGTCTACATAGACACAAAGAAGGTCTGGAACTGGTGAAAGCCTACTGAGATTTTTAAGGCAAGCCAGAGGTGTCGATAAAAAACTGAAAAAAAATACTCATCTCTGGATCCTCCAGAGGCCTCCAATGTTCTCTTCGCCCCCACCGCTGGCAGGGACCCTCTCCTAGTCTGTGGGCACACTCCCATTCCTGCACAAGTGTACCTGTATTGCACCTGCGTGAGTACAGCCATGCCTGTGCAGCGGCGGAGAGCACAGCCAAGAAAACATATCCGACACGCTCTTGTCAGATATCCTCAAAGGATCCATGAGTGGTGGGGTTGAGGACATGGGAAGCATCTGGACTATCAGGCTTCCATCTACATGGGTAAGTATTTAACTTTTTTTCTCTCACCGCCTCAGGTTCACTTTACAGTCCACTTAAACCTGACACACACACAGCAGGGCTGGTGCTTTTTAGATAATCGATGTACTGCATTGCCTCTCACGCCACTACTTTCTGCAGGTCACTAGGTATGCTGCACCTCCCCTTGCTTGGTGCCCCTCAGTGCTACCTAGTTCCAGCAGGCTTAGCCACCATAGAATGAAGCCTCATACACACGCTAGATGGTTCTCGGCCATAAAGGCCAGTTGGGTGCTCCTCTGTTGAGAATCTAATGTGTGTACAGTGGCCCCAATGTGTTAGCAGGAGATGCAGACTGCTGGATCATCTCATCCAAGTGCAGGTTGAGGCCATTTTTCTCTTCCTAACCCGCTCCTACCTGCTCCCTAGCAACTGAACGTGTCAATAGCCCGTAGGCTAATAACACATCTGTACACTACTCTGTCCTTTATTTTTGCCTGAGGAATCAAGTTCTAATCCCAGCAGGTGACAGTACACTCCTTTACACTATGTGCCATGTACCCACATGCACACAGTCTAGCACCAGTAGATAGGATCTGGGACCACCATTATTAGGTAGTGGCGATGCCACCCTAGCGTAAAGACACAGATAGGCGCTTGCCAGGGGAACATCACATACCCTGCTAACAATGGAAGAAAAAGCAGTGCAAACAGTGGTGAACAATGCAATGCACTAGCCCTGCTAGGTGTTTTTACATTTAGGTTTAGATGGGCTTTTGCACGATTTGTATGGTGGTTGCTATTATTATGTATGTTTTTAAGCAGGCAGGTTTCAGACTGTCATTCTAATTTTAGCTTTACCACTTAGCGAGTCACTGACATGGAACAAGTATGCTGCTGCCAGTGAAATTGTTTGAACTCCCATCCTGAATGCCAATTCCAGATTAGTGACCTACAATGTAGTGAAAGCAAAATCAGGATGCCAACTCTAAAGGCTGCATATAGAAACACAGCACCCATATTCTGGACCATACCAGTTCACTATAAAGAAAAGAAAATCATCCCACCTATACAACACAGGCTAGGCAAATCCATAGCTGTATTTCCCAAGTACAAGCTGACAATCATTTATGCATGTTTTTTTATATTTATATATTTATGGTTGCTATGTAATCCAAATGCCTCCCTGATATTCTAGTATGTCCAGGCGGACAAAACTGGCCCTCTTCCCACAAAAACCTTCATGGCCGGACAAAAAAATAAATCATATTATTTATTCCCACGTTTCTCCAACTAATCTCTGGAGAGGATGGCAGGAACCGTAAAGTGACAGCATGCAGCTCAGCGGAAAGTGAAACGAATTATAACATTGTCATAGACCATTCTTACTGTTACTTGTATTTTTCAATCTAGAAGCAACACCACTTATGGAATATTAATAGACATTACTAGCATACCTGCATGTCAGTGTTACAGCTGGTGTACTTTGCAGGTTTAATTATATCTTTTGCTGCTGAAGAAAGTGAAGTTGTCATTATGAGCCCTTTGGAGAAGTCAGAGCCACTGTAAGATTTCCACAATTGAGCAGTTTGACCATGAATGATTTATATTGAGCACAGTTACCGGTACATATTCCAATTGCTGTACAGCATCAGCAGCATTACACACCAATTACAGACTTCATCAGAGCAGTAAACAGTTTATTGAGATACACGCCAATAATATTAGTTCTGCTAGCAAATGGCCATTTACTGAGTTAAGTGTTAAGACAATATAACTGAACAGTAAAAACAATATGATATACTAAAAAGTGTTACTTTTTTGTAATCTCTAAAGTCTGGCACACACTTTCAATTTGGATTTGTTTGTACTACTTCCATGTAGTTTAAGGGTTTCCCTATACAATCTGCTCATAGTATTCAACATCTGTTCACCCTCATACTACATGGCAAAATTAGTCAGTAATTGACCAATCCTAATTGGTAGTGTGTGCCAGGCTTTAACTTTCCAAATCCAATCTAGCAGCTAGAATAAAGCAATAGTAGACAAGGGGAGAAGGATGTAATTATTGAGGTTTTGGGACAGGTAAATAAGGTATCAGAAGGAAGAATACTACAAACATAAGTCATTTCAAGAAATGCACCAACCCTAGAAAGGAGCTGTCAGTGACCATAGAAATAGCAGAGTGGATTAACTCTGCAGTTATTATGATTACTGAATATGCAATTGTTATTACGATAGTACATGTGCCAGACAAGTGCAATACTGACAAATGACACTAGTGATGCTTCGTGTGAAAACTCTGAAGTGTAGAAGAACAGAGCAAGTTGATACACTTACCAGCTGATGGGCTCGGGTTTGAGCTGCCTGTGAAGCGCTACGGAAAATCCAAATAAGCTGCCTTTGTCTCCATCCTTGGTAAGGGTGTGTGTGACATCCAGATTGAAGCCACTGACTCTGTCCCTAGACAAGAAGCTTAGCCAGGCAAGAGACAGCAGCGTAGCCCATGCAGCAGGCATGCTGCAGACTGCGGTGGGTGTGGAGGTAGTAGATGGAGAAGTGTGGGGCTTCCCCTCCTTCCAGCACCAGCTGAGCCCAGTGCAAGGTCACTTGGACAGCAGCACCTCCTGAGCCTTCCCCTGCTGCTGTCACACACAGACACTGCAAGATAAGGGAGTGCTTCTGCGATCAGGAGAAGCAGTGCTGCTGAGCAGTGCTTTCAAACAGGACAAACCCCCCTCTTGTGCCAGAGCACAGGATTCCAGGCAGAGGAGGGGGCTGATGAGGGAGCAGGTGGATAGACAGACCAGAGACGGCTCACACCTTCTAACTACTGTCATTTCCCAGTCATTAGGTCATCAGAGCCTCTCAACATGCTACTGCTGCTGATGAGGTCATTTTACTGGCTTGGGTATGCTATTACGTCACAGGTTTTTGCAGTCCTGGTTAGAATTTGCTGGCAATGTGCTACTGGTATCAAGGGCATTCCAGGCAAACTGCATTCTGTTCTGTCCAGCTCAGTCTTTAGATATCATCTGACAGCCTGGAGATGAGTATATGTAATATTCTAGTATACTGTAGTATGTAAGTAGTACAGTACTGGTACAAGTTATCCTGAGTCTCAGGCATGTGGGAAATAAAGAGTCTTGTCTGTTTGTCATAAACACCTCACAACATATTAGGGGCCCTTTTCCACTAGCAATCACAATGGCAATTGCTAAACGCTAGTGATTGCACGTTGTCACTTTTTAAACTATTCACTATTTTAAAAAATCGCGCAGTACAGCCCGGCGGACGTCCGATGACGTCAGCGCGCCGGCGTGGGACACAGAAGTGCCGGGCCTTGGAGCGCAGGAGAGCCCGACCTGGCAGCCGGCCTGGCCAGGTCGGGTCGGCCACCGGAGACCACCGGGAGCCTGCGGAGCGGCGGCGAGGGCACCTCCTGCCTGCCACGGGCTGGAGGAAGCCCCAGGTAAGTGGAAATTGATTTTTATTTTTTAACCACCCTCCCTGAACCTTCCCTTTAAGGACCAGGGTTGGTTTGCCTGATCTGTGCTGCGTGGACTCTCCAGCCCGCAGCACAAATCAGGATAGAGCCAGGGCGATCAGACTTACCCCCTTTTTTCCCCACTAGGGGGATGTCCTCCTGGGGGGGTCTGATCGCCGCCGGCTTGCTGCGCTTTGCGGGGGGGTCTTCAAAGCCCCCCTCCACAGCGTTTTCGGCGCTCCGTCCCTCCCTCTCCCTCCCCCTGTGAGAGGCGCAGTATGGATATCCGTCCTGCGCATTGTAGGATAGGCTTCAGCCTATCATATGCCGGTGATCCCCGGCCAATCAGCAGCGCCGTATGATGTAAACAGCGGGGATTTCTTCCCCGCGTGTTTACACTTTGCCGGCGAGCCGCTATCGGCGGCTCTCCGGCTGTTCACGGAGACACCGATGGTAACCCACTTAAGACTACTCAGAACTACTGAGCCTGCGCAGTAAAGCCCGGAGGACGTCCGATGACGTCAGCGCGCCGCCGTGAGGCGCATTTTGGAACGCGGAAGGAGCCCGACCTGGCCGCCGGCCTGGCCGGGTCGGCCACCGGAGACCACCGGCAGCCTGCGGAGCGGCGCCGAGGGCACCTCCTGCCTGCCACGGGCTGGAGGAAGCCCCAGGTAAGTGGATGCGGATTTTTTTTTTTTTTTTTTAAACAGTCCCTGAACCTTCCCTTTAAGTCCTGTGCCCTCACAGCCACTTACTAGTGTTGGGCGAACATCTAGATGTTCGGGTTCGGGCCGAACAGGCCGAACATGGCCGCGATGTTCGGGTGTTCGACCCGAACTCCGAACATAATGGAAGTCAATGGGGACCCGAACTTTTGTGGTTTGTAAAGCCTCCTTACATGCTACATACCCCAAATTTGCAGGGTATGTGCACCTTGGGAGTGGGTACAAGAGGAAAAAAAAATTAGCAAAAAGAGCTTATAGTTTTTGAGAAAATCGATTTTAAAGTTTCAAAGGGAAAACTGTCTTTTAAATGCGGGAAATGTCTGTTTTCTTTGCACAGGTAACATGTTTTTTGTCGGCATGCAGTCATAAATGTAATACATATAAGAGGTTCCAGGAAAAGGGACCGGTAACGCTAACCCAGCAGCAGCACACGTGATGGAACAGGAGGAGGGTGGCGCAGGAGGAGAAGAAGGCCACGCTTTGTGAGACACAACAACCCCGGCCTTGCATGAGGGCAAGAAGCGTGCGGATAGCAGGCTTTGTACCGCCATGCAGTCATAAATGTAATAAAGATAAGTGGTTCAATAAACAGGGACCACGCGGCAACGCTAACCCAGCAGCAGCAGACGTGATGGAACAGGAGCAGGCGCAGGAGGAGAAGGCCACGCTTTGTGAGACACAACAACCCAGGCCTTGCATGAGGGCAAGAAGCGTGCGGATAGCAGGCTTTGTACCGCCATGCAGTCATAAATGTAATAAAGATAAGTGGTTCAATAAACAGGGACCACGCGGCAACGCTAACCCAGCAGCAGCAGACGTGATGGAACAGGAGCAGGCGCAGGAGGAGAAGGCCACGCTTTGTGAGACACAACAACCCAGGCCTTGCATGAGGGCAAGAAGCGTGCGGATAGCAGGCTTTGTACGGCCATGCAGTCATAAATGTAATAAAGATAAGTGGTTCAATAAACAGGGACCACGCGGCAACGCTAACCCAGCAGCAGCAGACGTGATGGAACAGGAGGAGGCGCAGGAGGAGAAGGCCACGCTTTGTGAGACACAACAACCCAGGCCTTGCATGAGGGCAAGAAGCGTGCGGATAGCATGCTTTGTACCGCCATGCAGTCATAAATGTAATAAAGATAAGTGGTTCAATAAACAGGGACCACGCGGCAACGCTAACCCAGCAGCAGCAGACGTGATGGAACAGGAGCAGGCGCAGGAGGAGAAGGCCACGCTTTGTGAGACACAACAACCCAGGCCTTGCATGTGGACAAAAAGCGTGCGGATATAGCAGCAATGCTTTTTGCCGCCATGCAGTCATAAATGTAATACAGATGAGAGGTTCAATAAACAGGGCCCGGAAACGCAACACCATCCCAGATGTTCATTGGTCATGTTACTTGGTTGGGGTCCTGGAGTGTTGCGTAGTCATTTCCAATCCAGGATTGATTCATTTTAATTTGAGTCAGACGGTCTGCATTGTCTGTAGAGAGGCGGATACGCCGATCTGTGACGATGCCTCCGGCAGCACTGAAACAGCGTTCCGACATAACGCTGGCTGCCGGGCAAGCCAGCACCTCTATTGCGTACATTGCCAGTTCGTGCCAGGTGTCTAGCTTCGATACCCAATAGTTGAAGGGTGCAGATGGATGGTTCGACACAGCTACGCCATCTGACATGTAGTCCTTGACCATCTTCTCCAGGCGATCGGTGTTGGAGGTGGATCTGCACGCTTGCTGTTCAGTGGGCTGCGGCTGCATGGGTGTCAGAAAATTTTCCCACTCCAAGGACACTGCCGATACCATTCCCTTTTGGGTACTAGCTGCGGCTTGCGTTGTTTGCTGCCCTCCTGGTCGTCCTGGGTTTGCGGAAGTCAGTCTGTCTGCGTACAACTGGCTAGAGGAGGGGGAGGATGTCAATCTCCTCTCTAAAGTCTCCACAAGGGCCTGCTGGTATTCTTCCATTTTGACCTGTCTGACTCTTTCTTCAAGCAGTTTTGGAACATTGTGTTTGTACCGTGGATCCAGAAGGGTATAAACCCAGTAATTGGTGTTGTCCAGAATGCGCACAATGCGTGGGTCACGTTCAATGCAGTCTAGCATGAATTGAGCCATGTGTGCCAGAGTCCTACCAGAATCCTCATCATCCTCTTGTGAGCGTTGTGATAGTTGTTGTGATGCATCATAGTCGTCACCTTCCTCCTGGTCTGCTTCTGCTGACCATTCGCGTTGAATTGTGGAAGTCCAACGTGCACCGCTCTGGCCCTCGTCAGTGGTGGCATGACATTCCTGCTCCAACTCCAGCTGTTCCTCCTCCTCTTCTTCGTCATAGCTGCTGGGGCCAGCGTTCCCTGAGGCGGATGGCCTGATGTTGGTACCATCACGCTGATCGTTTTCTCCTTCAGATTCCCCCAGTTGCATCATGACAGCTGTTTCCTTGATTTTTAACATCGACCTCTTCAGTAAACACAGCAGTGGTATGGTAATGCTGACTGAAGAGTTGTCACTGCTCACAAGCAACGTGGATTGCTCAAAATTTTGGAGGACTTGGCAGAGGTCCAACATGTTGGCCCAATCGGATCCACAGAAGCTTGGCAGCTGGCCGGATGCGCCTCGGTACTGCGCCGTCATGTACTGGACCACTGCACTCTTCTGCTCGCAAAAGCGGGCTAGCATGTGCAGCGTAGAATTCCAGCGCGTAGGGACATCACACAGCAAGCGATGGTGGGGGAGATTGAAGCGCTCCTGCATCTTGGCGAGTGCCCCCGAAGCAGTACTGGAATTTCTACAATGTTTGGACACTCGACGCACCTTCAACAGCAGATCGGGCACGCCTGGGTATGTCCTCAGGAACCGCTGAACTACTAGGTTCATCACGTGCGCCAGGCAAGGGATGTGTGTCAGCTTAGCCAACCTTAAAGCGCGAATGAGATTACTCCCATTATCACACACAACCATGCCCGGTTTCAGGTCCAGCGGTGCCAGCCACAAATCCGTCTGTTCCTTTATTCCCCTCCAAATTTCCTCCCCTGTGTGCTGCTTATCCCCAAGGCAGATTAGCTTCAGCAACGCTTGCTGACGCATGCCAACAGCTGTGCTGCACTGCTTCCACGATCCTACTGCTGCTGGGTTAGCGTTTCCGGATGAGGTACAGCTTTGAGATGCGTTGGAGGAGAAGGAGTCAGAGAGGTAGGTGCTGCTGTTATCCAGTGGGAGGGACGGCGGTGCAGCTGTTTGTGGCGTGGGCAACACCCGTGCCGTAGCAGGTGAGGAATCGCTGCCAGGCTCCACAAGGTTCACCCAGTGCGCGGTAAGGGAGATGTATCGACCCTGGCCGAACGCACTCGTCCAGGTGTCAGTGGTGAGGTGAACCTTGCAGGCAACGGCATTCTTCAAGCTTCGGGTTATTTTGCTGACCACGTGCTCATGCAACTCAGGCACTGCAGAGCGTGCAAAGTGGTAGCGGCTGGGAACCACGTAACGTGGGATGGCCACTGACATCATGCCCTTGAAGCTGTTTGTCTCCACCAATCGATATGGCAGCATTTCGCAGGCCAGAAGCTTGGCTATGCTGGCTGTTACTGCCACGGCCCGGGGGTCATTTGCTGGCAATTTCCTCTTGCGCTCAAACATCTCCGACACAGACAACTGAACCGTAGCGCTGCACACGGAAGGGCTGTTGGTTGTTGTGTTTGATGAACACTGGGAGACCTCAAGAGCACTACTCCGGAAAGTGACAGTGTCAGCGTCGTCTGATGTTTGTGAATGTTGTGAACCACGCAATGGCTGGGCTACTGCTGCTGCTGAGGCGGGTCTGGTGAACCCAAGGGAGGCAGTGTTGTTTCTGGTACCCTGTCCTGACGCGTTTGCCCAAAGAGTGGGATGTTTGGATAGCATGTGACGGCTCATGCTGGTGGTGGAGAGGTTGTTAATATTTTTCCCCCTGCTCAGGCGGGTCTTGCACACCTTGCAAATCGCCATGGTAACATCCTCAGTGCAGTCTTCAAAGAAAGCCCAGACTTTGGAGCACCTGCCTCCTTGCTGGCGATTTCTGTTTGCTCCTCTTTTGCCTCTCACTTGAACTTCCACGCTTGTGGTGCCTGAAATTGCGCGCCGCCTACCTTGTGGCACAAGGCGAACTCGTGCAGCAGTGTGTTCTTCAACAGACTCATCTGTGCTGCTGCTACGACGGCGATGTTCTCGTTCACAAACAAAATCTGGGTCTCTGTCCACATTGTCCATACCCTCCTCTTCCATCTCCTCAAACTCGTCATATGTCATTGTGGGCCACCGCCGTGGAGTAGAGCTCCCCACAACAACCTCTGCGCAGCACACTCCAACGTCGTCTTCCAGATCTTGTCGGCCGACCTCCTGCAATTGCAACCCCTCCTGCCCAAATTGCTCTGGGATTTGGGTTTCCGAGTCCTCTTCGGACTCGCCTCGTATTTCAGTGCGCGGTACATTTCCCACAGTTAACGGTTGTGAATCCAGGCACAACATTTCTGGCTGTTCCTCCATTGACCTTTGAAAGGTGGAAGTTTGTTGGGCTGGGAATAGCTCCTGCGAATACCCCATTGTGTCCTGAGGTAATTCATCGGACTGGTTATCTGGCAGTTGTGTGCGTGGTGTCGCTGCCGGTTGTGTCAGCTTTGTGCCCACTGGCTCCTTGTAACTGGCTGAGGACTCGGACCTCGTGCGTGATGTGCTGGTGCTGCTTAACCCACTGCTGGACGCTTGAGAGGTCATCCAAGTAATTATCTGGTCCTGTTCTTTTGGATTTGTGAGGGTTGTTGTCCTGGACAACATGGGTGGTATTGAGTGGGTTTTCTTGGGTGCTCCCCTGTGGCCTGTACGTGAACCGTCAGGGGAAACACCTCTTCCCTTGCCCCTCCCTCTTTCACCGGATTTCTTCCTCATTTCACTTATCCTTACAGTACACGCTGACTGGCAGCAGTACAGTGGCAGTACAGAAATGCTATACAGTACCACTATTCCCAGCAGCGACACAGAGCACAATGCTATACAGTGACGGGTGAGCGGTGTACCACTATTCCCAGCAGACACAGAACAGTGAACAGAATGCTATATAGTGTGGCTGAGCGAGCGGTGTACCACTATTCCCAGCAGACACAGAACAGTGAACAGAATGCTATATAGTGTGGCTGAACGAGCGGTGTACTACTGTTCCCAGCAGACACAGAACAGTACACAGAATGCTATATAGTGTGGCTGAACGAGCGGTGTACTACTGTTCCCAGCAGACACAGAACAGTACACAGAATGCTATATAGTGTGGCTGAACGAGCGGTGTACTACTGTTCCCAGCAGACACAGAACAGTGAACAGAATGCTATATAGTGTGGCTGAGCGAGCGGTGTACCACTATTCCCAGCAGACACAGAACAGTGAACAGAATGCTATATAGTGTGGCTGAGCGAGCGGTGTACCACTATTCCCAGCAGACACAGAACAGTAAACAGAATGCTATATAGTGTGGCTGAGCGAGCGGTGTACCACTATTCCCAGCAGACACAGAACAGTGAACAGAATGCTATATAGTGTGGCTGAGCGAGCGGTGTACCACTATTCCCAGCAGACACAGAACAGTGAACAGAATGCTATATAGTGTGGCTGAGCGAGCGGTGTACCACTATTCCCAGCAGACACAGAACAGTGAACAGAATGCTATATAGTGTGGCTGAGCGAGCGGTGTACCACTATTCCCAGCAGACACAGAACAGTGAACAGAATGCTATATAGTGTGGCTGAGCGAGCGGTGTACTACTGTTCCCAGCAGACACAGAACAGTACACAGAATGCTATATAGTGTGGCTGAACGAGCGGTGTACTACTGTTCCCAGCAGACACAGAACAGTACACAGAATGCTATATAGTGTGGCTGAACGAGCGGTGTACCACTATTCCAAGCAGACACAGAACAGTGAACAGAATGCTATATAGTGTGGCTGAGCGAGCGGTGTACCACTATTCCCAGCAGACACAGAGTGGCAGTAAACAGAATGCTATATAGTGTGGCTGAGCGAGGTACACAGAGTGGCAGTAAACAGAATGCTATATAGTGTGGCTGTGCAAGCGGTGTACTACTATTCCCAGCAGACACAGAGTGGCAGTAAACAGAATGCTATATAGTGTGGCTGAGCGAGGTACACAGAGTGGCAGTAAACAGAATGCTGAGCGAGCGGTGTACTACTATTCCCAGCAGCGACACACAATGACTGGGGGGGACCCTGGCTAGCGTGGCTGGAGCGCGAACTACCCTGCCTGCCTACCCAAAGCTAAACCCACAGACAAATGGCGGAGATATGACGTGGTTCGGGTATTTATTTACCCGAACCACGTGACAGTTCGGCCAATCAGAGCGCGTTCGGGTCCGAACCACGTGACCCGTTCGGCCAATCACAGCGCTAGCCGAACGTTCGGGGAACGTTCGGCCATGCGCTCTTAGTTCGGCCATATGGCCGAACGGTTTGGCCGAGCACCGTCAGGTGTTCGGCCGAACTCGAACATCACCCGAACAGGGTGATGTTCTGCAGAACCCGAACAGTGGCGAACACTGTTCGCCCAACACTACCACTTACTAATCCTCTGGTCCCCCGCTGCCATCTAGTTTCGTTTTTGCCGACAGGCCCATCAGGACTGGCCACGCGTAGCTTTTTCCGCATTCCCGACTGTAATTAGCGCTATTGCGGACCGCAACGCGTACAAAAATACGCGTTGCCGCATTACGCACGCATAGATTACGCACGTATTTTTGTACGCCTTGTGGCCCGCAATAGGGCTAATTACAGTCGGGATTACAGTCGAGAGCAAAGGGAATGCAGAAAAAGCTACGCATGGCCAGTCCTGACGGGCCTGACGGCAAAAACAAAATTAGCTGGCAGCGGGGGCCCAGAGGATTAGTGAGTGGCTGCGAGGGCACAGGACTGCTGCAGGGGGCTGGTAGAAGCCCCAGGTGAGTAAAACTCATTTTTTTTTCTGGCTTAAGGTTCACTTTAAGTGGTTTGGCCCTAGACTAAGATGCATACACTACATGCTACATCCTGTACATAGGCATATGGCTATGGCAGGGATTAGATTGTGAGCCCATCCAAGGGACAGTTAAGTGACAAGCCTATCCTCTGTGCACTCAGCACTCTATAAATATTTTCTTTACTAATAAATAAACATCACAGCCTGCCAGCGCTAATCAGCCACTGGTAGGCTGATCGCTGTGGCCGTCTGTGTACAATGATGGGAGATCGCGCTCGTGTGAGCTCCCGTCCACTCTCGCTCCTCACAAGATGACGCCATATGACGTGATGAAGGAACAACAGAGGCACCAATATGCATTAGGCGGTCGCAGAGTGGTTAAAGTGGGATACAACTCCGACATAACTTTTTACTTTTTTTTTTACGCATACAGTTATCATATTTGCTTTTGTGCACAAGTAACATTGTCTATCTACAAATTACAAATTCCCAAAGTACAGTTTGAAAGCTGCCATTGCATTTTATTGCATAGCATGCTCTGATTAGCCCAATAGGCTGTCACGCAACATCACATGACAGACAGCCTATTTGGCCAATCATAGTGTGGGGATCAGGTACTTTAATGTGACTGGACCCGCTGATGATGATGCCAGGAGGAGTGGAGCCGCGTTATGTTGTTAGTGTTTGCTATTCTGCAATTCAGCAGCATAGTGTGCACTAACTGCCCGCTCCCCCACTACGCACGCTACGATACCAATAGGGCTTGTAGCGTGCAATGACACTAATTAAGGCAAGTTTAGTTTTACAGCGCTCGTAACAGCTGATAACTCTGGCTGTTATGCAGCGCTAATTTTAGTGAATCAACCCCTCTAAATTACTTTTTCTCCTGCCACAGTCACTTTCAGTAGATAGTAAAAATCTGACAGTTCTGGTTTTGAACTAGTCCATCTCCTCATGGGGGATTCTCCGTAATTTCCTTAATCAGCAGGCAAGGAGCAAAAGTCAAGGCAGGATACAGTAGAGTCTATTATCTGGTTATCTGGCATTGACAGGGATCGGCTGATGCAGAATAAGCTTGCTTTTTGGTTGCTCAAGACTCAATGTTAAACATTGGCCTAGCTGATACAGTAATATACCCCATTCTATATACATACCATGAACTCTGTATTAGGCTAAGTACACAGCGGGCTGTTGCGTTCTGATGCAACGTTAACGGCGCAATGCAAAATTACTGTAGGTATAGTGAAGCATACAGGCAATGAAAAGAATGCCTCCCTTTATCTGTTAACGTGTGCGTTTAGACGTAATGCACTGCAGTGCATTATCATAACGCAACATTTACACCGCAACGCTAACGTTGCACTGTGAACGTCGCATAGACTTATCATTGCATTGTGGTAAGCAATGTTACAAGACTTTATAATGCGTGACTATAACATCCCAGTATGAACCTAGCCTCAAAGTGAAAAAAAAAGAGTTAAGTTACCTGGGGATTCTTTCAGCCCCCTGGAGGCATCCTGTGCCCACATGCCATCCAAGTCCTTCCGGCAAGCAGTGGTGCCCCCACACAACTGGCCTGTCGCCGGCTGCTGCGCATGCACGGCCCTGAGCTGCACGCACCGTTTACGCTCCTGCTGCCAGGAGCGCTCTGCACATGTGCAGTAGAGATTTCTGCGTGCGCAGTCAGTATGCTGCCAGCATCAGGAGCGCGGTGAGGAGGTGCAAGGCCAGCCTTGCAGGTGTTGCAGCTGCAACTTGGACCAGCGTTGTGGGAACAGGATGCCTCCAGAGTGCTGCAAGAAGCCCCAGGTAAGTTTAACTATTTTTTTTTTATTACACTTAAGACTCCCTTTAAAGAGAACCCGAGGTGGGATTTAATTATGTTACTGGGGCACAGAGGCTGGTTGTGCTTACTAAGACCAGCCTCCGTTGCCCCATGGTGTGCCTCCATGCCCCCCTGCGCGCCGCTATACCCCCCGCAGTGCTGGCGATACGCAGCGCGTCACCAGCACAATGTTTACCTATGCGCTGTCAGTCAGCGCCGCTCCCCCGCCTCCTCCGCATCGGCGCTACCCTCCAGCGTCACTTCCCTCCTATCAGCGAGAGGGAAGGGGCACGGGCGGGTAGCGCAGATGCGGAGGAGGCGGGGGAGCGGCGCTGACAGACAGCGCTTAGGTAAACATTGTGCTGGTGACACGCTGCGTGTCGCCAGCACTGCGGGGGGTATAGCGGCGCGCAGAGAGGCATGGAGGCACACCATGGGGCAACGGAGGCTGGTCTTAGTGTGCACAACCAGCCTCTGTGCCCCAGTAACATAATTAAATCCCACCTCGGGTTCTCTTTAAATCTTAAAATACAGCAATTGAAAGTATATTAAAGGGGAACTTCAGCCTATACAAACATACTGCCATTAAGTTACATTAGTTATGTTTATTAAAATAGATAGGTAATATAATCTCTTACCCACCCTGTTTTAAAAGAATAGGCAAATGTTTGTGATTTCATGAGGGCAGACATCTTTTTGGTTGAAAGGAGGTGACAGGGAGCATTATTATTATTATTTTTTATTGTATTTATAAAGCGCCAACATATTACGCAGCGCATGAGACACAGTTCCAACTGTCCTATGTCCTGATCACCTCTCCCAGCTGCGCGCGCTAGCCTTTAAATCTCAAATCCAAATAAAAAAAAAATGTGCCCCAAACAGCAGAACAAGAAAAACAACATCAGAAATCCCATCATGCTTTGCACAGCATCAGGGAAAAAATGCCCGGGCAGTTTTCTTCTGTGCAGCTAAAAATGAGGCTTGGGTAAGAAAAACAAAGTTCTGATGCTGTGAAACTGTTAAAGAAACACCAAGCCTATTCATTGCTGCTGTGTAGATTTTTAGTCTGGAGGTTCACTTTAACCTTGGGGGAGCCATGGAACCAAGTCTTTAAAGCACAGCAGAGCCCACAAACAGCCTAAGAATTTGGTCTTCACCACTGAAAGTACTGCCGGCGATTTGTACTGGTTGGTTGAGACTACTGGTTAGTTGAGTTCCGGATAACCGGAACTCTACTGTACTAAGTTAAGCAGCAAGTAGACAACAAAGAAACAGGATCAGGTACAAGGGATCCAGGATGTGCTTGGAAGAACAAAGAGAAATCGAGAGCCCAATATGGTGTAGTATTGTTAAGTTGGTTGTGGTTTAAAGAGGAACTGTAACATGAAAAGATCCCCTGGGGGGTACTCACCTCGGGTGGGGGAAGCCTCCGGATCCTAATGAGGCTTCCCACGCCGTCCTCCATCCGTCAGGGGTCTCGCTGCAGCCCTCCGTGGAGTCCGGGCAGTGGTGACGTCAATATTTACCTTCCTGGCTCCTGCGCAGGAGCTCTGATGGCTGTCGGCTCCGAACTACACGGAAATACCCGATCGCCGTCGGGTCTGCTCTACTGCGCAGGCGCAAGTTTCCTGCGCCTGCGCAGTAGAGCGGACCCGACTGAGATCGGGTATTTCCGTGTAGTTCGGAACGGAAAGCCGCCACAGCGCCCCCGCTGGAGCCAGCAAAGGTAAATATTGAACTGACAGTCGGCACAGTCGCCGGCTGTTCGGAGGGCTGCGGTGAGACCCCCGTGGGACAGAGGACGGCGTGGGAAGCCTCATTAGGATCCGGAGGCTTTCCCCACCCGAGGTGAGTACCCCCCAGGGGATCTTTTTAATGTTACAAAGTCTCTTTAAAGCAAAATATTAAGATATACTCACAAACATGGGTTACCCATAGGCAACCACTTCAAATGCAGGTGGGGAGTATTAGAACCTGACCCCACTCAGGTTATTAAGATGTCGCTCTCTGTAGATAGGAAACGGGGTAGCACCCCTCCACCGAGGGTGGAATCAAGATTTCAGCAAGTTTTTAAACATTTTTATTCTACTCTGGCGCCTCTGTACACCAAGCCTTGCTGAAAAGGGATCCAGGATATCCAGACAAGCAGCAGCTCAGAACCAAATAGCTGAATATTTTTGCAATGACTAGGTGCAGGCAGAGGCTTCAAATAGCTTAACCCCACCTGCACAGTGATTAATGGAAAGGACAGTAAGTTTGTATGACTTCATACACCACCTACAGGAAAGACAACCAATAGCCACCATTTACAGGCTGAAGGGAACCATTTGCTGGTAGACACTGGGCAGAGAATATCCAGTTCAAAGGCACACTGCCACTAATAGACAAAATAAGGAAAGGCACCAATCCTGACAGATGGTTATCAGAAAAAAATTCAAATTTCTCAGGTTGTTATGATTTTTCTATAATCTGAATCATTTAAACAGAGTTTTATGGGTGGACCCAATTACACGTTGGTTCCACAGCCTCTAAACATTTTGCCTAACCCTGGTCCTATTATTATTCCAGAATTCCTAGAATATCCTTTACCAAGGTATGAAATACGTACACAAGTGCAGCTGCAGATGGTAGCAGGCTAGTTCAGATGCTGTTGCAAACAGGTCTTGATGAGCCACTTAATGAATCTGCTTGCCTATCTGCTCTGGAATGCTCCTGTTCAATCCACTCTTCTTTGTCATGTTTTCTGATGTATCGGTGTCCTATTATCAGGGGCAAACCCAGGATTTTCAAGGGGGGTATTCCTGAAAGGTCTCCCTCGGCCACGCACAATACAGTATAATATTATGGTAGGACATCATTCTTGGTACACATAATGCAATTTCCCGTCCGACTGACCAACCGATAATGAAATCGATCAGGAGCAGTTTGGATACAGATAATAATGAGGACAGCTGACATGGGTAATAAAGGGGAAAGTGAAACATTCACACAGCAGGAGCATAGGGCTGTGCTCATACCTGACTCTGTTAAGTTCCCCAGAGCTGCTCCATGCTCTGTACACACACTGCTGCTACATCCAAAGTAAGCTGTAGCAGGAAAAGTCTCAACTTAAACTTGTCCCCAGACACTGCATCAGCCCTTGTCTGAGGGGGATTCTGGGCAGCTGTAATCCCCCTCAGCAGCTTATTTGCATGAGTCTCTCTTGTAACTGCACCACGATGCGCATATGGCTACGTGCATTTCTTTATGGTGTTGTAATTTCACTAGGGATAATTAATGAGATGCAAATCATTTTGAAATTATGCAAATTTGTATGCAAATGTATGCAGTTTGAAAATGGACCAATCAATTTAAACCCAGGTTTAATTGATTGGTCAATTTTCAAGCTGCATATATTTACATAAGAATTTGCATCAACTCAGAATAATTTGCATATCTGTGATCATCTCTAAATTTCACTTATAAGGAGTGTAGAATGAAAGTTAGCCCTGCCACAATCGGCTGCAGAATCCTGTTGAATGTTACAAACATCGCTGATAATGGGACATACTTACGGGATAAACTAGACTCAGGTCAGGTGTGATCTGGTCTGATCCAAATGAGCCATTTGCTCCATTCCAAATGGGAACCAAGCCTAAATGATGTGTGCAGAGCCCCTGGAAACCGACATCCGTCCAATAGCCGTACCTCCAGTCCTAGCAAAAGCCTCCAACAATACTGCCTATGTGTGTACTGTGGCTTTTTAAGTAGTATGGGGCAGCTATACACCTTCTGACAGGTTTGTATTGCTAGCTGCACCCCTACTGTAAGGCTACTTACACACTAAGACGTTGCGTTTTAAGGGACGTTATGGTCGCATAACGTGCCCCTAATGCAACGCATGGTGGTGCGGGAGAGGACGTAAGAGTGAGCCGCGTTAGGCGGCTCTATCCGCATAAGGTCACACAGAGTGGCGCTGATTGGCCGGCGGGACCACGTGATGCGGAGCGAGACACTCCGCATCACGTGGTCCCGCCGGCCAATCAGCGGCCACCAGTGCAGTGCATATTAAGTAGCCATGTGCGCGGCTACTGTAGCGGCATCTCCCCGCCTCCTCTCTGCCCCCCACTGAGCATGTGCAAACAGTCTAACGCGGCTAAAGCCACGTAGAACGCACAGCATGCTGCACTTTCACTACAACGTGCAGCGTCACATGTAACGCAACGTGGGCACTGTGAACAGCCCACTTGTGTTACATTGCTGTGCGTTGGGGGAGCGTTACAGGCTGCACTAATGTGCTCCTGTAACGTCCCACTGTGAAAGCAGCCTAAAGATTCTCTCACTACTTCATATGTCACTGCTCAATGAAAAAAAAACAAAAAGATCTAAAATACGGACACAAGCAAAATTACAAAACTAGGATATACTAACCTGTTACCGCTCAACCAAAACAAATAAATAAAATAGACGCTGGTACAAGAAAGAAGGTGAGGCTATTATAAATCTTTACAAAAATTAATGTTTTACTTCTCAGATGATTCAGTGTGATACAGTTTGACATTTTAATATTATCTGATATGCCCGCCTGCCCTACACCATTTAATAAAAATGTCCGTTACAATGTGCGTCTTTTGATCCTGTTGATGCTATGCCATAGGTTCCACTGCATGAAGATACCATGATCCTAAGAGGAAACTCATGTCTGATTGACAAGAGCAGCTGCTGCTGGCACGGGTGCATGAGTCTGGCCCTGATTTTAGCAGCTTAGCCAAGCTCTGCCAGAAATATCTTAGATAAGGCCCTTGCAGTACAGTATGGTATGTGCTCTGGAGAGAATGCACAGATATGAGCAACGCAAACACTGGAGGAACAGCAACATGGAATGTACAACCTAGCACCAGAGGCAGTCTGTGAGTGAGCACACATTCCAGTAGTTTGCTTTGACATCAGGTGTATTTATACCAGAGCCGGATTAAGGCTAAATGGGGCCCTAAGCAAAGTAACTGATTTGGGCCCCCCCATCATGTCGTAATAGAATCAGAAGATGCAGCTGCACAGCAATATGCCGCACACACCGGGCAGCCGAGCTACTGGTTGCTATGGGCAACAGCACGCTTTCCTCTGTGGGTGCACAATGCAGGGAATAGCAGCGGCAAAATGCAGAGTGAGAGATGAATGGCTGGGACATTTGCACTCAGGGGCTGGGGCACCCCTGTGAAGAGGGCGCCAGATATCACAGCAGCAGCACTTTCCCCCTGCATCTCCAGCCTGGCAATAGCAGAAAGCTCTAGACACCGCCAAACCGGAAGCCGTTCCCCAGACAGAATTACATAACCACTCCCACCACCGAACAACCAATTTCCTTCCAAACTAGACAGCCACCATGCAGCCTCCATCCCAGTGAATACGATAGTCCAGCAGAGAAGGCAGCCGCAGTGGGGGAGAATGACAGCACCAGATGAATCACATTCACCTATTGTGATCCAAGTAATAGAGGTCCCGTCATCCGGAGCCCATCTGTCCCCTCTAGAGTGCTGCCGCTCTGTTACTACTACTAATACTACTTCCTACTTCCTGTCTGATCTGAGAATCAGGAAGTTCAGAGCGAGCGGCTGCACTGTAGAAGAGACAGATGGGTTTCAGATGACGGGATCTCTATCGCTTGGATCATGGATAGGCGAGTGAGCGTTTGCCATCTGCTGCTATCATTCTTGCTGCAGTTGTGGTTCTCTGTGGGAAGGGAGGGTGGAGTGGGCAGCGGCAGAGCGCACAGTAGCAGGAGGGGGACCTAGGAGGAGAGCCTGGCTCTGAAGACAATCAGCAGCGCACGGCATCATTAGACAAGACAAATAACATTTATATCGCGCTTTTCTCCTGGTGGACTCAAAGCGCCAGAGCTGCAGCCACTAGGACGCGCCCTATAGGGAGTAGCAGTGTTAGAGAGTTGCCTACGGTCTCCTACTGAATAGGTGCTGGCTTACTGAACAGGCAGAGCTGAGATTCGAACCCTGGTCTCCTGTGTCAGCGGCAGAGCCCTTAAAGGGACTCCAAGCAGTGCCTGTGGATATGCCTTTAAGCATACCCACAACTAATTCATTACATCCTCACACCTACCAGCATGATGTTTGTAATTATATCCCCCTGGGTTCCTTATATTTTATTGCATTGTGCTGAATCGAGCTGCCAACTTTGGAGAAAAGTCGTCCTGTGGCCGTGATTTCGATCGCGAAAATATCGAAAACTAAAAGGCATAGAGCAGTCGTTTATATATCATTGGAAAGAGGAGAAAAAGAGCTTTACAATGATATGCATCTTTCCATAGTTACTGCACTGCTCAGAGTCCCTTTAACCATTATACAATCCAGCCACCGCTGACTTTGGAGAAAAGTCGTCCTGTGGCCGCGATTTCGATCGCGAAAATATCAAAAACTAAAAGGCATAGAGCAGCCGTTTATATATCATTGGAAAGAGGAGAAAGAGAGCTTTAAAATGATATGCATCTTTCCATAGTTACTGCACTGCTCAGAGTCCCTTTAACCATTATACCATCCAGCCACCGTTGACAGGATGGCAAGGGCTGGTTTATGTGCTGATGGGGCCCCTTTGACTCTGAATGGGGCCCCAAGCGACTGCTTTTGTTGCCTGGTCGGTAATCCGGCCCTGATTTATACTTATGTACAAGTAATATCAAAACTCCAGACATAAATATTAATGATTAGAATTCATAGCAAGGAAACGTGATATGAAAATCCAGAATCTAAACACAGTGGTATATTTCTTAACACCATTGGACGCAATATACAGTGAAGAGCTGTAAACAAAGAGAAATGTACAGGATGCCACTACAACCAGAGATGGATTAAGGTGAAATGGGGCTCTAAGCAAAGAAGTAGCTTCAGCCCCACCTTATAGTCCTTTTGGTAAACCGAAGTGCAAGAAGGATAAGAGTAGAGATGTCGCGAACCTCCGATTTTCGGTTCGCGAACTTCCGCGGAAGGTTCGGTTTGCCTAAAAGTTCGCGAACCGCAATAGACTTCAATGGGGAGGCTAACTTTGAAAAATAGAAAAAATTATGCTGGCCACAAAAGTGATGGAAAAGATGTTTCAAGGGGTCTAACACCTGGAGGGGGGCATAGCGCAGTGGGATACATGCCCAAAGTCCAGGGGAAAAATCGGGATTTGACGCAAAGCAGCGTTTTAAGGGCAAAAATCACATTGAATGCTAAATTGCAGGCCTAAAGTGCTTTCAAACATCTTGCATGGGTATACATCAATTAGGGAGTGTAATTAGAGTTCTGCTTCACACTGACACACCAAACTCACTGTGTAACGCACCGCAAACAGCTGTTTGCGTAGTGACGGCCGCGCTGGACTGGTGCGCACCGTGGCCAGAGTGTAGGCCGTGGCGTTTTTCAAGCCCATATGGTCGCCGGGCTGTGGTAGCTCAATGATAGAACAACAGTGACTGTCCAGCTGATCAAATTTGGTCTGACCACAATGAAGCAACGACCTTATTATCTTTTGTGTGCCACCCCCACCCGAGTCACTCAAATAGCCGGCGGTCATTGCTTCATTGTGATGTGCAAGCCCCTTCACCGTGGCAAGGTAATGATCACGAAGGGGGATGGGCACATGTACATGCCTTTTGTTTTTTTGTTGCAGCCGCCCGCAGTGCAGCCAGAAAAATTTGTGTAGCGGCTGCTGCTAGCAGCAGCCTTAAAACTTCAGGAATCCGCCTAGAGTCCTGGACCCTGTTGGTGGTGGCGGAGAAGGCAGTCAAGCGGCCTGCAGGCAGGGATGCTGTGTGTGGGGACTGACTTAGTCTTCGGTCGTGCAGTAGCCCTCCGTGATCCATTCCTCATTCATTTTGATAAAGGTCAGGTACTGAACACTGTCGTCACTTAGGCGACTTCTCTTCTCAGTAACTATGCCTCCAGCTGCACTGAAGGTCCTTTCTGACAGGACGCTTGTGGCAGGGCAAGAGAGAAGTTGTATGGCAAATTGGGACAGCTCTGGCAACAGGTCAAGCCTGCGCAACCAGTAGTCCAAAGGTTCATCGTCGCTTTTCGCAGAGTCTACATCCACACTCAAGGCCAGGTAGTCGGCTACCTGCCGGTCCAGGCGTTGGTGGAGGGTGGATCCGGAAGGACTATGGCGAGGAGTTGGACTAAAGAACGTCCGCATGTCCGACATCACCCTGAGATCGCTGGAGTGTCCTGTCCTTGCCTGCGTGGACTTGGGAGGAGGAGGGTTACTGCCAGTGGTACCTTGATTGCGTTGTGCAGCCACATCACCCTTAAACGCATTGTAAAGCATCATCGACAGCTTGTTCTGCAAGTGCTGCATCCTTTCCGCCTTGTGTTGACTTGGTAACAGGTCCGCCACTTTGTGCCTGTACCGAGGGTCTAGTAGCCTGGCCACCCAGTACAGGTCATTCGTCCTGAGTTTTTTGATACGGGGGTCCCTCAACAGGCTGGACAACATGAAAGAGGACATCTGCACAAAGCTGGATGCAGACGTACTCTCCATCTCCTCTTGCTCTTCCTCAGTGACGGGATGCAACTCCTTTTCCTCCCCCCCAGCCACGAACAATACCAAGGGAACGTGGAGCAGCAGAAGCCCCATGTGACGGCTGCCGCGGTTGTTCTTCTTCCGCCGCCTCTTCCTCCTCCACAGAAACACCTTCTTCATCATCACCATCATCAGAGTCTGACTCCTCTCCTTCCCCACACGACTCCTCTTCTTCCTCCTCCTCCTCCCCCCTCTGTGCTGCCGCAGGTGTTGTGGGAACATCGGGTTCGGGTGTAAATGGCTCCCATGACTCCTGCTGCCGTAACTCTTCTCCTTCACGCTCCTCCACAGCTGTATCCACCACTCTACGCACATCACGCTCCAGGAAGTAGGCGTAGGGGATCAAGTCACTGATGGTGCCCTCATCGCGACTCATCAGTTTGGTCACCTCCTCAAAGGGCTCCATGACCCTGCATGCATTTCGCATCAGTGTCCAGTTGTTGGGCCACAACATCCCCATCCTCCCAGATTGTGTCCTTGTATTGTAATGATACAGGTACTGGGTGACGGCTTTCTCCTGGTCTAGCAGGCGAGAGAACATCAGCAGGGTGGAATTCCAGCGAGTCGGGCTATCGCAAATCAGGCGTCTCACCGGCAAGTTGTTTCTACGCTGAATGTCCGCAAAGCGTGCCATGGCCTTGTAAGCGCGCCTGAAATGCCCACACAACTTCCTGGCCTGCTTCAGGACGTCCTCTAAGCCTGGGTACTTGGACAAAAATCTTTGCACGACCAGATTCAGCACATGTGCCATGCAGGGTATGTGTGTCAGCTTTCCCAAATTCAACGCAGCAATGAGATTGCTGCCGTTGTCACACACCACGCTGCCGATCTCAAGCTTGTGCGGGGTCAGCCATTGCTCCACCTGTTTGTTAAGAGCAGCCAGGAGAGTTGCTCCAGTGTGACTCACCGCTTTCAGGCAAGACATGTCTAACACTGCGTGACACCGTCGTACCTGGCATGCAGCATAGGCCCTGGGGTGCTGGGGCTGTGTAGCTGGAGAGGAGATCGTGGCACCAGCCAAGGAGGAGGAGGATGATGACGACAGCGAAGCGGTGGTAGCAGGTGGAGAGGAGGTGGCTGGAGGCCTGCCTGCAAGCCGTGGAGGTGTGACAAGTCGGTCCGCTGCGCAGCCACGTACTCCCTGCTTGCTGCCATCGGTCACCAGGTTGACCCAATGGGCTGTGTATGTAATGTAGTGGCCCTGCCCAGACCAGGCATCCATGGTCAGGTGGACCCTTGACCCAACGCTGTGTGCCAGAGATGACACCACCTGCCTCTCAACTCAACGGTACAGTTTGGGTATGGCCTTCTGTGAAAAATAATTGCAGCCTGGTATCTTCCACTGCGGTGTACCAATGGCCACAAACTTACGGAAAGCCTCCGACTCCACCAGCTTGTATGGTAATAGCTGGCGAGCTAATAGTTCCGCCACGCCAGCTGTCAGACTCCGGGCAAGTGGGTGACTGGCAGACATTTGCTTCTTACGTTCAAATACTTCCTTCATGGACAGCTGGGTACTGCTGTGGGCAGAGGAGAAGGAACCGCTGAAGGGAAGAGGTGGTGTGGAGGAGGGTGGCTGTGAAGGTGCAAGGGAGAAAGTGGATGAAGACGATGCACCTGAAGGAGGAAGAGGAGAAGGAGGGTGGCTTGTCTTTTGAGGGGTGCTGCTTTTCCCCAGGTGTTCTTGCCATAGCTGTTTGTGCCTTCTCTCCAGGTGCCTTCTTAAGGCACTTGTCCCTACGTGAGAGTTGTCCTTTCCACGGCTCAATTTTTGCTGGCAGAGACAACAGATGGCTTTGCTCCGATCTGAGACACACACGTGAAAAAAATTCCAAACTGCTGAACCCCCCTGGAGTGATGGCGCTACGGTGGCATCAGCAGCTGACGTTGAAGGGCATGTTGGCTGGCTGGCCATAGCTGGTGATACATGGCGCCGGACACTGCCCCCAGCTGTTTCTGAGGACGAGCTCCCTCTGCTTCTATCATGGAGTCGTCTCCTCCTACTCCTCTCTGACTCCTCCTCTGAACTGTCCCCCTGGTCATCTCCTCTACCGGGAACATATGTGGTATCCGTATAATCGTCATCATAATCCTCCTGGCCAGCTGCGCTTTCCTCAGACACCATCATCCCCATCCACACACGTTACGTCCATACTATCGCCACCTAACTCAGACGTATGAGGTGGTGTACCTGCGCCTTCTTGTTGTTGTTGCAGTAGTGGCTGGGAATCAGTGATTTCACCACCACCAAATAATTCCTGCGAAGTGTCAAATGCAGCGGATGTGGTGCTTGTTGTAGCGCTGGTGGCTGCGGGAGATGAGGTGTTCTGTGTTAAATACTCAAGCACCTTATCACGATTTTGGGAAGTGATGGCACGTGCCTTCTTCTGAGCACTGTATTTTGGGGCAGGTCCGCACGAAATCACAGCAACACCACCTCGCACAGACCTGCCGGTGCCTGGTGGCCTTGGGTCTGCCTCTACCTCTTCCTCTACCTGGTTTGTCCATTTTGTCCATCTCGGGGGGATGCTAGCTATATGCAGTGAGGTGGGTTCTCACTCAACACAACAGGTAGTTAGATGCAGTGAGCTGGGTTCACTGAACACAACAGGTTGTAAGATGCAGTGAGCTTGGTTCACTGAACAGTAAAGGTACTTAAGATGCAGTGAGGTGGGTTCTCAATCAACACAACAGGTAGTTAGATGCAGTGAGCTGGGTTCACTGAACAGTAAAGGTACTTAAGATGCAGTGAGGTGGGTTCTCACTCAACACAACAGGTAGTTAGATGCAGTGAGGTGGCCAGGTGGGTTCACTCAACACAACAGGTAGTTAGATGCAGTGAGCTGGGTTCACTCAACACAAAGCTAGGTATATGCAGTGATGAGGTGGGTTAAGTAAACACAACAGGTACTGGGGTATATGCAGTACTGGGTAGTACAATGTGCAGCTCCCTGTCACACACACAGGTAGTCACTGAATGTGCTGGGCTGCTGGCAGTGGCACACACAATATCAATTAGCAAGGCTGTGCATGCAACAAAAGTGTCAGTTTGACACACAGAAAAAAAACAATATGTACAGGATGAGCTCTGAAAAGAGCTGTTGCTGGGTGCTTTAAAAGCAATAATAATCAGTCAGAAGCAAGCAAAGCAGCCTAGAACCTAACTAATCTGTCCCTAGGAGAAAAAGTCTGCAGCAGCTGTCCCTTTCCTCTCTCTAGCAGGCACACGAGTGAGGCTAATGGCCGCCGGACCCTGCCTTATATAAGGGGGGGTTGGGCTCCAGGGCTTAGTGTAGCCTGAATGGCTACAATGTGCCTGCTGACTGTGATGCAGAGGGTCAAAGTTGACACTCATAGTGCATTATGGGGCGAATCGAACTTCCGCAAAAGTTCGCCTGGTGCAGGCGAACGCGAACCTGCTAAGTTTGCCTGGAACCGTTCGCCGGCGAACCGTTCGCTACATCATTAGATAAGAGAAGGCAACAGCTGGACCCCTTAACACCCTCTTGGCCCTAGGATGATCCTGCTCTGACTGCAACCACATAGTATCCACCTTAAAAATATTCCTGTTTATTTATTAGAAGGACTACTTTCCCTCAAATCAGTATATATGTGAATGTGAATGGGTATTCATGCACAGACGAGGAAAGGGGGGGGGGGGGGGAGTAAAAGTAGTTTTTGGCCACTGGGACGGTGCTGGAGTTGGATGCTAAGGAGAGGCATGACCATTTTTCTGAGGATCCCTGTGAGTTGTGGTACAACCCTTTCTACAGGAACACAGCTCAGTGTCTACATGTGAAAAGCAACTACAGCACTACCATAGAGAGTTCAAGAAACACAACACATACAACACAAATATTTAGTTGAGTAGCTTTTTAAATGCTAGTGATTTTAAAAGTTCTTGCTAATGCAATGCTGTCACAGGAGCCCCACTGGCCGTGAACACGCAAAACCGTCCGATCCGATTCTAGCACACAGATTGAGAGCTATGGACGCAATCTGCGTAGAATTGGCGGAGTTTGAGCGTCACGACGCAGTAGGGAGCCTGTGAGGTTACGAAAATACACTTTTACTCCAACCCAGGGGTAGATTTGCCACCATCTCTGTTTTCTATCAGCCCAGAGAAAACTGCTAACTGGCTATAGACCTGTGAAACAAACAACCGGTTAAAACTGTGCAATTCCTATCTATCTATCAAAACAGTAGCGTCCCTTCGGAAGTTTAGGTCTCGTCTGTGTATACTGAATAGAAGGTTTTACTGAGAGGTAAAGACCTTTTAAAAAGCCTTTATTTGTTACAATATAAATAATTAATATATACAGACAATCGTGAACAATTAAACGATGAGAGACAGTGATAACACAGTACATAAAAGAAAAAGGGATAAAAAGAACGAATACTTATGATTCTGTGGAAAGTCCGTTCGGGAAAAGACAAAGTTCCTTTGTTGCAGTTAGTTCGCAATATGGCCGAACCACATGGCCGTTGCTCCGCCTGCAAGATGGCCACTGCTATTTCCCCAAGCAGTGGCAGTCTTTTCGGTATGATGGAAAGTGGGGGAATTGGCTGGGGGTCCTCATGCAATCAGTTTTGAGCACTGACATTTCTGGGCGGAGTCTCAAGCTCAGCCCAGGGGCGTGTCAGGCAGTGAGTTCTCAGGGGAGGAACTTCCAGCCATCCACAAAATATGTCCAATTTCATACCCCGCCGGGGTTTTGTCGCACATGCAAACCGATTTCATATTCAGATTGGGCTGAGAATACACGTTCATAGGACATCAAACTTGCAATATTTGGGGCGCACGGGGACCCCATTATTCATATCTCAGCCCCTGCTCGGGTTACCTGGCTATGTCTAGTATCACCATATTCTCCAGAATTAGGGAAACAAAATTATGTAATTTTCATATTCCTCCCATGGATGGTATTTGCAAAATGTGACAAAGTTATCAACACCATGCATTCCATACTCAGTTTAGTCGGTGCCGTCAAGACTGGGAGGAATGTAGGTGTCAATAGACCTCATGCTGTGCTAGCTTCCCCTGTTGAATAGACTCTGTTGGTATTTCAGCTCTGCCCAATTAGCACATTAGTGTCACCAGAGCTTTTCCGGGAGCCTTAACAGGATTTCTTGCTAAACCAGGTTGCTTTAGCCATATGCTAACGCAGGCCCATTCAGCCCTCATGGCAAAAGGGGGGGGAAGGCAGGAAGGAAAAACTTCTATTTTAAAAATAAAGAATGTCAGTTTTCCGATCACGGTTGCGATCGGACAATCGGCCGCGAATCCTCGGACGACTGGGCGTCGCCCGGCGTCACACCTCCCCCTTCCCGAGCTCTGCTCAGGGAGGTGTCAACAGGACGCCTTCCGTAGCAGCTATTGGCGCTGTTGGGTCGGGTTCCCCCTGACACCGCGACAGCCCATCAGCGTTTTGGTGTCGGCTGCCTGCTTTGTGTTGGATCGTAAAGTCGTACTGCTGCAATGACAGGCTCCACCGTAGGAGCTTGCCGTTGGTTCCAGCAGTACGGTTTAGCCAACTCAGGGGATTGTGATCAGTGACGATCGTGAAGGAGCGGCCGTACAGATACGACTGCAGTTTCTGTAGGGCCCACACGATCGCCAGGCACTCCTTTTCAGTTGTGGAGTAGGCTACCTCTCGGGGCAGGAGCTTCCGGCTCAGGTAGAGGATAGGGTGTTCATCCCCCTTTCCATCCACCTGGCTGAGGACTGCGCCGAGACCGTAGTCAGAGGCATCGGTTTGCACCACAAACCGACGACTGAAGTCTGGGGCCTGAAGCACAGGGGCGCTTGCGAGGGCCTGCTTCAAGGCCTGGAAGGCATTCTCGCAAGCGGGGGTCCAGCTAACAACCTTGGGGTGCTTCTTGCTAGTGGCATCGGTCAGGGGCTTCGCCAGTGTACTATAGGCGGGAACAAATTTCCTATAGTAGCCGGCGGTCCCCAGGAACGCCTGGACCTGCTTTTTCGTGATAGGTCGAGGCCATGCCAGGATGGCGTCCACCTTTCCCGTGTCAGGTTTCAGGGTGTTACCCCCCACCCGGTGACCTAAGTACTGCACCTCGGTCATGCCAATCTGACACTTACTCGGTTTAACCGTCAGATTGGCCATGGCCAGCCTCTCTAGTACCTGGGACAGGTGTTTGAGGTGTTCTTCCCAGGTGGGGCTGAACACCGCAATGTCATCCAGATACGCTACAGCGAACCCTTGCATTCCCTCTAGCAGGTCGTTCACGGCCCGCTGAAACGTGGCGGGGGCGTTCTTCATCCCAAAGGGCATCATCGTGAACTCGAAGAGGCCGAAAGGGGTGATGAAGGCCGACGTTTGCCTCGCGTCAGGTGCAAGTGGTATCTGCCAATACCCCCGGCTCAGATCCATGATTGATAGGTACCTGGCTGATGCCAGTGTATCTAGCAGCTCATCAATGCGAGGCATGGGGTAGGCGTCTGTAGTGGTGATGGCGTTCAGTTTCCTGTAGTCTACGCAGAACCGAGTGGTCTGGTCCTTCTTGGGGACCAGGACAACAGGGGCTGCCCAGGCACTACTGGACTTTTGAACCACCCCTAACTCCAGCATCTCCCTCACCTCCTTCTGCATGTCCGCCTGTACCTCGGGAGAGACACGGTAAGCGGATTGCCTGATGGGGGGATGGGTACCTGTATCTACCCCATGCACCGCCATACTGGTCCGCCCCGGGATACCGGAGAAGGTGTGCTGGTACTGGCCCAGCACCTTCTGTAACTGCTCTTGCTGGGCTGAGGCGAGCTGTGGATTGACGTTTAGGTCGCCGTCCACATCTCGTACGTCAGCCAGCAGGTCTAACAGGGGGTCTGCCTCTCCCTGCTCTAACCGGCTGCACACTGGCAGCGCATACTGGGTCCTGTCATGGTGGGCCTTCAGCATGTTTACATGAAAGCTCTTCTGCTTCCTGCCCCCCATGTTCACTAGATACGTCAGAGGGTTTAACCGCTGCACTACAGTAAAAGGCCCCTCCCAGGCTGCTTGCAGCTTGTTCTGCCTCACGGGAAGAAGGGCATATACCTTGTCACCCACATCAAATGACCGCTCTCCAGCAGTGCGGTCGTACCATGCTTTTTGTTTGGCCTGAGCCTGGGCCAGGTTGTTGGTCACTACTGCGGACAGGGACTCCATTTTGTCCCTGAACTTGAGGACGTAATCGACCACGGAGACATCAGTGGGGTCGCCCTTGCCCTCCCATGTCTCCCGCATCAATTGTAAGGGTCCTCGGACATTCCTCCCATACAGGAGTTCAAACGGGGAAAACCCGGTTGACTCCTGCGGCACCTCCCTGTACGCAAACAACAGATGAGGCAGGTATCGTTCCCAGTCCCCACCTTGCGACTCAACAAACGTGGTCAGCATTTGCTTCAGCGTCCCGTTGAACCGTTCACACAGTCCATTGGTCTGCGGGTGGTAGGGACTAGAGACAATGTGCGTCATGTGTATCTTTTTGCACAGGGCCTCCATGAGTTCGGACATAAACTGGGATCCCTGATCGGAGAGCATCTCCGCAGGGAACCCGACTCGGGAGAAAATGTTAAGTAGCGCGTCTGCTACCTTGTCCGCCCTCAGGGAGGAAAGCGCCATGGCCTCAGGATAGCGGGTGGCGTAATCCACCACCGTCAGGATGTACCTTTTGCCACTGCTGCTGGGAGTGGGCAATGGTCCAATTATGTCGACTGCCACTCTGTGAAAGGGCTCACCTATGATTGGCAGTGGACACAAGGGAGCCTTGCGGGGGTTCCCAGCCCGTTTTACCTTTTGGCAAACAGTACATGAGCGGCAATAGTTGGTCACATCGATCCGCATCCTGGGCCAGTAGAAATGACCCTGGATACGGTCAAGTGTCTTGTGGATTCCCAAGTGCCCTGCCAGGGGAATGTCATGTGCGGACTTCAGCACATGCCCCCGGAAGGCACTGGGTACCACAAGCAACTTGGTACCCACACTTGTTTCACCTTCGGTGGGCTGTACAGGCTCGCTGTACAGCTTACCACCTTCCCAATATACCTTGAAGGTATCTTCATTCGTGAGGGGCTCCGAAGCCTGTCTTCTGAGTGCCTCGAGGCTAGGGTCAGTCTGGAGTGCTTGCACAAATGCAGCACTCTCGCTCTCAGCCAGCTGGCCCGTGGCATATGCAGTTAGTGGCTGAAGGCTACCATCCCTGTGGTCAGAGGAGGGGGAGGAGGCCGGAACCTCTTCCACCTGCTCTGAGCCCAGGTTCTGAGCAGCGCGGCTGCGTGTTACTGCCAGTACAGGTACACCTTCAGACTGGCACATACTGGCATTACTCACATCCTGGCTGCATGCATGAATTACAGTGACAGGTACAACAACATTTTCATCACAAACAATCGGTATATCAAACACAGGTACCTGTGACACAGGTACTATTGGACTCGGTACCCCTGGACTGGGCACATTCAACCCACCTCCCCCCTGTTCTTGCCCCTTGGTGCAAAGTACCTTAGTGTGGGCGGAGAGTCCGTCTCCCTCCTGGCAGTCTGAGGGGCTTGGGGCAGGTTCATAATAGGACACAAGCTTGCCCAGGTCGGTCCCCAACAAAACTGGGACCGGCAGTTGGTCCAGGACCCCAACAACCTTCTCTTGAACCCCCACCCCCCAATCGATGGACACCCGAGCCTGGGGAATGCGAGAAAGAGTGCCCCCCACTCCAGTGAGGGTAAGGTATTTGTCAGGGAGGATATTTTCCGTCGGGACCAGGTGCGCACGCACCAGGGTGACATCCGCTCCAGTGTCGCGGAAACCGGTAACAAGCTGGTCGTTCACTGTAACCAGCTGGTGGTTGCTCGTAGCGGAGTGGATCCCTCTCCCACCTGCGAACATGACGTTGTTGGGTGCTCCCGGCTGGGGTGCGCTGGCTGGCGGCAGTTGCCGTGGGCGAGGTGTAGGTGGTGCAGGAGCTGGCGCTGTCTGCCTCCGCTCCGGGCAGTTAAACTTCAGGTGTCCGGGCTTGCGGCAAAAGTGACAGGTGATGCCCTCTGTTACTGCAGGCCTGGACGCAGCAGCTGCGCTGGAGGGCCTCTGGGGCGCACGGCTCGCAGAGGTAGGAGAGTCTGCAAAATTGTGGGACTGACCTCCTCTCCAGCTAGATGGGGCAGTCCTGCGGGTCTCCGGCACCCTGGTCGTTGCAAAGGTCTCAGCGAGGTCTGCAGCGACCGTCGCTGACGCCGGTCGGCGCTCCAGCACAAACTGGCGTACATCAGCCGGGCAAATGTTGAGAAACTGCTCCAGGACGATTAAGTCCTCCAGGACACCGTAAGACCCTTTAGTGAGGCCTAGCGTCCACTGGCGGAGTGTGGTGAGCAGACTGCTGACCACATCTTGATAAGAATCAGTAGATTTTTTCTGCCAGGACCTGAACCTTTTCCGGTAGGCTTCTGGCGTCAGCTGGTACTTTATTATAGCCTCCTTTATAGCGGTATAATCATTGTCCTTTTCCACAGGCAGCTCTGAGAAAGCATCAAGCGCTTTGTAGCGCAGCAAGGGTGTCAGATGTCTGGCCCACTGGTCTTGGGACAGACGATACTGACGGCAGGCCTTTTCGAAAGACCTCAAAAACAAGTCAATGTCAGTGTCTTTTTCGATAATAGCAAATTTAAATTTTGCACTTACTGGAGCGGCAGTCCCTTCAGCAGGGAGGCTGGGCGTTGAACTCCGGCTGGCTTGCTGCACTTTCGCCATGTTCAGCTCATGCTGTCGTCTCTCCCGCGCCTCTGCAGATTGGCGTTCCTCTCGCTTTTGCTCCGCCATGTACTGCAGGTACTTGTCCACATCAGTTTCCATCAGCTTTTGCAATGCCTGCTGCATTACTGGATCAACATAACTGGACAGTCCAGTACTGGCCGGTTCCAGGCGAGTACTTTCAGGGGTTCTGGGGTCGGGGATCACACTGACAGCCTCCTGCGTATCTGTTGCTGCATTGCCCGCGGGTTGCTCAACCTCGGTACGCACAGGATCTTCAGTCTCTGGTTCCCCTCGACTTGCGTTAGATGAGCCGGTGTCCTCCACAGTGGACACCTCCAGCGTCCGCAGATTCTGGCTATCCCATCGGTACAAGTCCGTTATCAGGTCCTGCTGTTTCTTGCCGCGGATGTCCATGCCTCTCGCCTCGCACAGACTCTGCAGGTCGGATAGGACCATGACCTTGTAATTCCCGGACATTTCCATGCCAAATAAAAGAAAACTTAGGGGAGGGGTACTGGTTACACAGTCTCTCTGTATATATGAAAAATATATTGCACTCAGTCACTACCAACGAATTAGTTCGTTTCTCGATAGGGCTAATTCGATAGCCCTACCTGAGATACTATCAGCACACACAGATCCCAAACGCTGCCGACCACTGTCACAAGAGCCCCACTGGCCGTGAACACGCAAAACCGTCCGATCCGATTCTAGCACACAGATTGAGAGCTATGGACGCAATCTGCGTAGAATTGGCGGAGTTTGAGCGTCACGACGCAGTAGGGAGCCTGTGAGGTTACGAAAATACACTTTTACTCCAACCCAGGGGTAGATTTGCCACCATCTCTGTTTTCTATCAGCCCAGAGAAAACTGCTAACTGGCTATAGACCTGTGAAACAAACAACCGGTTAAAACTGTGCAATTCCTATCTATCTATCAAAACAGTAGCGTCCCTTCGGAAGTTTAGGTCTCGTCTGTGTATACTGAATAGAAGGTTTTACTGAGAGGTAAAGACCTTTTAAAAAGCCTTTATTTGTTACAATATAAATAATTAATATATACAGACAATCGTGAACAATTAAACGATGAGAGACAGTGATAACACAGTACATAAAAGAAAAAGGGATAAAAAGAACGAATACTTATGATTCTGTGGAAAGTCCGTTCGGGAAAAGACAAAGTTCCTTTGTTGCAGTTAGTTCGCAATATGGCCGAACCACATGGCCGTTGCTCCGCCTGCAAGATGGCCACTGCTATTTCCCCAAGCAGTGGCAGTCTTTTCGGTATGATGGAAAGTGGGGGAATTGGCTGGGGGTCCTCATGCAATCAGTTTTGAGCACTGACATTTCTGGGCGGAGTCTCAAGCTCAGCCCAGGGGCGTGTCAGGCAGTGAGTTCTCAGGGGAGGAACTTCCAGCCATCCACAAAATATGTCCAATTTCATACCCCGCCGGGGTTTTGTCGCACATGCAAACCGATTTCATATTCAGATTGGGCTGAGAATACACGTTCATAGGACATCAAACTTGCAATATTTGGGGCGCACGGGGACCCCATTATTCATATCTCAGCCCCTGCTCGGGTTACCTGGCTATGTCTAGTATCACCATATTCTCCAGAATTAGGGAAACAAAATTATGTAATTTTCATATTCCTCCCATGGATGGTATTTGCAAAATGTGACAAAGTTATCAACACCATGCATTCCATACTCAGTTTAGTCGGTGCCGTCAAGACTGGGAGGAATGTAGGTGTCAATAGACCTCATGCTGTGCTAGCTTCCCCTGTTGAATAGACTCTGTTGGTATTTCAGCTCTGCCCAATTAGCACATTAGTGTCACCAGAGCTTTTCCGGGAGCCTTAACAGGATTTCTTGCTAAACCAGGTTGCTTTAGCCATATGCTAACGCAGGCCCATTCAGCCCTCATGGCAAAAGGGGGGGGAAGGCAGGAAGGAAAAACTTCTATTTTAAAAATAAAGAATGTCAGTTTTCCGATCACGGTTGCGATCGGACAATCGGCCGCGAATCCTCGGACGACTGGGCGTCGCCCGGCGTCACAAATGCTATGGGGGATTTTTACAAAATCACATGGCTCCAGTGAGAACACACACATAGGATAACATTAGCAAGAGCTCTTCAAATCACAAAGCACTTAGAAAAGCTCTTGTAGTGTGAACGAGCCCATAGGTTTGTGGTGTACTAATGTAGTCCTACTAATTGTAAAGGATTGCGGAGATGCTGCCGCGCGGTCTGGCGGCGAGGCGGCTGTCTCTGCGTTCAGACCGGCGGTTTCTGCACAGCAGCATGCGTCTGGTGTATCTGAGCCTTCTAGTGCACACAGATGGAGAGCTATGCGCGCGCTCGCGAGGAGGCAGGACCTTTATGCCAAGAGGAGAGGGATCAGCTGATCAGCTTGATCACCTGATCCCAGCGCAGATCGTCATTGGCTGAGCAGCGCTGGGTGGCGCCGAGGAGTGCTGCCCTATATATAGATCTTGCTTGTCAGTCTCAAGTTGTCTGCCGTTGCGAATGCTTATGTGTTAGCACTCAGACCATAGTCAGATCCCACAGTGTGTTAGAACCAGGTGGACCTGGGAATTCACACTTAGCCAGATTGCTGTGTTATACTTTAGACCAGTTCCAGGGTGTTGTGACCACGGACCTCACACCCAAGCCTAGGGATACTGTGTCAGTACTGTGTTATACTTTAGACCAGTTCCAGGGTGTTGTGACCACGGACCTCACACCCAAGCTTAGGGATACTGTGTCAGTTCTGTGTTATTCTTTAGACCAGTTCCAGGGTGTTGTGACCAAGGACCACACACCCAAGTTTAGGAATACTGTGTCATTGCTGTGTTATTCTTTAGACCAGTTCCGGGGTGTTGTGACCACGGACCTCACACCCAAGCTTAGGGATACTGTGTCAGTACTGTGTTATCCTTTAGACCAGTTCCTGGGTGTTGAGACCACGGACCTCACACTCTAGACTAGGCCTCTGCTTGATATCTGTTATGACCTATTGCTCTCTTGACCTCTCTCCTGCTATCTGATTCGGTACCTATGCACATCTGATTACCTGTTGCCGACCCTGCCTGTACCTGGTTACCGAATCAGTCTTCTGTCTCTGTACCTTATCTGCTCGTGTGTTGCCAACGCGGCCTGGCCGACCCTTCTGGCTGTCACTCACTCCTTGGGTGATCAGCCTGTCTGTACTACCTGTGACACCACCCGGTTAGGTGTCAGGTAGCTGCAGAGACCCCCTGCTTCTCAGAGGGGATTCTCTGCAGTCCAGTCAGGGACTCTATTCCTTAGGAGTTCAGGGGATCACTGGCTCTCTGGTTATCTCCAGCCCTTTATCAAGGAGATACTCCTCATACGGTCAAGGGGCCACCTGCTCCTCAGGTGGTCCATGCTCATCTACTGTTGCACCAAACACTTACACGTTATCAGGTGTCCAGAGGTTAGTTATACTTGTATTATTGGTGATTCTGCAGATCATCAATAATCGGGTATATATGTGCATTGTTGGTGATACTGCAGATCACCAATAATCAGATTCTCTCTGTGTGCTGACACCAATCGTTACACTAATACATTGTCTGAGGTCCCCTTCTCGTTATTTGCATTGCAAGGGTTAAAAAAAGAGTGCCTTTATCTATGTAAATGAGGCAGTACAGTCCAATTCTCCTGAAAGGCAGATAAGCAAGGGTCAGTAGAAGAAAACTAGCAACCTTCCTAGGACTGTGGCAGAGCATGGATACACATGTTGTTGAGGCACTGACCTGAGTATGATTACATAGATTAGCCTTGTCCATGTGAGTACCTACTACATGGAGCATGCACCTATAAAGAGTGACTTCTCTGTGGGAGAGCTCAGGCTGAAGGAAGATAGAGATAGAGATGGCTGGACTAAGATATTTGGAAGTATTCAGACACAGGTTTGGAGGCAAGATAGGTTCCGGGTCCCAGAGGACATGAGGAGATAGGTTGAAAGCTGAGGGTGGGAACGCAGCAGGAAAGGTTGGGGGAAGAAGTGGCAGCATCACATCAAGTAGTCAGAGGTCTGTGGGCCAGATTTACCAAAGCATTACCAACAGTTTTTTTTCTCCTTAAACAGTTCTAACCAGCAGGGAGAACTGTTCTGCATGATAATAAGAAAATGATTAATTCCTAGTTAACCCCCCTGGCGGTATGATTGCTGCGGCTGCGCGGCCGCCAGGGTTTTTTTTTTAAACTTTTTTTTTTTTAGCATGTAGCTAGCCTAGCGCTAGCTACATGCTTCCCCCCTCCCTGCGGCGGCCCCCCGTCACCTCCGATCGCCGCCGGCGCCGCTTGCCCATAAGGAAATCCCGTTCTGAACAGGATTTCCTTGAGGGCTTCCCCCGTCGCCATGGCGACGACCGGAGTGACGTCACCGACGTCATCGACGTCACACGGAGTCCCGATCCACCCCATAGTGCAGCCTGGCGGCGATTGGCCAGGCTGCGCAAGAGGTATGCGGGGGGGGCCTGTTTAGTGGCGGGTAGCGGCGCATCTGCGGCGGGCGGCGGCGATCGGACCAAACACGCAGCTAGCAAAGTGCTAGCTGCATGTTTAAAAAAAAATTATGCAAATCGGCCCAGCAGGGCCTGAGCGGCACCCTCCGGCGGCTTACCCCGTGTCCAGCACGGGGTTACTGCTAAGGAGGTTAATAGCGGCAGTTTAGCATGATAGTTAACAAAAGTGCAAATCCATCCCTAAACTGCTGCAGATTAAGAAGTGCTTAATAGCACTTCTACACAGCTTGTGCAGTGCAGGCTAGGCTTGATTTTTGAAGTGCTTCTCCCCCCTGCTGAATCATGTGAAGCTGTTCTGTGCTTAACCCTTCCAGTGCTGGGCAGTGATGCAATACAATAGATGTATTGGTTACCTCAGCAACAACAATTCACCTCACACTGCATTGTCTGAAAAACCTTTCTAACTCCTCCTATTCCTAACAGTTTAAGAAGAAAACTGCACTTTTAAAATGTCTGAGACAGTTCTGTGCGGATTTTTTAAAACCTACCAATATTTTGTCTCAGGCACTCTTAAATGTTCCCCAGTGACACATACTTGTCAGCTGCCAATCCCAGCCCTCTTAAGCTACATGCACACGTTGAACAAGCTCACAACATGCAAACAACCAACTGTACGGCACAATGTACCGAACGACCTGACATACCGCACTACCTGTATATCCACATGTCCGGACGGATAAATGACCAACTCATTTACATACTGCACACATAGTTACATAGTTATTTTGGTTGAAAAAAGACATACGTCCATCGAGTTCAACCAGTATAAAGTACAACACCAGCCTGCTCCCTCACATATCCCTGTTGATCCAGAGGAAGGCGAAAAAACCCTTACAAGGCATGGTCCAATTAGCCCCTAAAGGGAAAAATTCCTTCCCGACTCCAGATGGCAATCAGATAAAATCCCTGGATCAACATCATTAGGCATTACCTAGTAATTGTAGCCATGGATGTCTTTCAACGCAAGGAAAGCATCTAAGCCCCCTTTAAATGCAGGTATAGAGTTTGCCATAACGACTTCCTGTGGCAATGCATTCCACATCTTAATCACTCTTACTGTAAAGAACCCTTTCCTAAATAAATGGTTAAAACGTTTTTCCTCCATGCGCAGATCATGTCCTCTAGTCCTTTGAGAAGGCCTAGGGACAAAAAGCTCATCCGCCAAGGTATTATATTGCCCTCTGATGTATTTATACATGTTAATTAGATCCCCTCTAAGGCGTCTTTTCTCTAGACTAAATAAACCCAGTTTATCTAACCTTTCTCGATAAGTGAGACCTTCCATCCCACGCATCAATTTTGTTGCTCATCTCTGCACCTGCTCTAAAACTGCAATATCTTTTTTGTAATGTGGTGCCCAGAACTGAATTCCATATTCCAGATGTGGCCTTACTAGAGAGTTAAACAGGGGCAATATTATGCTAGCATCTCGAGTTTTTATTTCCCTTTTAATGCATCCCAAAATTTTGTTAGCTTTAGCTGCAGCTGCTTGGCATTGAGTACGATTATTTAACTTGTTGTCAATGAGTACTCCTAAGTCCTTCTCCAAGTTTGATGTCTCCAACTGTATCCCATTTATTTTGTATGGTGCTAGACCATTAGTACGTCCAAAATGCATGACCTTACATTTGTCAACATTGAATTTCATCTGCCATGTATGTGCCCATATAGCCATCCTATCCAGATCCTGTTGCAATATGACACTATCTTCCTGAGAGTTGATGATTCTGCACAATTTTGTATCATCTGCAAAAATAGCAACATTGCTCACTACTGCATCTACTAGGTCATTAATAAATAAATTGAAGAGCACTGGACCCAGAACAGACCCCTGTGGGACCCCACTGCTAACAGTCTCCCATTTTGAGTACGATCCATTGACCACAACTCTTTGTTTTCTGTCCATTAGCCAGTTCCCTATCCATGAACACAGACTCTTCCCCAGTCCTTGCATCCTCAACTTTTGCACCAGACTTTTGTGGGGAACAGTGTCGAAGGCCTTTGCAAAGTCCAAGTATATCACATCTACAGCATTCCCAATATCCATATTAGCATTCACTACCTCATAAAAGCTGAGCATGTTAGTCAAACAGGACCTGTCTTTAGTAAACCCATGTTGATGCTGAGAAATAAGATTATTTTCTACTATGAAGTCATGTATAGTATCTCTTAGTAACCCCTCAAATAGTTTGCATACAACTGATGTTAAACTTACAGGTCTATAATTTCCTGGATCAGATTTTTTGCCCTTCTTAAATAATGGGAAAACGTGGGCTGTACGCCAATCCACTGGGACTCTGCCAGTTGCAAGAGAGTCACAAAAGATAAGATAAAGGGGTTTATCTTATCTTTTATCTTAACGATAGCAGAACGACGGACTACACATTAAAAACAAGTACAAGTTGTTTAACAGTCGTTCAAACGACTTGTACACATGGACCATCTGCACAATATCAAACGACCGTTGGCCAACATAGATCGGCCAGTTGGATCGGGCGCAATGGCTGTTATTAGTCGCTTGTCAAGTCGTTTGCATGCGAACACATAACTAATTGTCGTCCACCAGTCTAAAATGGACTAAAGTCGTCAGGCAGTTTTGTTGAGAGTGTGTACGGGCCTTCACACTGGCGGAGTTTCTCCCAACAAGCCTTATCTGATCAGAGAGGGATCTATCATTGCCACACAATGGATCACCAAGTCGGTGGCTTCTGTGCAGGCGTGGGAGCAAGCGCACCACCTGTGATTGTGCTCATGTCGCCGGGAGTGTTGTGTGTATGGGCAGTCGGCGATCCATTGCAGGCTGACAGCGGGATCCCAGAGCCGACCGCAGCTGCAGCGAGGGACACAGACACTTCTAGGGGCTGAAAGAAGCCCAAGGTAAGTAAAAAAGCATATAGTGATTTCACCTCGGAACTCCTTTTAGTTAATGTCCATACGAAGCCTCCTATTGTATTTAAACATCAGGCTCATTTCTATTAGAAAGCAAAGTAGCCTCTAGTGATCATAACCTATTTTGCAAAAGAGAAAAGAAAGATTGATACGAACAGAACTCTTTTTGTATTGAATGCCCAAACCACATTTCCTGTAATGTCCTGACTTACCAGAAGGTACACAGGGAACATTTGAAGTAAAACAATTACACTATTAAGGCTGCATATAAAACACAACTTGTATAAAATCCATTTGTCCGTGTATTATTATGCTGTATCACATAACAGATTAGCTCTAATATACACTAAGATTCCTTAAAATAGGAATTGTAAATAAATATTTTTGGAATTGTTGTGTTGTTACCATTAGGTTTAAGGCTATCGGGGTTTGTATTTCATGAAAGTTATAAGCATTGTTCATGTTATTGGATTATTTTCTAAGTGTTATGGTTAACAGTTCAGGGCAGGTTTTATGTTTCTAGAGTAGATGCATTTACCAAGAGCTAAAATAGGCAGAAATATAGTGCCCATGCATTTGTCCCAGACAAGCTAATTTGAGAGGTCTCAGGTGTCCTCACTAAATAAGCTCCAGTTACTGCTGTCTTGGGAGAGTGTACTTTACAGCGCCCCATACTAAACCCTCTAACATCACATTCTTGCCGCTTAGCAGATCCCAAATGGGTGATTTTAGAGCAGAACCTCGTAAGAAAGCATGCAGCTCTCAAGGCTAGTTTCACTCTTGCTATATATTTGTGTAAATGTTTTCTGATGCGTTAGTGCACATTTATATGCAAAAGATGCTTGGCTACATAATTGTCACATGAACTATGGAAATGTGCAAATAAAATGTGTGAAAAATTATGTGGCACATCAGTTGTTTTTTTTCCACTTATATGTAATAAAAGGGAATATCTAAAGTATCCAAAGTATATTCACCCAAATTACTGTTAATACATAGATTTGTTAAAGGGATACTTAAGCCTTAAAAAAAAAAATCAGTTTTACTCACCTGTCGCTTCTACCAGCCCCCTGCAGCCGGCCCGTGCGGATTCTTCTGTCCCCTGCGGCCAGCTAGTATAGTTTTCGGCTGACATGGGCCATGCGTCTCCTTCTTCGCGTTCCCGTTTGCAATAGCGCTATTGCGGACGGGAACGTGAAAAAGACTACGCATCGCCATGCCTGTTGGCGAAACGAAACTAGCTGGCGGCGGGAGACAGGAGGATCCGCAAGTGATTGTGAGTAGTAGAAGCCCCAGGTGCGTAAAACTGATTTTTTTTTTTTAAAGGCTTAAAAGAGACTCAGAGATGAGTCTCACTACAGTTTTTATACTTACCCAGGGCTTCCTCCAGCCCCATAAGCATGGCCATGTTCCTCACCATCCTCCTGCCATTTCCTGTTCAGCCGCGGTAAGCGGCTCAGTGACGTCAGTCGCGAACCTTCTGGGGAACCAGCGCTGGAATGCGGGGACCAAGAGAGGAGCGGGAAATCTCTATAGGACCCAGAGCTTTCCCTCTACTTAGGTAAGTAAGTAAGTAAGTTTGTTTTTTTCAATTCCCATTGACTTTTATATAAGCTCCACCGGTAGAACAAAGCAATGGGGAACTGTGTATAGAGGAGAAACAGACTGGCACTAGATGTGGGTGGGTGGACAATGTGTTCACCGGATTACGTACTCCATGTTCAGCGTGCTCTCCAGAGCATACACTTTTGCAAATGACAATAAAGAAAGATGGAGGCACAGTTGAAGCAAATAGAAATACCTTTTAATCCACGGTGTGCCGACACGCGGGGTTACAGTGGGGGTGAGGGGATGCCTGACAGCTGTTTCGCTAAAAAAGCTTCCTCAGAGGCAAAAATTGGGAACAACATAACCCGAGTAGTATCCGACCATAAATAGTTTCAACTTACCGCCTTACGGGCAGTGACAACGCCCCCATCCAGCCGCTACAGCGTTCCGACATATAGGCTCCGCCCACCGGAAGTTGCGCACACGCTGCTCTAACCAGTTGGTGAGCGGCAGGTCTCCCCGCCCCGTGCGTGACGTCAGATCCTGAATACGGCGTCACAGCCTGCCTGTTCGCTAGCCGCTATGTGGAGCTGCATGTTGCCATAGTGATCATAAACAAAAAGGTCATTAATACACAAGGGGACACAGGCGTCTATAGACAATAAATGATGCACATTAATAGAGTATCAAATTTTAAAAATAAGAAGTAAATAGCCACGCTATAATCATATAGGGAAGGCAAGGACAAAGATACTTGTCCTTGCCTTCCCTATATGATTATAGCGTGGCTATTTACTTCTTATTTTTAAAATGTGATACTCTATTAATGTGCATCATTTATTGTCTATAGACGCCTGTGTCCCCGTGTGTATCAATGACCTTTTTGTTTATGATCACTATGGCAACATGCAGCTCCACATAGCGGCTAGCGAACAGGCAGGCTGTGACGCCGTATTCAGGATCTGACGTCACGCACGGGGCGGGGAGACCTGCCGTTCACCAACTGGTTAGAGCAGCGTGTGCGCAACTTCCGGTGGGCGGAGCCTATATGCCGGAACGCTGTAGCAGCTGGATGGGGGCGTTGTCACTGCCCGTAAGGCGGTAAGTTGAAACTATTTATGGTCGGATACTACTCGGGTTATGTTGTTCCCAATTTTTGCCTCTGAGGAAGCTTTTTTAGCGAAACAGCTGTCAGGCATCCCCTCACCCCCACTGTAACCCCGCGTGTCAGCACACCGTGGATTAAAAGGTATCTCTATTTGCTTCAACTGTGCCTCCATCTTTCTTTATTGTCAATGGGGAACTGTGATGATCTACTCGGCTGCCTGTGCAGGCAGGCAGCTTTTTGACCATTGTTTAGGTTTGCATGCTGCAGGACTCTGGAAAGGAGAGCTTCTGTCAGTTTTGCAGCTTGTGCTTGCTGAGGAATTTGCATACGTTGTCATGCAAATTGCCTGGCCACATTCATTGGAGGCGTGTACTATAAGTACAATGTGTGTCCCACAATGCTTGGCTGATCATAAGGAGTCTTCCTGTAAAACACTCTGGAGAGTGTCAGCCATGCTCTTTGTTTGAAGATCAGCTTAGAGTAATTCCTGGAAACTGTGCTAGGCAGGTTCCCTAGTGCAGTTAGGATTATTTATCTGTTTTGTTTGTTCTGTTGCGATTGTCCTGTCCCAGCGGTGGTCGACAGGAAATCGTTCTGATCTCTGTTCTTGGAGGATAGCTGGTGCAGCGGTTGCTACCAGCTATCTCTTCTGTTCTGCCTCCCTTGGATCGCACTAGCATCTTGCGCTAGCGATGTGGATCCTTCTGTTCTGTCTCCTTGGATCGTGCTAGCCACTTTCGCTAGTGCTGTGGATCCTCCTGTTCTGCCTTCCTGGATCGCACTCACCTTGCGCTAGTGCTGTGGATCCTTCTGGTCTGCTACTCTGTTCTGCCTTCCTGTATCGCACTCGCCTTGCGCTAGTGCTGTGGATCCTTCTGTTCTGCTACTCTGTACCTGGATCGCACTAAGCATCCTGCGCTAGTGCTGTGGATCCTTCTGGTCTGCTACTCTGTTCTGCCTTCCTGGATCGCACTCGCCTTGCGCTAGTGCTGTGGATCCTTCTGTTCTGCTACTCTGTACCTGGATTGTACTCGCTTCGCGCTAGTGCTGTGGATCCTTCTGTTCTGTCTACCTGGATCGCACTGGCATCCTGCGCTAGTGCTGTGGATCCTTCTGTTCTGTCTTCCTGGATCGCGCTAGCCACTTTCGCTAGTGCTGTGGATCCTATCTCTCGCTTGTCCCTGTTTTCGTGTGTCTGTCTTGTCTGCTACGAGCACTTGCTGAAGGCTCGGTGAGGTAACCATTCAGCAAGCGTTCGCGTCCTCTGTTTCATGTTTGTCTGTCGATGGTTAGTTAGGCGTGCTTGTCTCTATTGTGCTTATCACGTGGAGACCGCGCATAACCGCGTGCACTGTTGCGAATGAGTGCGATGTTCGCGGTTAGCTAGCATTTGTTATTTTCCGTATCTCCTCATTGTATGGTTTGCTGTGCCTTTGCTATCCTCGTATTCTGTTCTGATCTGCCTTGTGTCACTTCTGGCAATCGCCGTTCTTGCGGTTGCGTTTCTGTTTCGTATCTGCTGTTGTGTGTGCGCGGTCGCGGGGTGGCGACTAGATTGGCGCACACACATACAACCTGTCCCTTTGCTCGTTCTCATTCGCAATCGCTTCTCTTGCGATTGCGTTCTGCGCTTCGTACAATTCCTGTCTGGCATTTGTGGAGGTACAGAGGATTGGTTCCTCTGCACTCCCCAGCGCCATCTGCCGACAGAAATTTCCCTCTACGGGTGCGTAGCTGGGTGCCTGCAATTATACGCTTGTGGAGGATTTCCGCCGTATCAGTGCACGCGTTGTGCGCTGCTCTCGGAGAAAGTTCAACAATCGTTACAGGAACAACATAATCAACATGATCTTGAGAAGCAGTGCTGGAACTGAGGTCTTTATTCATTTGAATACCGTAGCTGGTATGATTGATGGCTAAAAGGAACAGCTTGGAGATTCAGTTCCATGAATTCAGTGTATACTGTACAGGATCTTCTCAAAAAATTAGCATATTGTGATAACGTTCATTATTTTCTGTAATGTACTGATAAACATTAGAGTTTCATATATTTTAGATTCAAATACACACAACTGAAGTAGTTCAAGCCTTTTATTGTTTTAATATTGATGATTATGGCATACAGCTCATGAAAACCCAAATTTCCTATCTCAAAAAATTAGCATATTTCATCCGACCAATAAAAGAAAAGTGTTTTTAAAACAAAAAAAGTCAACCTTCAAATAATTATGTTCAGTTATGCACTCAATACTTGGTTGGGAATCCTTTTGCAGAAATGACTGCTTCAATGCGGCGTGGCATGGAGGCAATCAGCCTGTGGCACTGCTCAGGTGTTATGGAGGCCCAGGATGCTTCGATAGCGGCCTTAAGCTCATCCAGAGTGTTGGGTCTTGCGTCTCTCAACTTTCTCTTCACAATATCCCACAGATTCTCTATGGGGCTCAGGTCAGGAGAGTTGGCAGGCCAATTGAGCACAGTAATACCATGGTCAGTAAACCATTTACCAGTGGTTTTGGCACTGTGAGCAGGTACCAGGTCGTGCTGAAAAATGAAATCTTCATCTCCATAAAGCTTTTCAGCAGATGGAAGCATGAAGTGTTACAAAATCTCCTGATAGCTAGCTGCATTGACCCTGCCCTTGATAAAACACAGTGGACCAACTGCGAAGCGCGCCGCGGCAAAAATTAGTGGCTAGAACCTGCGGCGCGTAGCGCCGCGGCAAAAAAATGGGCGTGGCAATGACCGGATGAGGGCGGAGCTAACTGTAACTTAAAGCGAACCCGGGGTGAGGGTTTATTTCCTTTTAAACAATACTAGTTGCCTGGCGGCCCTGCTGATCTATTTGGCTGCAGTAATAAACTGAATTACACCAGCAACAAGCATGCAGCTAATCTTCTCAGTTCTGACAATATTGTCAGAAACCCCTGACCTGCTGCATGCTTGTTCAGGGTCTATGGTTGAAAGAATAAGAGGCAGAGGACCAGCACGGCAGCCAGGCAACTGGTATTGCTTAAAAGGAGAGAAATATGGCAGCCTCAATATTATTCTCACCTCAGGTTCCCTTGAAAAGTGCAACGCAAAGACAGTGGGCCCAAGTTTTGGGCGTACATTTGAATACGGCGCTGGTAGACTTGGGCGCAGGATCCAGCTGTTAAATGGCTGGTCCTGCTTCTGCACAAGTCCGGGGCGTTTTAATTACTATTCCCCCTCCAGGCCGACATGGATAGTGGGGGAATGAAATAATTCGGCTTCCAGCGATTGCTGGAGGCCGAATTATTGTGTTTTTTAAGCAACTTCGGCTCCGTCTTCTGACGGAGCCGACCTTCCTCACTGAGCGCCGCTATAGACTGATTCCCATTACAGTCTATGGCGGCGCTGGCTGCGCCCAAATCTAGCAGCGCTGAAAAGCACTGCTCCGAGTTTTGGTGACCCTTTCCCCAGAAAATTCACATAATTGTGCAGGTTTTCTCAAGAAAATACACATATATGCCCAGAAAATACGTGCAATCATGTCGGCAGATTTGCCCAGAAAATACGTGCAATCATGTCGGCAGATATGCCCAGAAAATATGTGCAATCAAGTCGGCAGATATGCCCAGAAAATACGTGCAATCAAGTCGGCAGATATGCCCAGAAAATACGTGCAATCAAGTCGGCAGATATGCCCAGAAAATACGTGCAAACAAGTCGGCAGATATGCCCAGAAAATACATGCAATCAAGTCGGCAGATATGCCCAGAAAATACGTGCAAACAAGTCGGCAGATATGCCCAGAAAATACGTGCAAACAAGTCGGCAGATATGCCCAGAAAATACGTGCAATCATGTCGGCAGATATGCCCAGAAAATACATGCAATCATGTCGGCAGATTTGCGAAGAAAATACATGCAATCATGTGGCAGACCTGCCCAGAACATACACCTGCTAATATAAATAAAACAAAAACATTTACTCACCTGCAGCAGCAGACCTCCTGTCCCAGCCTCCATCCGGCGCGCAGCTCCCATGGGTGGTTGGGTGGATAGGTAGCCTAGTGGGTGGGTGAGTGGGTGGGTGGGTTGGTAGCCTGGTGGGTGGGTGGGTGAGTGGGTGGGTTGGTAGCCTGGTGGGTGGGTGGGTAGGTAGCCTGGTGGGTGGGTGGGTAGGTAGCCGGGTGGGTAGGTAGCCTGGTGGGTGGGTGGGTAACTAGCCCGGTAGGTAGGTAGGTAGCCCGGTGGGTGGGTAGGTAGGTAGCCTGGTGGGTGCGTGGGTAGCCGGGTGGGTGGGTAGGTAGCCTGGTGGGTGGGTTGGTAACTAGCCCGGTAGGTAGCCGGGTGGGTGGTTAGGTAGGTAGCCGGGTGGGTGGTTAGGTAGGAAGCCTGGTGGGTGGGTAGGTAACCTGGTGGGTGGGTTGGTAACTAGCCCGGTAGGTAGCCGGGTGGGTGGTTAGGTAGGTAGCCAGGTGGGTGGTTAGGTAGGTAGCCGGGTGGGTGGTTAGGTAGGTAGCCGGGTGGGTGGTTAGGTAGGTAGCCGGGTAGCCGGGTGGGTGGGTAGGTAGCCTGGTGGGTGGGTTGGTAACTAGCCCGGTAGGTAGCCGGGTGGGTGGTTAGGTAGGTAGCCGGGTGGGTGGTTAGGTAGGTAGCCAGGTGGGTGGTTAGGTAGGTAGCCGGGTGGGTGGTTAGGTAGGTAGCCGGGTAGCCGGGTGGGTGGGTAGGTAGCCTGGTGGGTGGGTTGGTAACTAGCCCGGTAGGTAGCCGGGTGGGTGGTTAGGTAGGTAGCCGGGTGGGTGGTTAGGTAGGTAGCCGGGTAGGTAGGTAGGTAGCCGGGTGGGTAGGTAGCCGGGTGGGTGGTTAGGTAGTTGGGTGGGTGGTTAGGTAGGAAGCCTGGTGGGTGGGTAGGTAGCCGGGTGGGTAGGTAGCCGGGTGGGTAGGTAGCCGGGTGGGTGGTTAGGTAGTTGGGTGGGTGGTTAGGTAGGAAGCCTGGTGGGTGGGTAGGTAGCCGGGTGGGTAGGTAGGTAGGAAGCCTGGTGGGTGGTTAGGTAGTCGGGTGGTTAGGTAGGTAGCCGGGTGGGTGGGTAGGTGGTTAGGTAGCCGGGTGGGTAGCTATCCGGGTGGGGGGCCCGACTCCTATCCTCCCTCCCTCCCTTCCTTCCTCACCTCGGGGGCCCCCTCCCGATATGCGCGGCGGGAGAGCGAGCGGCAAATGCAGGAAGTCTTCAGGGCTCTCCAGGCATCCGCTAGAGGCCCAGCCGCTGAGTCTCCAATATGTCTCCAACTGGAGACATATTGGAGACCAAGCGGCTGGGCCTCTAGCGGATGCCTGGAGAGCCCTTCCTGCATTTGCCGCTCGCTCGCTCTCCCGCCGCGCATATCGGGAGGGGGCCCCCCGAGGTGAGGGAGGGAGGGAGGATAGGAGTCGGGGGGGCCCCGGGAATAAAATAATAAAATAAAAAAAAATATTAAAAAAAAAAAAAAAAACTTAATGCCATGGGCCCCTGAAGAAAACGGAACTTCAGGGGCCCTCGTGCGGCGGCACGGCCTGCACGGCCGTATGTCCGCCCCTGGACCAGTGTAAAGAGTGAATAAGCCTTTAGTTGCATTGCCAAAACTTGTTTTCATATCAGTCTTGATAAAGTCCTAATAAAATACTAAATAAACACAACATTAAGATTAATGTTCCACTGAGCCTTCTTCTGGATGGAGTATAGAAACAAATAGCAAAATAAATGTTTCACGGGATCTGCAATACAGTAACATTTTCCTTACAGGCTATTTTTACATGTTGTGGCTCTCTGAATAACTCTGGACATGATATTGTTGGCAAGTTACCATAGTACTGCTGCTGGATTTCCTCCAGTAGATACTGTGAAATTACTATTCATGTACTATTCATGTGAGTTTTCACAGCCCTGAGAGGACAAAGAATTACAAATTATACAAGCAAAGGTTTTCCTTGTCCAAGGTTTCCTTTTCAATAAAGCTGCTATAAAACAAAAACAAAAAAAATGAATGAATGAATGAATGAATGGTCATTAGTGTTTTGATTGGATACATTTTGTAAGATTTCAATAAAGGTTTTAGTGCTTCTTACGCTTTGTGAATGAGTAAATGGTCTGGAAAATATCCCTTTAGGCATTTTCAGATAGATCTCAAACCAGAGAATTTACCATGACGTTCAGCCGCCCGATTGCCAGGACCAAGTGCCTTAATGGCCCATATTCACGAGCTACTTTTGTTGCTAGTCGCTTGCACACAGGAGCGTGTGAGCGACAGTTCAGCGACAGCTCGTCGCCAGGTCCCTCCGCATACACACGCGGAAGAGGGACTATGGATGCGACGGAAGCTGTCGCCGACGTTCCTCCTCCCTGCCGGAAACTCAATGCACCGGCTATTAGGTTGCTGTCGCTTGTCCGCATACACACGCGGACTAGCAACAGTTGCGGCGAGACCGCGTCAATCGCCTGGCGACAGCAGCGACGGTTCGGGGCACACGTGCCATACTCACGGGCGACCTGTCGCCGCAACACGCGTGTGCCACGTTGTTGCGGCGGCAATTGTAGCCCGTGAGTATGGGCCATTAGGCTGCTCTATACTTCAACCAAATGGGAGCATCATGTATAAGAAAGGATGCAGCCGGCACTACCACTAGGGACATTGAAGGGTAGCTTAATATAACTCTGGCATGCGTGGAGCAGTGTCTTCTGTGATCAATAAGTAGTATACTGCAAAGAAATGAACAGCGCTACTTAAAAACAGATGAGTGCTTACCTGCAAAAAAGTGCACACCCCACTCATGGGATTCAAATACACAATGAGCACACACATGACCTGTCTACCACTTGGAGGATGTTAGTTTCACTAACAATTTGCAATTGTTAGGTACTTGTCCCTCCCACTGTCGTAGAAGTCTTTCCTCCATGGGAGGGGACCTAACACTAACTAAAACCTACCTGTGCATATGCATAGCCTGGGCGCGCTACCAGTAAAATTAAGAATTGCGCAGAAAAAGTGGGATCAGCGCATCACCAGGCCGCCCCTGAATGGCCTCAGCTCAGAGATGCGCTGAGCCCCCCCAGGAACTACGAACGCACCTTGAACCAAACAGAGGCTCTGCATATACACCAAAGAAACACTAACAAGTGGGAGCAGCTGACCAGAATTAAATCAAACACAGCAAAGAAATGAACAGCGCTACTTAAAAACAGATGAGTGCTTACCTGCAAAAAAGTGCACACCCCACTCATGGGATTCAAATACACAATGAGCACACACATGACCTGTCTACCACTTGGAGGATGTTAGTTTCACTAACAATTTGCAATTGTTAGGTACTTGTCCCTCCCACTGTCGTAGAAGTCTTTCCTCCATGGGAGGGGACCTAACACTAACTAAAACCTACCTGTGCATATGCATAGCCTGGGCGCGCTACCAGTAAAATTAAGAATTGCGCAGAAAAAGTGGGATCAGCGCATCACCAGGCCGCCCCTGAATGGCCTCAGCTCAGAGATGCGCTGAGCCCCCCCAGGAACTACGAACGCACCTTGAACCAAACAGAGGCTCTGCATATACACCAAAGAAACACTAACAAGTGGGAGCAGCTGACCAGAATTAAATCAAACACAGCAAAGAAATGAACAGCGCTACTTAAAAACAGATGAGTGCTTACCTGCAAAAAAGTGCACACCCCACTCATGGGATTCAAATACACAATGAGCACACACATGACCTGTCTACCACTTGGAGGATGTTAGTTTCACTAACAATTTGCAATTGTTAGGTACTTGTCCCTCCCACTGTCGTAGAAGTCTTTCCTCCATGGGAGGGGACCTAACACTAACTAAAACCTACCTGTGCATATGCATAGCCTGGGCGCGCTACCAGTAAAATTAAGAATTGCGCAGAAAAAGTGGGATCAGCGCATCACCAGGCCGCCCCTGAATGGCCTCAGCTCAGAGATGCGCTGAGCCCCCCCAGGAACTACGAACGCACCTTGAACCAAACAGAGGCACTCATCTGTTTTTAAGTAGCGCTGTTCATTTCTTTGCTGTGTTTGATTTAATTCTGGTCAGCTGCTCCCACTTGTTAGTGTTTCTTTGGTGTATATGCAGAGCCTCTGTTTGGTTCAAGGTGCGTTCGTAGTTCCTGGGGGGGCTCAGCGCATCTCTGAGCTGAGGCCATTCAGGGGCGGCCTGGTGATGCGCTGATCCCACTTTTTCTGCGCAATTCTTAATTTTACTGGTAGCGCGCCCAGGCTATGCATATGCACAGGTAGGTTTTAGTTAGTGTTAGGTCCCCTCCCATGGAGGAAAGACTTCTACGACAGTGGGAGGGACAAGTACCTAACAATTGCAAATTGTTAGTGAAACTAACATCCTCCAAGTGGTAGACAGGTCATGTGTGTGCTCATTGTGTATTTGAATCCCATGAGTGGGGTGTGCACTTTTTTGCAGGTAAGCACTCATCTGTTTTTAAGTAGCGCTGTTCATTTCTTTGCTGTGTTTGATTTAATTCTGGTCAGCTGCTCCCACTTGTTAGTGTTTCTTTGGTGTATATGCAGAGCCTCTGTTTGGTTCAAGGTGCGTTCGTAGTTCCTGGGGGGGCTCAGCGCATCTCTGAGCTGAGGCCATTCAGGGGCGGCCTGGTGATGCGCTGATCCCACTTTTTCTGCGCAATTCTTAATTTTACTGGTAGCGCGCCCAGGCTATGCATATGCACAGGTAGGTTTTAGTTAGTGTTAGGTCCCCTCCCATGGAGGAAAGACTTCTACGACAGTGGGAGGGACAAGTACCTAACAATTGCAAATTGTTAGTGAAACTAACATCCTCCAAGTGGTAGACAGGTCATGTGTGTGCTCATTGTGTATTTGAATCCCATGAGTGGGGTGTGCACTTTTTTGCAGGTAAGCACTCATCTGTTTTTAAGTAGCGCTGTTTATTTCTTTGCTGTGTTTGATTTAATTCTGGTCAGCTGCTCCCACTTGTTAGTGTTTCTTTGGTGTATATGCAGAGCCTCTGTTTGGTTCAAGGTGCGTTCGTAGTTCCTGGGGGGGCTCAGCGCATCTCTGAGCTGAGGCCATTCAGGGGCGGCCTGGTGATGCGCTGATCCCACTTTTTCTGCGCAATTCTTAATTTTACTGGTAGCGCGCCCAGGCTATGCATATGCACAGGTAGGTTTTAGTTAGTGTTAGGTCCCCTCCCATGGAGGAAAGACTTCTACGACAGTGGGAGGGACAAGTACCTAACAATTGCAAATTGTTAGTGAAACTAACATCCTCCAAGTGGTAGACAGGTCATGTGTGTGCTCATTGTGTATTTGAATCCCATGAGTGGGGTGTGCACTTTTTTGCAGGTAAGCACTCATCTGTTTTTAAGTAGCGCTGTTCATTTCTTTGCTGTGTTTGATTTAATTCTGGTCAGCTGCTCCCACTTGTTAGTGTTTCTTTGGTGTATATGCAGAGCCTCTGTTTGGTTCAAGGTGCGTTCGTAGTTCCTGGGGGGGCTCAGCGCATCTCTGAGCTGAGGCCATTCAGGGGCGGCCTGGTGATGCGCTGATCCCACTTTTTCTGCGCAATAAGTAGTATACTGTATATGGTAAATGTCCAGTGAACAAAAGAATCCTGGCACAACTGAAACCTTCAAATGATCAGCATTCTTCATTCTATGCCAGTGCAAAGTTTTCAACAGATGCGAAATGTGTGAACATACTAGATATTCACACAGTGGGTGAGAGGGGATTGCCTGATGGCCATGTTCGCACCGTGCAGCGATTATTCTGAGGCTGTATAACCTGAACCAAATGGGAGCATTTGTAACCACACACATGTCAACATCACCTTAAAGGGGCACTAGAGCGAAAAACTGTAAAATTTAAAATATGTGCAAACATATACAAATAAAAAGTACATTTTTTCCAGAGTAAAATGATCCATAAATTACTTTTCTCCTATGGTGTTGTCACTTACAGTAGGTAGTAGAAATCTGACAGAAGTGACAGGTTTTCGACTAGTCCATCTCTTTATAGGGGATTCTCAGGGATATATTTATTTTCAAAAGCACTTAGTGAATGGCAGTTGCTCTGTCCAACTGCCAAAAAACTGTGTAGGGAGCAGGGAAGCTGGCCAGCATCATTGTTTAAATCCTTTTTCAGGAATATCTTTATAAAGAATAAAAGCCTTGCTGAGAATCCCCTATGAAGAGATGGACTAGTCCAAAACCTTTCACTTCTGTCAGATTTCTACTGCCTACTGTAAGTGACAGCATTATAGGAAAAAAGTAATTTATGGCTCATTTTACTCTGGAAAAAAATGTACTTCTTATTTGTATATGTTTGCACATATTTAAAATGTTTACAGTTTTTCGTTGTAGTGCCCCTTTAACTGTAAGGAGAGCTAATGCATGAGATAAACAAGGAGAGATAAACCATGAGTTAAATCAGTTAAGGATAGACAAATCATGAGTTAGATAAGAAAAGATAAATTATAAGAATTACAAAAAATCAGATTTTGTTTGCTGGTGCTTCCTCCAGCGTACGTATTAGTGCACCGCGGTGAGTTGGGTGCAGGGTGAGCCGAAAGATGGCTCTCCCTGCTGCTACTAAACTCCCTGGTGATGTTAAATACTATTCTCCCTCCAAATCCTTGCAACTTCGGGGTTCAGCGATCGCCGGAGCCTCGAATTACTCTTACGCACCCCGCACATTGCTGCCATGGGGAGACTGGTTTCGGGCACTTGGCGCTAAGCGCTGTAACCTCCTGCTTTGTTCTACCAGCCCCTAGAAGTCTATGTGTCCCTTGCCGCAGCTCCGCTTCTAGCTGACAGGCAGCAAACTGTATTACTCTCAGTTGACCACGTGAAAGAGCCCTTTTACTTATTCACATGGTTTAGAGTGGCCACTTCCTTAAAGGAGTGCTGTAACCCCAAAAAGAAAAAAAAGAGTTTAAATTACCTGGGGCTTCTACCGGCCCCCCACAGACGTCCTGTGCCAGCGCTGGTACAAAATGATGCTACGGTCCCCCGCCGCGGCTTGCTTTCGGTATTTGCGACTTTAATGTCGAGAGCCACTGCACCTGCGCAGCTTTGGCCGCGCATCCTTGTCACCGGGAGCTTCCTGTGCAGGCACAGTACGTGTACAGTACGCAACATTAAAGTCGCAATTACCAGTAGCGAGCCGTGACGGGGAACCGGAGCATCGTTGTACCGGCGTGGGCACAGGACGACTGCGGGGTGCCAGTAGAAGCCCCAGGTAAGTTAAACTCTTTTTTCATTTGGGGGTTACAGCACTCCTTTAATGATTGATCCTTCCACCACATACACTCAACTCAAAATAACCATGCATCTAAATGGCTAGGAGCATAGGCCAGGTACATGGCACCCTCTGCCATAATAAATTAGCTTAAGAGAACCCGAGGTGTGTTTGAAGAATGTTATCTGCATACAGAGGCTGGATATGCCTATACAGCCCAGCCTCTGTTGCTATCCCAAACCCCCCTAAGGTCCCCTGCACTCTGCAATCAGACATAAATCACAGCCGCGCTGTGCGGGCTGTGTTTACATTTGTAGTGTCAGTCTCGGCTGCTCCCCCGCCTCCTGCAGAGCTCCGGTCCCTGCCCCAGTCCCTTCCCTCCAATCAGCAGGAATGGAAGGGACGCAGGCGGGGACCGGAGTTCTGCAGGAGGCGGGGAGAGCAGCAGACTGACACTATAGAGATAAACACAGGCCGCTGCGACACGCTGTGTGTCAACAGCGAGGCTGTGATTTATGAGGGATTGCAGAGTGCAGGGGGACCTTAGGGGGGTTTGGGATAGCAACAGAGGCTGGGCTGTATAGGTAGATCCAGCCTCTGTATGCAGATAACATTCTTCAAACTGACCTCGGGTTCTCTCTAATTAGGGTTGAGGGGTCACAAACTTGTTAGTTGTTTCTCTACTAACCACTAGTCCCCATTTCTATGTGCGTAGCTATCTAACAACTCTAAGGATATAACAGTTGGCAAGAACGCAGCTAGTGGATAGGAAACTTTTTTGCACAATCACAAATAGCATTAGTGGATAAAAGTGAAAATGGAAAAATACACACAGAACAAACACAAATGCTGAATATAAGAAGGGGGGAAAGAACTAGGAAATTTCTAAATATAGGGAGACCACACTACTAAGCCTCCCTGGAAAAACCTGTGCTGGGTACTGGAAAGTAGACTTTTCCCATTGGTTTAACCTTTGATCCACAAGAGCAATGTGGATTTTGTCTTGGCAACAAGACAGTGGATTAGATTCTTTCCTTTGCACTACTATGTCAGGAGATATGGGAGAATGGTAGTCCTGCCAATATGCGTTTTGGGACTCAACCTGTGTTAAAAAAAAGCAACTTACAATATAATTAATTGTATGTGTAATAGTCACAGTAAAAATAACAAGAGATTTACATTCACATTTTCAGTTTTGGCAGGTGATACACTTGGCAGTGCATTTTCCCCATGATATTTGGGTTTCTATTGTTATGCATGCGCATTTTCTAGTGCATTTTCCCTCATGCAATTATTTATGTTCATTCCCAATAATGCACATGTGCCAGAATACATTGTAAGTACGAATGCACACATTAGGAGGAAAAATCAGAATGCTGTCCAAGTTTTAAAATTGCAAGGAACATGTACAAAGTGATCGGACACGCAGTTTCCAAATGGGCCATTGACGCGGCAAAATGTGCACTAATCTACAAGTTAGTGGTGATATGTACTAAATTTAGTCATTACGATTATTTTCATAATTGCAATTATTTTTGTAATAGCTAATTTACATAATTGCATTTAAGATAAATTCTCATGTAATCTTTTATGTGTAAACATAAACCTAGGCATAAAATTATGAGCTAACGCAAAATTACTATGCGACTTTACAAATTACAACAAAATTAATCACGAGTTTGCCAAATAATAGAAAATTATGCATATGCAAAATTTGGGGTCATCACTACAAGGTGTGTTCTTAATTCCACAAGTGAATTGTGAACTGCAGCCATGTCTCTGTAAAGTCTGGTGAATTGAGCTCCCACACAGAGAAATAATGCCTTTTTTGAAATTTTCAACACTATCCCCCTCCCTCCTTCATACAACATACCAGGGGCCATATGCAATTAACCTTTTTTCCTGAGTTTTCTCCTAGGAGATATTTTTTCAGTTTTTATTTAAAATAATTTTTCAACACTTTGACACTTAAAAAGTATCAAAAAAGTAGGTGAGAAAGTACCATCAAAATTATTTTGCGTATTTTCTTGCTTGCTGGTGGTTTAAAGGCATTTTATTGACAATTTCAAAAATATCACGTAGGTGAAAACTGAGGAGAAAATGTTAATTGCATATGGGCCCTGGTGTATCTGGTACCTGGTGTACCCTCCTTCATCTTACCAGGTGTCTACAGAGAGAAATGTTATGTATTAGGCTTCAGGACTAGTTACAATATAATTACCTTTAATAGGTACCAGGAAGTAGAAAGTGACCTACAAACACTAGAGGCTGAATCCAATGGGGTGGAAGACACGTCCGTTGCAGGGACTTCAGAGTGCATAGACTGCTCTCTCTGATGCTTCCATACATGTTCTGCGATTCACCATTCAATCGCAGAGCATGGTTGCATGCATTTTGGGGCAATTGTGCCCGTGATCCCATTCAATTTAATGAATGGGATTGTAAGCGCCGCCTCAAGGAATAACGTGAAGCAACGCAAAGCTGCACTAATGCACGGCTCCTGCGCTGCATATGGAAAAGAGCCCTTAGAGCTATTTTACCAAATGGATGGTGTCGGCCATCACAGATCTTTGAAGCACTATCATGTTGCAAGAAGGGTTTGTTCAGTCAGATTTAAAACGTTTTAGCTTCTAATTAACTTTTAGGAGAGCTGCTGCTGCATTCTTTACCTTTTAGACTAAGCGAGAGTCGAGTAAGTTTCCTCCGGCCACACTCCCGGCAGTGGATGACAGCATGCCCAGTAGGATGAAGCCACTCATGCACAGCTTTTTTTTCTCCATGCACAAGAGCTTAAAGTGTACCTCCGGACTAAAAATTTACTCAGCAGCACTGAAAAGGCTTGGTGTTTCTTTAACAGTTTCACAGCATCAGAACTTTGTTTTTCTTACCAAAGCATCATTTTTAGCTGCATTTTTAGCTAAGCTCAACCCATCAAAGAAAACTGAAAATTGCGCAAAAGGTGGATCAGCGCAACACCAGGCCGCCTCCGAATGGCCTCCAATCAGAGGTGCGCTGAGCCCCCCCAGAAACTACAAACGCACCTTGAACCCAAACAGAAGCTCTGCATATACACCAAAAGCATGGCTGTTAAATGGGAGCAGCTGACCAAAAATGAAATAAATTAGTACATAGCAAGGAAATGAACAGCGCTACTTAAAAACAGGCAAGTGCCTACCTACAAAAGAGTGCAAGCCCCACTTGTGGGATATAATACACACCGAGCATACACATGACCTGTCTACCACTGGAGGAGGATGTTAGTTTCCTGTAACAGCTTAGGTTCCATGCAAGCTGTTACAGGAAACTAACATCCTCCTCCAGTGGTAGACAGGTCATGTGTATGCTCGGTGTGTATTATATCCCACAAGTGGGGCTTGCACTCTTTTGCAGGTAGGCACTTGCCTGTTTTTAAGTAGCGCTGTTCATTTCCTTGCTATGTACTAATTTATTTAGTTTTTGGTCAGCTGCTCCCACTTAACAGCCATGCTTTTGGTGTATATGCAGAGCTTCTGTTTGGGTTCAAGGTGCGTTTGTAGTTTCTGGAAGGGCTCAGCGCACCTCTGATTGGAGGCCATTCGGAGGCGGCCTGGTGTTGCGCTGATCCACCTTTTGCGCAATTTTCAATTTGATTTGATTTGCCGCACCCAGGCTATGCATATACATAGGCTAGGATTTAGTTAGTGTTAGGCCCCTCCCATGGAGGATCGACTTCTTCGCAGTGGGAGGGACGAGTACTTAATAGGTTGCATGCAAGCTGTTACAGGAAACTAACATCCTCCTCCAGTGGTAGACAGGTCATGTGTATGCTCGGTGTGTATTATATCCCACAAGTGGGGCTTGCACTCTTTTGCAGGTAGGCACTTGCCTGTTTTTAAGTAGCGCTGTTCATTTCCTTGCCATCAAAGAAAACTACCCGGGCTTTTTTCCCCTGATGCTGTGCAAAGCATGATGGGATTTCCAATGTTGTTGTTCACGTTGCTTAGCAACTGGGAGGGTTGATCAGCACACAGGACAGTTGGAACGGTGTCTTATGCTCCCTGTCACCTCCTTTCAACCAAAAAGATGGCTGCCCTCATGAAATCAAACATTTGCCTGTTCTTTTAAAACAGGGTGGGTAAGAGATTATATTACCTATCTATTTTAATTAACATAACTGATGTAACTTAATGACAGTATGTTTGTTTAAGAGATAAACAGAGGAACACCAAGAGCCCCAATAGTGTAGTATGTACTGACAAAGGGGGTAATGACAAAGAGTAATAGTTGTTATACTCACAAACATGGGTCACCAATAGGCAACCACTGTAAAGGCAGGTGGGGAGATTATCCTGACCCCACTCAGGAATAAGAAGTGTAGATAGTAGAAAGGGTCGCAACCCTCCATCAAGGGTGGATACAATATTATATAAGAGAGAACAGAGGCGCCAAAAGGATAAAAGTGGTTTTAAAGGAGCTTAAAAGCCCAAAATTTGGTAATTAGAGGAGGCAGTGGTGGACTTACCTCCTCCAAGCAGACACAACACGACTGTACATTCAGTCTATTTATTAACGAACTCCAGATAAAACAAAGCAACGCGTTTTACGGGTCAGCGCCCACTTCCTCAGGCAATAGAAAAAGGAGTTACAGCATCTAGCAAAACAAACGACACTCAGTGCCTCTGCCTTCGTTAATAAATAGACTGAATGTACAGTCGTGTTGTGTCTGCTTGGAGGAGGTAAGTCCTCCACTGCCTCCTCTAATTACCAAATTTTTGGCTTTTAAGCTCCTTTAAAACCCCTTTTATCCTTTTGGCGCCTCTGTTCTCTCTTATATAGTATGTTTGTTTAGGCTGAAGTTCCTCTTTAACTGTACTGGGAATGCACAGACCTTTCTTTCCACATGCCTGTATGGATACACGGTTACAGGATTCCTGTGTATTTTTATTTGCTGTTAACTTTGTGGGAATAAATAAGGTTATTGATCTACTTCTCATTCCAAACCACTGGGGGCATGTACAAATATGGAAGTTACCTTATTAAAAGGTATAGTCAGTCATAAGATTGCACATCTCACAATTTACAGGTGCCTGACAGTCATCAACATCCAGAAATTACTCAATGAAGGTCCACATACTGTCAGGCAGGAACCATCAATTGTTCCATAACAATCTGACTGATCTCCAACCAATGTTTAAAGAAAACCTGAACTGAAAATGAAAAGTCAAAATAAGCATACACAAGTCATACTTACCTTCCATGTAGTCTACTCCTCAATTTCTTTCTCCTCTCCCACGTCCTGTTTGTTCACTGTGATCAAGGGAATTTTCCGTCCTCCATTTTGAAAATGGCCATTACCCATAACAGCTTTCTGGTCAGCACACAGTTAAACTGTAACATCCCCCACTTGAGCCATAGGGAAACATGGACATTACCTGGTACATCTGTTTTCCCTCTCAGCTATAACTGACAGCAACTGATATTTTACTGACAGCAACTGATATATTTCAGATCTGACAAAATATTGTCAGAACTGGAAGGGATTATTGTCAGAAGAAAATGGTGAGCTTCTGAGAGGAACTGATGGCTAGGTAACTATGTAATGTTCATTTGAAGTTACCTCATGTGTTTATTTTAAATATTTTTATTCAGTACAGGTTCTCTTTAAGGGTCATGAAGCATTGGACTTTGGTACAGTACTGTTTCAGTCCTGACAAAGGGTACGCCTAGTGGCCATGAAATGATTGCTCAGATCTATGTGATGGAAGAATATATTGATGGTTACTGGCAAAATATATGAATTTGAGATTCATCCCAATTTAATTACCTATTTATTTCGGTATATACAATGGCCCCCGCAATTGTGGTGTGGCCCGCCCAAGGCCGAATTACCTTCAAGACAGTCACATTTGTTTACCACCAGGTTACATACAAACGCTGGCATTAAGCTGCACTTTAAAGAGGATCTGTAACTTAATCCCCCCTCCCGGGGATACTTACCTAAAGGAGGGGGAAGTCTCAGGATCCTATTGAGGCTTCCCCATCCTCCTGAGCCTCAGGGATCCAGCGCTGGCTCCCCCAAAACCATAGCTGATATTTACCTACCTCAATCCAGTGCAAGCGCAGTAACGGCTTTCTGATTGGGCTTAGGCAGAAATAGAGCGCCTTCCGCCTGAGCCCAATCGGAAAGCCACTATTGCGCCAGATCACAGTAGGTATATATTTACCCTGCCGGTGTTTGGGGGCTGCCAGTGCTGGATCCTGAGGACAGGGGAAGCCTCATTAGTATCCAGAGGCTTCCTCCTCCCGAGGTAAGTATCCCTTCCACCTGAATGCTGCTAATGGCCAGCAGACAGGATGCTGAATTATCCAATAAGTATGCAATTTAACCATCCATCTGAAAGAGGCCTTACAGAGCAATAAAGCAAATATGCAAACCTAAATTTCAACACATCCTGATGCAGTGTATTATTTTTCCAGTAGCAAAGCAATAGGGGTTGCAGAGGTCTCGACTGCACTGGTGCCCTTGGGGCAGAAGGGCCCCGTAGGACCCTCCCTCAACCACAGTATAAGGTCTTTATTTGGACCCGTGCTTATAATGATCACTTCTATAGATGCTTGGAATGATAATAATCATTAACAAGCTGTTTCCCATCCCCTTCTTGCACCTCTGATGCTGTAGTTGACCTTGACAGGTTTTGGTGCGCCGTAACAATGTTATGTACAGTGCTTGGGTGGGACCCAATGTAACACTCACACTGGGGCCCATAGCTCCTTAGCTACGCCACTGTATCTTTATTTTGGCTACATTATTGCAGCAGGCATCATTTTATTCCTTAGGCCCCTTTCACATAACAGCATTGTGTCGCTCTCCCGCACCGCAGTGGCCATTCATCTCAATAAGACAGGCCATAGTACCTACGGTGCAATTCAACGGAAGTGGTTTGGGGCAAAGCGGAGGCTGCACTGCGTTGGCAAGCTGTTCCGGCACCCATAAATACGAAATCCTGTGACGCACTTTGTTTGGAAGTGTGCATGTGAGGGGTCAGACAATTCTGATGTCAGTGATCTACATGTTTGGGGGCAGGATCAAGCAGATTTCCATCGGCGCAATGTGCTACAGCGTCCAATCTGTATACAATGGTGGGGTGCAATGCAGTGCCCCTTCTGTTGCACCCAAATTGCACTGCACCATATAAACAAGCAAGTTAACTAGCCTCAAAAGTCCTGAGGTTTACTTTACTTTTCGGTTTTAGTTTCCAGAAATGTCTATTTATGCCTGTGAACATACTTAATATATGATAATTTTGTTTCTGCAAATAGGTCCCAATAACTTATTAATCTGCTAGTTATGGAAGAGAGCGTTAAAAATTAAAAGTCAGCAGTTCCCGCAGTGACACGGCCAGTACTAGAACTGTTCACAGTCATATCACAGCATTAGGTTTCCCATGCTCCGCCAGCACTTCCGCTCCCCGCTGCTTCCTCTAGCTGTAGGAACAGTTGTTCGTCCTCCCAGAGAGACAGTCCCTCCCTCCCCGCTTCCGCCATCCCTCATCATGCTGTCCAGGCTGCTGAAAGAGCACCAGGTTAAGCAGAATGAGCGTAAAGAGCTGCAAGGTAAGCCAACGTTTTCCTCTCCGCAGCCCAGCGATCTCCACACAGCCCGCCTGACGTGACAGAAATCACCTTCTCCGCCGTTACGTGAGCAGATTGCAAGGAGAGGATGCGATTGGTGCATGCTGCTGTCAATCAGTGCGCTGTCTCAGGAAGTGTATGCTTCGGTTTTCTGTATCTGTACTGTCTACTCCTCTGTTGCTAAAACGGACCGCACAGTAGTCATAAAGAATGCCTTCAAAAATGTATTGGGAATATACATTATCATGACGTTGATTATTACTGAAGTGTTTGTTTTTATTATCTTTTATTAATATTCGTTCACTGCTAAATTTTAAATTAACGTGGAACATATTCCCATCCCCACTTAATTGGGCTGTCAGGGCCTGTTTATGTATGCAGAGGTACTAAGTATTGCACAGTATTATGGATGCAATGGTGTGTAGGGAATGGGGCAGTGCTTGTAATAGTGCTATCCAATTCATTTTTTTTTTTAATCGCCATGCAAGCTAGTGATGTTGCACCCCACTTATGAGTAAATAAGCCTAAAATCACATTCCCACTTGACACTGGTTATGCAGCAGCACTAGTCAGCATAGATAAATGGGTATGGGGATGAGTCAGAATGCTGCTGGATAATATGAATATGATCACATAGTAGTTGATGTCCATAGACACAAGTAAAGGGGGGAGTCCAGCTAGTGGCAGTGTTGGGGGCATTGCATGACAGTGCACACTGTTCTGCAATGCTTCTTGCGTGAATGGGCCCTAAGCTGCATCGGAGCTGACTTTTAAGCCCGTTTTTTAAAGACCACTAAATTGCATGTGACTCCACGTGGGAGTCCATGCTCATGTTAGCGCTAGCAAGCACTTGCCTGGTGCACGGGAGCTGCCAAATAAACCACAGCCTTCAGCTTCCTATTAAAAAGGGGCCTTACTGTCCTTAGTCTATAACTGTTTCCTCCACTTACTGCACTGGGGTCCCCCTTACCACTTTCCACCACATCCCCCGAGCACCATGACATTGTCAAATGTGATATATACGAGACAGCCCAAGATAACCAGGCTGTTAGACACTTTTTCCCAGTCCACTGCACTAGCACAAAGGTTATTTCACACCTTGCTGCGCTGCTCTTAGGCCTCTTTTCCACGGACTGTTTATAGGCAGTGAAATGCCTCTCAAACTCTCACAACTGCTCACTGCTGCCTGGTAACTGCTCACTGCTTCCTGGTAACTACGTGCTGAGCACACAGCTCAACAGTTTGTGGAAAAGAGGCCTTATGCTGGGCATACACGGTAGAAACTCTCCTTATCAATCGAGCCGCTGATGGCTCGATTGATAATATCCGACAGGTCCGATGACCTGCCGGATAGATTCCCCGCCGGCGGACAATAGCGGGGAATCGAGCGGCTGATAAGGGGCGCCGGCGGGTACGAGCGGTAATCGATCCACGCACACGAGCGGGGACGCGGCAGGAGTCGATTAGCCACCGGATCGACCCGTGTATGCCTAGCATTACAGTAGCAGCAGAACACCTGTAAGGCCCCCTTGCAGGCACTGCCATGGACACATCTGTGTGCCCATACACATGCATGTATTGTGCATGTCAAAGTAATGGTACCCATACACAGTACAATAAATAGGTTCGATTTTGATCGAATTGCATGAAAGTAGAAAATCTTTCCTTTTTTTTCTATCAAGAAAAACAAATGATTATCTCGTTTTTTTGTTTTGTTTTGTTTTTATAAAAATCCAATTGGACATGTTAAAAAAAATCTTCATATTTGATCTAAAGGAATAATCGGACAAAATTATCTAATCGGCAAAAATCGTACCATGCATGGGCACCATTACAAATTTGTGCAGAGCAGACAATCAGTTTGTAAAAGGCAGATTTGTGAGGCCATCACCATGCTTTGGTCTAGCTGTACAGTGCAGGGGGAACAGGAGCACGTAAGTGTCCTGGGCAGTGCCTGCACAGGTGCCCCATTTCTGTAAGAGCAGCGTAGCAAGATGAGAAAAATGAGGGGTCGCTCAAGGCGGCCGTGAGGTAACTAGAAGGTCAGAACGTACTGACATTCCTTTCACAGTCTCACAAGGAGGGCATCCTGGGCCTAGAACTGTAGCTGCATTTTGTGTCTCCCCAACAAGTGTGTGAGCTGCTCTGCACCTCCATCGGAATCCTAGCAACCGATGGGGGAACCTCATACTAATGAGGGTGGGAAAAGCAATTTTTTTTTTCTAATTTTACCAATTACAGCATGATTTTTATGTACTACATTTCAGCTTTGAAATGTTTATTTAAAAAAAACTTCCACAATAGTGTCCCTTGCTAGATACACATGTGCAATTTTCAGAAATCAGATTGGACATGTTGGAAATAATTGATCTGACAGTAAATCTGTCAGAAAATTGCATAATGTGCACCTAGCATAAGGTTAGCAAGTGATATTACGTAAACTCATGGCAATCCTGGAGCATTTCTGATGCCTTCCATTGTTTTGACACAAGAATGACTTCCATTAGGAAGACAATGATGCTGTGGAGTGCAAATCTTGTATTCAATTTTCATGATGTAACTGAGTGCCTCAAAACCTCCACCCTTGTACCACATGACCATATACCATTGATGGCCACTCAACCAAAACCGACAGTTGTGCCTTTCACTTCCTGCAAGCCTGCAAAATGTTTCAATAAAAATTAGCACCTGGTATAAAAATAAGCATTTGTTTGATTTGGTTGTGTGGCCGTCTGTGGTATATCACTTCCATCAGACCTATGGCCAATATTAAAAGTCAATGCATTATTTCCTGAAACATTATTTATATTAGATCAAAGTATCATTTTAGTTAATTCTCTAACTACATATGTTTCCTTTAACAGAAAAAAGGAGGAAGGAAGCCATTGCAGCAGCTACAACTTTAACGGAAGCTTTGGTGGACCATCTAAATGTAGGGTGAGTAGCTAAAAGTTTTTACTTTTATTTATTCTTTCACAGAGTGGAACAAATGTTCTCTGTTGTGAGTATTATGTAATCCATTGACATGTTTCCTCCTGGCCACCTGTGGTTTTACAGAAGGTAAAATGACAGATAGGGAGGCTGGTGAACTCTGGTCAGCTGATTAGGATGCTGCTGGGGTTCCCCCATACACAACCTCCAAAGACTATTCTTCATTCAAGATTCAAGCACTTTATTGTCATTGTGTAACACAACCAAATTACTTTTCATTTCTTTATAATAAACATATCATTGAAATATAAGGAAGCCTACATGTCGTAAAGCCTCTTTTCTGAATAATACTGCTGGCCATAAATTTGCCCACTAGCGCCTTTTTTGCTCATGCTGCTAAATTCCAATACTTTTTGCTTTACATTAAAGAGGAACTGCAGTGAAAATAATGTAATAAAAGAAGTGATTCATTTTTACAATAATTATGTATAAATGATTTAGTCAGTGTTTGCCCATTGTAACATCTTTTAAATCCCTGATTTACATTCTGACATTTATCACATGGTGACATGTTTACTACTGGCAGGTGATGTAGCTGCTGCTTGCTTTTTTAGCAGTTGGAAACAGCTGTAAACAGCTATTTCCCACAATGCAATGAGGTTCACAGACAGGAAACTGCCAGGATCATGGTCCTCAGTTTCTTGTGGGAGGGGTTTCACCACAATATCAGCCATACAGAGCCCCCTGATGACCCGTTTGTGAAAAGGAAAAGGTTTTTCATGTAAAAGGGGGTATCAGCTACTGATTGGGATGAAGTTCAATTCTTGGTCACCATTTTCTCTTTAAAGGGAACCTCAACTGTAAACAAACAAGAGTTTTTCTCTTGCCTGGGGATTCGACCGGTCTCCCCGTCCTGTGTATGTGTAATGAAGAACCGATCCTCGATTCACCCGCCGATGGCTACGTTTCGGTTTTGCCGTCCAAAGAGTTTCGGTTTTGCGCAGCCTTTGGAATGCGTATCCTGGTACGTATACACGTTATTGAATGCATACTGTGCAGGCGCTGTAAGAGAGAGCCGCTTACTGCGCCAGCACAGGACTCATTCGATGACGTGAATGTGTACCAGGATGCATGTTCCAAGGGCCATGCAGGTGCAGTGGACAGCTGATTGATCAGCCGGCAAAACCAAAACTTAGCCGCAGCGACGGAATGGAGGGCTGGTTCTTCGCGCTGGTCGAAGCCCCAGGTAAGTGAAACTCATTTATTTGATTACAGTTAAGGTTCCCTTTAACCTCCTCAGCGGTATTATTATTATTATTATTTAGTATTTATATAGCGCCGACATATTACGCAGCGCTGTACAGTGTATATATATATATCTTGTCACTAACTGTCCCTCAAAGGAGCTCACAATCTAATCCCTACCATTGCCATATGTCTATATTATGAAGTGTAAGTACTGTAGTCTAGGGCCTTTTTTTAGAGTGAGCCAATTAACTTATCTGTATGTTTTTGGAATGTGGGAGGAAACCGGAGTGCCCGGAGGAAACCCACGCAGACACAGAGAGAACATACAAACTCTTTGCAGATAGTGCCCTGGCTGGGATTCGAACCAGGGACCCAGCGCTGCAAGGCGAGAGAGCTAACCACTACGCCACCGTGCTGCCCGGTATGGACGACTATACACGTCCATCACCGCCGGAGGTCGCCGCTCAGGCCCTGCTGGGCCGATTTGAGCGAAATAAAAAGCAGCACACGCAGCCGGCACTTTGCCAGCCGCGTGTGCTGCCTGATCGCCGCCGCTCTGCGGCGATCCGCCGCGAGCAGCGGCGAAAGAGGGTCCCCCCAGCCGCCCGAGCCCTGCGCAGCTGGAACAAAAGTTCCGGCCAGCGCTAAGGGCTGGATCGGAGGCGGCTGGCGTCCATGACGTCACTCCACTTGTCGCTATGGCGACGATGTAAGCAAAACAAGGAAGGCTGCTCATTGCGGCCTTCCTTGTTTATTCTGGGCGCCGGAGGCGATCGGAAGAACGCCTCCGGAGCGCCCTCTAGTGGGCTTTCATGCAGCCAACTTTCAGTTGGCTGCATGAAACGTTTTTTTTTTTTTATTAAAAAAAAAACCCTCCCGCAGCCGCCCTGGCGATCTTAATAGACCGCCAGGGAGGTTAATGGAGCCAAGAGTAGTGGGAATCAGTAATAGACATTTCGTGGAAGTGTTTCTTCTTAGACTATTAAAGTGACACTGAAGCGAAGAAAAAAAACGTATGATATAATGAATTGTATGTGTAGTACGGATAAGTAATAGAACAATAGTCGCCAAGAAAATTTAATTTATTTTCAGTTATATAGTTGTTGTTTTTTTTATAACATTGCATTATTCTGTAATATTTGAAGTTTACACACTATACTCAGCATTTTAAATGATCTCACAGAGCAGAGCTAATGACCTTTTCAACTTTTCTCTGTAGTAGAATTTAAACCTCAAACACACTATACAATTTTTCATCAGATCGACCTTTGATCCGACAAGAAATTTCGTGTGTAGACGTCCAAATTGTTTCTGATTGATTTTGTGATTGTGTTTGCATTGATAAGTAGCCGCAAAATCGATCAGAATCCGATCAGACCGATTGGAAATTATCTAATAGATCAATTGATCTAATGAAAAATTGTACCGTCTGTACCCAGCTTTAAACAAACAAGATACAGTGAGAGACAATTGAGATAAAAGCTTCAGAAGACAGAGCTCTCTGCGACTTGCAGAGCTCAGAGGAGCTTTTTTGCATAGATAAGAACTGAAGTTTCTTAACTCTTCCTGTACTGGAAACCATATGAGACTCATATCTGTGCTGCTAATGTCTTCTTTCTTAGCTGGTCTGTACTTATTTCTTAGCTGGACTGCATACAAATCATTATATCATAAGTTTATTTTCACTTCTGATTCCCTTGAAAGAGAATCTGTACTCTAAAATTCTTACAATAAAAAGCATACCATTCTCTTCATTATGTTCCCCCGGGCCCCTCTGTGCTGTTTTTGCCACTCCCTGCTGCAATCCTGGCTTGTAATTAACAGTTTTTGGCAGTGTTTACAAACAAATGACATGGCTTCTAACCAGAGTATGATACGCTGAGAACAGCTTACTGTGTGACTCATGCAGAGCTTGGAGAGGGTGTGTAAAGCTTCTGCCAATGACAAGCAGTGCTGCACATTCCACACATTCCAGCATCAGCCCGACAGAGCCGACAGAAGAAAGCAGATAAGATTTATTACAGAGACTGTGCAACTAGAAAATGCTGCAGTAAGACGGACCACATTAGAACAGGCATAGGAACTTATAGGACACAAGAAATAAGGCTCAACATTTTGTTACAGAGTCTCTTTAAAAGCAATCCTGTCATGTATTACACAACAGTAAAGTAGTGGCACCTCAACCATTCAGGCTGCAGCCTTTAAAACAGTAGGGACAGCCATACTATCCCAGGAAAAAAAAACAAATAGTAGATAACTATTTGTTTTCCTTACATAACAGATGTACTGTACTGTCCACATTTTGATTTTAGTGAATTTTTTATAGCAAATAAAGAGAATTCTGTTCCTGGCATTTTCCATCTTGATTCCCTCTGGTTGAAGCCAATCCTGATGTAATTTCCCCCCTTACTTCCCCCCCCCCCCCCTAGAAACTGCACTGTCATAGCTAGCTTGCTTTGTAAACAAATGTATGTACAGCACAGACCAGATTTCAGCAGCTCACTGAACTGCCCTCAGCCAATTGATGAGGAGCAGTAATGTGGGAGAGGTGATGACAAGCTTCCTTATCATCTGCAATGTAAAAAAAATAGAGCCAGGCTGATTGAGATGATATTTAGTACAGCAAAAAAACCTTTCTGAATAGATTGGAGTGCTTGCAATGCAGGGTAAGGTTGCAGGCTGCATATTGTGTTATAACTTTTTATTGAACAGATTAGGAGAATACAAACAGGTATGTATAATATAATTTACACGCATCTACTGAGACAGCAGTATAAGTTCTTTCGTGCAGTTTTGAACTTGATACAGGTTGTCAGCAATAGGAAACACATCTAACTTTTCATAAAAGAGAAGTAGAAGTAACATTTCGTGCAGTCAAGTAGGTCTAGTTTGGGATCAAAAAACGAAAGAAAAACTAGAATGCATAGGAAGAGTCATCTCGTTACATCATGGGGCAGAGATAGGGATAGGGAAGGGAAAGGGAAACGTGAGGGATGACATTAGACAAAGACAGGGGGGACAAAAAGTAGCACCGGGGGGATAGGAGGGGGAAGGTAAGTGGGGGGGGGGGAGGGTAAGGGGTAGGGACATCTGGCTAACTAGTAATCAACGGTAAGGAAATTCACCACTTTGCAGTGATATTTATAAGGGCTAGAAGTATTAACAGACTTTTAATATTGAGTGCTAGAGAGTAGAGTTTTGGCTCCCTCTGACTCTCTATAGTCATACCAGACTGCCCATTTTTTGACAAAAGCTTCATTGCGTTCGTAGGTACTGTAGAAAAGATCTTCAAGTCTACAAATCTCATTTAGCTCAAAGAACACTTGGAGGGGAGTTGGGACTAAGGGGCCTCTCCAGTTGCGGGAAATAAGTAGCTTAGCTATAATCATTAGGATACTGGACAGGTTCTTTTTTAATTGTGAGGTCCCACCAGGGAGTAGATGGAAGAGAGCCACTTCAGGGGTGAACGGGAGTTTTTCTAGATATAGGGCCTCATTGATAGAGAAGATGGTTTCCCAGAAAGGTTTTATCTGAGGGCATTGCCACCAGATGTGTAGGTAGGAGCCGACTTCTCTTTGACATCTCCAGCAAGTATCAGTATTTTCAGTGTTATATTTTACAGTCTGAGATGGGCATCTAAACCACCTGGCGAATAGCCTATAATTGCGCTCTTGGAAGGCGGCTGATATAGAGAGGACTTGTGTAATGCAGAAAAGACATCTTCCCATTGTTCGTTATCTAGGGCATAACCTAATTCTGTGTCCCATTTATCGGTTAGGTGGAGTAATTGTGAAGTACTAATTGAACATATAAGTTCAGAATATAGGATTGAGATCTTGTGTTCTGTAGAGGCTGAGGGAGAACATAGGGTTTCAAAGGGAGTAAGTTTTCTGAGGATGTTGGACTGCGGAGTTAGTGAATTGAAAAATTGCCTGATCTGTCTCCACATAAACCAATTAATCTGGAGTTTGTCTTCCTGGTTACCCAAGTCCTCCCAATTTTTGATCTTAGTGTTGCCAGCGATGTGTCTAATCTGGGGCCAGAATTCCCTGTTCCATCCTAATATAGATTTTGCCTTGAGGCCAATGGCTAAGTTTGGGTTGTCTAAGAGAGATGTGAGGGGACCAGGAATGGTTGATATTTTGTGTTTTTTGATGGCCAAGTCCCATCCCCTCAAGACCACCTGGGGACCTATAGCTAATAGTTCTTTTTTGGGTCTGGAGGGCGGCGTTAACCATAGTAAAGCTCTGGGATCAATATCAGAAAACAGGGAATCTAATAGAACCCACTGTTTCGAGTTTCTACTTTGAAACCAGTCCAATACTCGAGTAAGTAAAACTGCTAGGTAATAGGTTTGTATGTCAGGCAGGCCCATTCCCCCTCCAATCTTAGGTCTGCTTAGTAATTTACAATTAATTCTGTGTAGTTTACCATTCCATATGAATTGCAAAAAAGAGGTATGTATCTTTTTGAGGAACATGCTAGATAGCCATACTGGGAGGGCCTGCATAACATATAATAATTTTGGTAGGATATCCATCTTAATTACACATATTCTGCTGGACCAAGATAAATAAAGAGATTTCCATCTTGCTAGGTCACTTTTAATTTTTGTTAATAGCGGTGGGAAGTTAAGCTGGAACAGCTCTGAGTGATTGTTGGAGATATATACTCCCAAATATTTGATCTTGTGCGTCTGCCATCGAAACGGGGCAGGCTGCATATTAAATACAGAGCAGTGAGTAAATGGAATTTGATTTTGTGGCTGACAATCCCTCTTTAAAGGGACCCTGAGCATTTAAAGAGGAACTGTAACGACAAAACGGCCCCTGGGGGGTACTCACCTCGGGTGGGGGAAGCCTCAGGATCCTAATGAGGCTTCCCACGCCGTCCTGCGTCCCTCGGGGGTCTCGCTGTAGCCCTCCGTACAGCGGTGACGCAATATTTACCTTCCTGGCTCCTGCGCAGGCGCTCTGATGCCTCTCGGCGCCGAAGTAGGCGGAAATACCCGATCGCCGTCGGGTCTGCTCTACTGCGCAGGCGCAAGTTTCCGGCGCCTGCGCAGTAGAGCGGACCCGACGGAGATCGGGTATTTCCGTCTATTTCCGTGCCGAAAGTCGCCACAGCGCCCCCGCTGGAGCCAGCAAAGGTAAATATTGAACTGACAGTCGGCACAGTCGCCGGCTGTTCGGAGGGCTGCGGCGAGACCCCCGTGGGACAGAGGACGGCGTGGGAAGCCTCATTAGGATCCGGAGGCTTCCCCCACCCGAGGTGAGTACCCCCCAGGGGAGGTTTTTGTTGTTACAGAGTCTCTTTAAGCATACCCACAAATACTTGGTTATACCCTCTCACACACTGTCAGTGAAGTAAAGCTCTCTGCCCCCCAGTCAAGCTGGTGTAAATTGCAATGGGGCTGGAGACTCTCAGCAAGGTCACGCTGTGCCCCCAGAAGCGGAAATCTGGTAATGCAGTCTGCACATGCTCCGGCTTCCATCATCCTCCTCTCAGCCTATCTGTGCACGAGTGAGCACGTCATTGGAGTCACAGGGTGATTTTGCTGAAAGTCGCCGACCCTAATGCAATTTATACTGGGGGGGTTGTGGGCGGGTAGAAAGCTTTACATCATGGCCGGTAAGTGAGGGGGTATAACCATGTATTCATGGGTATGCTTTTTTTTTTTTTTTTTCTTCAAACTCAGCCGGTATGTGACCCAGATATGACCATGTGACAGCTGTGAAGCCATCATACGTGGGTCTCAGGTCTGCATCATAGTTTGATTTTCTTTCCTCTCCTCCCCCCCTCCCTCACTCCATCATCACTACAATATATCAAATATTCCACCAGTGGCTCAGGGCAAACTAATTATAGTAAGAAAGAGAAAAAAGAAAGTAAGAAAAAACAAAAAAAACACAAACACCAGCAAAAAAAAAAAAAACTCCACCTACCCATCTTAACATTAAGTGGTTAATATCCCTTTCCGACCACCCACTTATTTTATGGGCATGCCCTCCATGCATGAGCCATCAGGGCCGGACCGAGCCAATGGAGGGGACAGGCCTCATGCACAAACAAGTCACATATCTAAGCTGAGAAGCAAAGCAATTACTCTTATTTCACCTTTCATACACATTCATCTAAGTGCCTTCTATACTTCAACATATATCCATGCATCTGCACATTCATCCATCCATTTATCCTTACAATTTCAGTTGGTAATATAGTGGTTATTTGGTTCTTTTCTCCTCATCCCCTCCACTTCAAATACTTAACTACATATTATATGTTACTTATTTTTTCCCATGCAATTTTCCATTCCTCCATTTGTTTGTTGGTGCCAGCATCTTCTACACTGCCCTCGCCACCTTGCAAAAAATCTGACATCATCCATATCCACTCTTCCATACTGGGAGCTTCGGGGTTCTTCCAGGATTTTGCTATAAGTTTCCTGGCTACAATTGCTGCAGGGATTACTAGTTTATTTGCATGTCTTAAGCTGTCAGGTTCCATGCAACTCAACAGAGCGGTACTGGGATGAAAAGGGGAAGGAAGTCCAATGAAATCTCCTATCTCTCTCCAAAAGTTCTGTATAACCGGGCACGACCACCACATATGCATATATGAACCAAACGCGGTAAGACATCTCCAACAGTTCCCATTTCCGCCTTTAAATTTAGCCATCTTAGAGGGTGTGAAGTACCATCTCGTCATGAGTTTATAATTAACAAGTTGAAATGAGGTATAGCTGGGGGTCCAAATTTCCTGGAATACTGCTCCCCAATCCAAGTTTTGGATATGATTTAGGTCTTGTTCCCAGCTTCTACAGAACTTAGGTAGAGGATCAGTTTGACAACTGTCAAGAAAAAAATATAAATTTGCTGTCATTCCCTTCCCCACCCTCGAATGAAGAAAACACTTTTCATAAATATTTATGGTTTTACTTATATTATCCTTATGTTTGGAAAGGTAGCTCCTGACCTGGAAGCTCCACAGCCCATTATCCATTCTGACCATGTTATAGATCTCCCTCAATGTGGAATCTCTGTGGCCAACCAAGTCTAGGATTCTAACATCTCGAGGGAGCATTTAAGCATACCCACAAATACTTGGTTATACCCTCTCACCCCCCAAATGATTCTATTTTATAGGCATTCTATGGGGAAAATTAGTCGTACATTCAGAAAATACCATTTATTTGTTTTCATCCTTCCTAATTTTCACATGACAAGTGCACTGCGATAAAAGAGCTAAAAGAAATAAAGAAAGAAAACACCGGAGCATGTGGCTCAGCTGAGTGTAGCTGCAGCAGAAGTGCAATTGCGGTGGGATACCAAGGAGCCGAGATATTGAAATCTACACCCTGGCAGAGATGAGAGGGAGTAGATTTCAAGATATTAAGAAAACAGAATGGCAGGGAGTACACTTGCAGAGAGTTTTTTCCAAGCATTTTTTGCTGCACACCATGCATGTTCATATGCAAAATACGCGCATTGGTGTTTGTAAACAAGCAGCAGACTGTCCGTTGTTACCACACGAAAATAAAAATGTGAACAATTTGTTGAATAGTATTGGCTGTCCATGCGAGGGCGTTTCCTCATTGTGAGAAAATGCACGTAAAGAGTGTGTGTGATGCCAATAATTTTTTTTTTTTTTATTTATTTTTTTTTTTTTGGCCATGACTTTCAGGCCTGTAGGGGATGGTTATTGGTTATTATTAATCCAAGGTGTTGAAAAGTTTTGCCTTTATTCTCAGTCTTGCATTTGAATATAAACAAATAATAGTTGTTTATATTCGCTGTTGTCACAGTGGTGTGACATCTGGTCTAGTTTTTTTTCCAAAAGTATAAATGGATCTGCATAGAAATATTATATATAAAGCTGCAACTTCGCCTTTTAAAGAGACACTGAAGCGAAAAAAAAATGATATTATGATTTGTATGTGTAGTACAGCTAAGAAAAAAAACATTAAGATCAGATACATCAGTCTAATTGTTTGCAGTGCAGGTAGAGTTGAGAAACTCCAGTTGTTATCTCTATGCAAAAAAGCTATTAAGCTCTCCGACCGTGGAGAGGGCTGTTATCTGACTTTTATTATCTCAACTGTAATTGAACTGTTTACTTTTCCTCTAGCAGAGGAGAGTTTATTACTTCACAGACTGCTCTGAAAGACTCATTTTGAATGCTGAGTGTTGTGTAATCTGGACATATTATAGAGTGATGCAATGTTAGAAAAAACACTATATACCTGAAAATAAAAATATGAGAATATTTTCTTTGCTGCTAATCTTCTAGTAATTATTCATAGTACACAACCAATTCATTATATCATATATTTTTTTTCGCTTCAGTGTCTCTTTAAGTTCTTTTGGAAGCCAAAGTTTGAATAGAGAGAGCTCCAGCCAAGCATAAGCAAATCCAGTGACCACACCCTAGAATGCTGTTCATTTAATGAAATGTCTCCGTGATGTCGCAGGCTTCTGTAGGATCTTCCAGTGGGTGAGGCCTAATAGGAAGGAAATTACAGCAAAGTCTATTACTGTACTTTGCCTTACTTAAAATGTAGCTAAGCTTATTTCTACTGGAGCTGCAGGTATTTGAAATTTACAATATATTTTAATATTGCGCTTGAAAACTGATCCTTAATAAAGAGTAAAATTGGAAGGTTTTTTATGATGTAGGTTAGTTTATTTTCTCTTTACATTTATGAAATTACCTCTTAGTTTGAGTATTTTTTTTATTTACCGTACTTTCTGCACTGAAACCAACAATGTTCAGGCCCTAACGGTTAGAGACTGTTTCGCTCTGATGACTGTAAATGCAAATACATCGTCTGTCTTCTGGAGTGAAAGATGGGCTTAGCGTATATAGCAATAAGGCCTGGTGCACACTGAGTGGTTTTTGTAGCGTTTTCCAAACCGCTTCCGCCTGTGAAAACGCTTGGCTAATGTATTTCAATGGGATGGTGAACACCAGCGGTTTTGAGGTTTTTAGCAAACCGCAAACATGGGGCCTGCAGCACTTTTGCGGTTTGCAGAAGCGTTTCTGCTTCAATGTAAAGTATAGCAAAAGCTCAAATGGCTCTGGAAAACACTAGATCAGAGCAGTTTTCCAGGTGTTTTTGTTACAGAAGCTGTTCAGTAACAGCTTTTACTGTAACCATATTTGTAATCTGCTACACATAAACGCTCCAAAAAATGCTAGGCATGTTTAGAAAAAAGTCTCTAAACATGCCTAGAATCGCTCTGAAATCTGCTCCAAAAACCTCTAGCGTTTTGAGGATTTGCTAGCGGTTTTGGTGTGCACTGGGCCTTAGATTCAGCAGACTATTTCAGCCAGTTGCTTTGTTCACAGTCCCTGCAGGGAGCCTCCTGCCTCTCCTCCCTCTATTCCTAGGATAGTACATACCACCAAGCATTCATGAGTTGTCACTGGCTGGGTTTTCATCCATGATGGCTTTAGAAGTCAATAGTATAATTTGTGTATGGTGTTTAAGAAGTACTTTACCGCTACTATTCAAGCCTTCTTATTATTTTTTGAACTTTAACAGAGTTTCACAAACCTCTTTCCCTTCAACAGTTATAAGCTTAACCATTATGTACAGCTATATTGGTTACAATAAAGTATATTTCAGGTATCATTCCATACTTTTTTTTTTTTTTCCTCCTGCATTTAGTTTCTATGCTAATGAGTTTGGTGCCAGCTGTATCCAATTGTATTAATATCGGTAATTTGATATTATACAATTAATAGGTTACTTGCTCACATCAAACTCATCTTGATCCCTTTTCTCAGACTAGCCCTCCAAGTCCTGCTAAACAAACACTCCTGTTCCCATTACACCTAAGGGCTCGTTCCCACTGTTGCGACGCGATTTCGGCCGCATTCCGACGCTTGTAAAAACGCATGCGGATGCGTTTCCGCATGCGTTTTTACCCGCGATTTCGCATGCGATTTCGCATGGCAGGGTGCCATGCGAAATTAACCATGACACTGCCAGGGCTAAATAAAATTGAAAAAGGTGCGAAATCGCACGCGAAATCGCGGGTAAAAACGCATGTAACAAACGCATGCGTTTTTACTATTAAATACATTAGCGGCGATTCGCACAGATTCCCGACGCAGGCGAAATCGTTGGCTCTTTTGTGCGTTTTTTTACCGCTGAAAAAAACGCACCTCAACAACGCTACAGTGGAAACAGGCCCATCCACTTGCATTACATGTGTGGATCTGCATGCGTTGGACGCATGCAGATTCGCGATAGTGGGAACGAGCCCTAACACTATTCCTCCTCCTACTGATGATCCTAACACTCTCCTGCTCCCATTACATCTAACACTATCCCTCCTACTAATGATGATCCTAACACTCTCCTGCTCCCATTACACCTAACACTACCCCTCCTACTACTGATGATCCTAACACTCTACTGCTCCCATTACACCTAACACTATCCCTCCTACTACTGATGATCCTAACACTCTCCTGCTCCCATTACACCTAACACTATCCCTCCTACTACTGATGATCCTAACACTCTCCTGCTCCCATTACATCTAACACTATCCCTCCTACTACTGATGATCCTAACACTCTACTGCTCCCATTACACCTAACACTATCCCTCCTACCACTGATGATCCTAACACTAACACTTTACTGCTCCCATTACACCTAACACTATCCCTCCTACTACTGATGATCCTAACACTCTCCTGCTCCCATTACACCTAACACTGTCCCTCCGACTACTGGTACTCAATACTGCTCTACCTACACTAACATAATTGGCGCAAATTCTAACACTAATCTTCCTACCTCTTCGCCTAACACTAACCTTCCTGCCCCTACATCTAACACTAATCCTCCTACCCTTACACCTAACACTACACTTCTCCTACTTACTAATAAAAGATGTGACGCCCCCTTGCCAATCGTATTACCGTCACTTTTAAATCGTAATAGGTTCCACTGCTCCCGACAAATCTATTTCCGAGTGTGCTGATTCTAAGCACACCACAGCTACAATGAACACTGCAGGCTATGGTAGTGCCAGGAACAGAAGTGAGCCCTCCACCTTAAAACACCCCTTATACTCACCTACCAGGATCCTCAACTTCATCTACAGGAATGAATAGCAGTTCAGAGGGAGCAGAGAGTCTCCACCATGGTTAAGCTGTTGTTTCTTTCCAGTCACACAAGTATTTTTGCAGGACTGTGGAGATGGAGTCAGAGTCGAGGAGTCGGAGCAATTTTGGGTGAACCAGAGTCGGATGATTTTGTACAAAATCCACAGCCCTGGTAAGTATTAGACTAAGGAGTCGGATCCATTTTGGGTACCTGGAGTTGGTGGTTTCATAAACTGAGGAGTTGGAGTCAGAAGATTTTTGTACCGACTCCACAGCCCTGTATTTTTGGGCTCTCGGGTACATATTATAGGCATTTAGTTTGAATGCAGTACTTATACTTGTCCTCTGGGACAACTAGATAAATTGCAAGGAATCAGAGATTTAGAGATGGCTGATGTTGGGGACAGTGGTTGAAGAGATGGCTGGCACAAGATCAGCTCAGTTTAGAAAATAAACATGGCATTCCTGATTTTATTTTGCATGTGCATCCTTCCCCATCCATCTCATAATAGAAAATAGAAAACCCCCTCTACACCATTCAATTCCAGACGCGATCGATCGTGTGATTGATTTTGGCTAATTTTCAATGCAAATCGGTCACACGATCGATCGAATCCCGATCGGACATGTCGGATTTAATCGATTTAATCGAATTTGATTGATCGTGCCTGGAATTGAATGGTGTAGAGGGGGCTTAAGAACCAGGGCTGTGGAGTCGGTCCAAAAATCCACCGACTCCGACTCCTCAGTTTAGGATTCCACCGACTCCACGACTCCGACTCCTCTAATTTGCATATTACAATTTTGTTGATTAAAAGTATGTAACATGAAATTCGTCTCTTAACTGCCAACGCTTAGGAATTTTACAAGACAACTGAAGTGAGAAGGATATGTAGACTACTATATTTATTCCCTTTAGACTAAAACTAGTCCTTGGTAAGAGTACTTGTAAAAGGTACAAACCGGAACAAAGAACATCTATCAGGCCCTAGGCAATGTAAGTGTGGGTACATGTAAGAATGATGTGCAGGTACTCTGCAGGGGAATGAGGAGATTGTAAACAGACAACACCTCTGTGTTCAATGTGCACAGCATTCTCAGTGGATTCCCTGCAGCTCTGTGGGGAGTGCATATGTAGAGTATAGTACTACTGTGTAACAAAGTAAATCTGAGACAGATGAAATTAAAGTTTTATACATACCTGGGGCTTCCTCCAGCTGCCTTCAGGATAATCAGTCCCTCGTTGTCCTCCTCCACCACCTGGATCTTCTGCTATGAGTCCAGGTACTTGAGCCAGTCAGGCGTAGTGCGCATGCACACACTCCGCCGCCAGGAGCATACTACACCTGTGCAGCACTATTGCGTAGGTGCAGAATGCTCCTGGCTGTGGGAGCGGCATGCGGCCGGACAGCGCTGACTGGCTGAATTACCAGGACTCATAGCAGAAGATCCGGGTGGTGGAGGACAGCGAGGCACTGATTAGCCTGAAGGGGGCTGGAGGAAGCCCCAGGTATGTATAAAACTTTACTTTTCATCCGTCTCAGTTACCCTTTAATTTGTAGTCACCAAACCAAATTTTAATAACACATCAAATTATTTGATTTCATCAGCAAAGGGAGTGCATACATTTGCATAAATCAGCATCAATGCAGAATTATTTCCATCTCGTTGACCATCTCTATTAGTGACACAGCTACACATCAGGCTTTATTCTTACAGCATAGATGTTATTTAGTATATATAAGAGATTCCTGTGTACACATCATACATACAGTCACAATCAGATATGTATATCTGACCTTAAAAATACGGGGACTGCTTTATTGAAGCAGCACAAGTAACTAATTTTGATTGGTTTGTTTTATTTTTGTGGACTAAGCATAGCTATTACTGTATATATACATTATTTTTAATGACTATTATCTGAGAAATAGAACATTTTATCATATTTTCTATTTTAATTACAGTTACAAATTCATTAGGAGTCGGAGTCGGTGCATTTTTTCCCGACTCCGACTCCAGGCACCCAAAATTGCCCGACTCCGACTCCACAGCCCTGTTAAGAACTGTGCCTGGGTGGGCAAAAGTTTACGTTTTGCTCTGAGCAGCTAATAATACATGTGGGTGGAAGATGTGATTTTTAAGCCATTATTTACATGCAGTAGTGTTCTGCTGCTGAAACTTTCACATTAGTAAAAAAAAAAAAAATTCGGAATGTAAAGCTGTTGCTTTATTTTTCTCTTTGTAGCGTGGCACAGGCCTATGTGAACCAGAGGAAACTGGACCATGAAGTGAAGACCTTGCAGATACAGGCCGCACAGTTTGCAAAGCAGACAACACAGTGGATCACTCTTGTGGAAAACTTTAATCAGGCTCTGAAGGTGAGCTCTCGCTTCAGTAATGCAGCATTTGGATAACCACATTCTATTTTATTCAAAAGCAAAGTTTAGTTTTCCTGCAATATAGCACGACAAATGGATGTTCCTTTGCCTAGTATGAAAGCACACACAAATATATATTTACTTCGCTTTTTTACTTCATAGCTTAACCCTCTTGGGACTGGCTGCCTAACCCCCATTAAGAACCAGGTGTTTTTGCATGGGGGGGGGGGGGGGGTCAGGCAGCTGGGTCCCTGTTAGAGCTTGCTGGGCATGGCGTCCTAAGTGTGGCCAGGTGTACCCCCTGTAGCTGGCAGCCTTTACTCACCTCCCATGCTCCAGCGATGAGCCGCTGTGGACACCTCCCCTCTCGCCGGCATCCCTGCTCATACTGCCGCTAAGGACCGAGCCGCGGCTTGATGATACCATCAATCCGCTACCCGGGACTTATGTCACAGCGAGCGGGGATGCCGGCCAGAGCACCAATCACTGGGGTAACGGCAGGAAGGTGAGTGGATCCTCTTCCTACCCCCCTGACACTGTGATAGCTCTTGGTCACTGAGGGAAGATGTCAGCTGTCATATGACAGCTTAATCTCCCCTCTTGAATGCGCACGGTCGCGCTGGGAGCGGAAATGGCAGGCGGCGTAAATTCTACGCCATAGAACAGCCACAAGTGCGGCGTAGGATTTATTATAGGCGGTCCCCAAAAGGTTAAAGGACAAGCGAGGTAAATGAATTTAAATAAATCTGGGGCTTCTTCCAACCCCTAAAAGTCACACGTGTCCCTCGCCGCAGCTCTGGTGTTTTGTCTCCCACTGGCAGCCTCTGAAGGTTCACCGACCCCAGATGGGTCAGCATCTTCTGCCCATGCACGTGCATATTCAGGCTGAGTACACTCCTGATGACGTGTCCACACAAGCACAGAGGATGCCGACCCATTTACCTCACCTGTCCTTTAAATACACCTTTAAAGTATCTGGTATCTGTAACTTTTTGTTTTCATAAGAACCCGACAGTCATAATCCAAGCTATACTTAAAGAGACTCTGAAGCGAGAATAAATCTCGCTTCAGAGCTCATAGTTAGCAGGGGCATGTGTGCCCCTGCTAAAATGCCGCTATCCCGCGGCTAAACGGGGGTCCCTTCACCCCCAAACCTACCCCCGCAAAACTTGGTCGTGAAATTTTTTCTTCCTGGAGGCAGAGCTAACGGCTGCAGCCCTGCCTCTAGTCGCGTCTATCAGACGCGCATCGCCGCCTCTCCCCCGCCCCTCTCAGTGAAGGAAGACTGAGAGGGGCGGGGGAGAGGCGGAGGTACGCGTCTAATAGACACGCATGAGGCAGGGCTGCGGCGGTTAGCCCTGCCCCAATGCGGAAGCGCTCCCCGGCTGCTCAGAGGGGATTTGGGGGTGAAGGGACCCCCGTTAAGCCGCGGGATAGCGGCGTTTTAGCAGGGGCACACATGCCCCTGCTATCTATGAGGTCTGAAGCGAGATTTATTCTCGCTTCAGACTCTCTTTAAAACAATGTCGTCTTGTCCCCAGAGCTGTCTTCTGTCACTTGACACAGACTACATATCTGTCATAAGCATACTGCAATGTCTGATTATAATGAGTAGACTCTGGGAACCAGACACACTGACTGCAGTGATTGGATGGAGGCTGAAATGATCTGAGCCACAAATATTTGCCTAGTGTAAAACCTTCACCTAGATATTTACAGCTCAGATTTTTAAACAAGCAGTTGAAAACCTTTTTATTATTGAAATGAACAGGTCAGAGCAGAGGCTACTGGAGACATGGCAGAAGTTGGGGAAAGGACACAGGTTGTTGCAATAGTCACAGCTATGCTATGTAACCTGTTGTTTCTGCAGGGAGAGTGCTATGACTACCGTGTCCACGCCTCCAGTGGCCTCTGCTCTGACTCGCCTAAAGGCCATTCCTGCTTCAGGTGTCACATTTCCAGCTGCTGTGGTCCCCTCTAACTCAATATGCTCGGTTTCCCCTAGAGCCAGATTTCCAAAGGCCAGGGAAAGTGCACAGTGTGGTGTCCACTCCAATGGCCCATTGTGGTCGGTTGGAGTCTGGAGCAGATGCATCCGCTGTCTGGGGATTATGGTGCAGGTTCCAGTTTTCTGTTCCGCTTACTGTAACTGACACTATAATAACTATAGGATCTATCTACTGTCAGTTTTCCAATGAGGCAAAAAGGACAAAATAAAATGTCCATTTTGTGCAATAGTGGGAGCAGTGCCTTGCTGGTTGGGTCACCTCCAGTCTTCAGTGCCTTGTGTTGCTTTCTACATGCTCTATCATAAAGAAGCCATTTTTTTTTAGTGTGGATGCATGCCATTTGCTGACTGATAATGGAACTGGACTTCCAGCATCTTCCAGGATGCTAATAATTAGCATGGAGTAAATAAGTAAAGAGGTCTCTCCAACTTTAGTTGTAATGCCTGTTCCTGTTTTTAAATTCTGTTCCTATATTCTGCTTTTTCAATTACAACTGTGTGTAATCTACATACTCAGTGCAGCCTGGTCCTTATTTCTTGGTAATTTTAACCTCCTCAGTCTGCTGCCTGCACAGCCAATGGCCTGTCCTTGGCCACACCTCTGTCTTATGTTCTTGTACTTTGGATTAGTCATTCCTTAGTTGGCTATAATTTGCATAGCCACGATTGAGGGGGAAATATTATAATGAGCTGTTGTGCGATGCTCTGATAACGTACAGATAGACTCTTCAGGCCTTCTGCCTTGGCTGTTTTTTACAGCCCAACTTTAGTAATGACATAGTGTTCATCACCACAACAGATTCCTACCTTAAAGGGACACTTAAGTCAAACAAAAAAAATGAGTTTTACTCACCTAGGGCTTCCAATAGCCCCCTGAAGCTCTCCGCTGCCCTCGCAGTCTCCCTCCGATCCTCCTGGCCCCGCCGGCAGCCACTTCCTGTTTCGGTGACAGGAGCTGACAGGCTGGGGATGCGAGTGATTCTTCGCGTTCCCAGACACATTAGCACCCTCTATGCTGCTATATGGTATATGATATATGCTATGGCAGCATAGATAGCGCTATTGTGGCCAGGAACGCGAAGAATCACTTGCGTCCCCAGCCTGTCAGCTCCTGTCACCGAAACAGGAAGTGGCTGCCGGCGGGGCCAGGAGGATCGGAGGGAGACTGCGAGGGCACGGACAGCTGCAGGGGGCTATTGGAAGCCACAGGTGAGTAAAACTCATTTATTTTGTTTGACTTAAGTGTCCCTTTAATAGATGGCAACATAGTAGCTAAGAGGTTTTCCCTTTTCCTTTTGTAATGCTAGTGTCCTAGGTTCAGGTTCAAACGAATTTCCTCTATAATGGTTGATTCTGCCGAAGTTATTAGAAAGCTAGGTACACACTCTCTAGAGTTTAGATGATGCTTTGAATGTGGCAAATGCTTAGAACCATCTCCGCCGAGAGTCTAGCCTGAGTTCCCTGATGTCACCTGAAGATCTAGTCCTTATCTATACCTTTATTAAGAAATGTTTTTTTGTTTTTTTTGCACAAATCACTTGTGCACTTGTTTATCAATAAGCTCCAATTATTTATTAATTGATTGATGTTCATTTGTAGTTAGTGTACTGTTTGGGGGCTCTACCTCTGATACAGGAGACCTGGGTTTGAATCTTGGCTCTGCCTGTTCAGTAAGCCAACACCTATTCAGTGAGGAGATCTTGGGCTAGACTCCCTAACACTGCTACTGCCTACAGAGCGTGGCCTAGTGGCTGCAGCTCTGGTGCTTTGAGTCTTTCAGGAGAAAAGCGCAATGGAGATTTTGTTGTTGTTGTTTTTACAGTGGGTTGCAAAAGTATTCGGCCCCCTTAAAGTTTTCCACATTTTGTCACATTACTGCCACAAACATGAATCAATTTTATTGGAATTCCACATGAAAGACCAATACAAAGTGGTGTACACATGAGAAGTGGAACGAAAATCATACATGATTCCAAACATTTTGTACAAATAACTGCAAAGTGGTGTGTGCATAATTATTCGGCCCCCTTTGATCTGAGTGCAGTCAGTTGCCTATAGACATTGCCTGATGAGTGCTAATGACTAGAGTGCACCTGTGTGTAATCTAATGTCAGTACAAATACAGCTGCTCTGTGAGGGCCTCAGAAGTTGTCTAAGAGAATATTGGTCAGGGATCAAGTTATTGAGAAATTTAAAGCAGGCTTAGGCTACAAAAAGATCTCCAAAGCCTTGAACTTCCCACAGAGCACTGTTCAAGCGGAGCACAACTGTAAACCTACCAAGACAAGGCCATCCACCTAAACTCACAGGCCGAACAAGGAGAGCGCTGATCATAAATGCAGTCAAGAGGCCCATGGTGACTCTGGACGAGCTGCAGAGATCTACAGCTGAGGTGGGAGACTCTGTCCATAGGACAACTATTAGTCATGCACTGTACAAAGTTGGCCTTTATGGAAGAGTGTAAAAAGAAGGAACATGCGCTTCTAAAATATCAACTACTTTTAATCAGATACTCAGATAAATCAATAAATCGATAAAAATTTACTACAGTGACTACAACACTCTCATTCAGCTAAAACCGGAAATGACGTCCACCATTCGTTCACGCCACTCGACTCGATCATCTAACTTAAGGTACCTTGAGTGGATCAATGTTATGAGCAATCTTGTACATAGCCAAGAGGCATAAAATAGATCATCAGTACAACCTTGGGAGGACTAATCCTAGAGTTCTATTTATAACGGTGGACAGCATATAAAACTCTCCTATGGACACATTGAATCTTTTTGTCTGAAGGACCTGAATGCTTATGGTCGTTGTAACGTTGCAACCTGAGTTTCTTTCAAACAAAAGTGAACTGCATCTTGGAAATTAACCAAAGTTTTCCTGGTGCTGGAAGGCTATATGCGGCAGGTCACGCACTGTGTATGACTGTGTGGATGGTATGGAGGTATGATTGTGGATTGCTTTTATGAGTATAGGATCCTTTTAGATACATTTTTATCGATTTATTGATTTATCTGAGTATCTGATTAAAAGTAGTTGATATTTTAGAAGCGCATGTTCCTTCTTTTTACATTTATTCAATTAAAAGGTTTGTGGAATCCCCTTTTGGAATATTGCAGCTTAGAAAACCCACTAGCGCCGCTTCCCACTTAGCCTTGGACTTTATGGAAGAGTGTCAAGAAGAAAGGCATTGTTAACAGAAAGCATAAGAAGTCCCATTTGCAGTTTGCCACAAGCCATGTGGGGGACACAGCAACCATGTGGAAGAAGGTGCTCTGGTCAGATGAGACCAAAATTGAACTTTTGGGCCAAAATGCAAAATGCTATGTGTGGCAGAAAACTAACACTGCACATCACTCTGAACACACCATCCCCGCTGTCAAATATGGTGGTGGCAGCATCATGCTCGGGTGCATCTCTTCAGCAGGGACAGGGAAGCTGGTCAGAGTTGATGGGAAGATGGATGGAGCCAAATACAGGGCAAACTTGGAAGAAAATCTCTTGGAGACTGCAAAAGACTTGAGACTGGGGTGGAGGTTCACCTTCCAGCAGGACAATGACCCTAAACATAAAGCCAGGGCAACAATGGAATGGTTTAAAACAAAACATATCCATGTGTTAGAATGGCCCAGTCAAAGTCCAGATTAAATCCAATCGAGAATCTGTGGCAAGATCTGAAAACTGCTGTTCACAAACGCTGTCCATCTAATCTGACTGAGCTGGAGCTGTTTTGCAAAGAAGAATGGGCAAGGATTTCAGTCTCTAGATGTGCAAAGCTGGTTGAGACATACCCTAAAAGACTGGCAGCTGTAATTGCAGCAAAAGGTGGTTCTACAAAGTCTTGACTCAGGGGGCCGAATAATTACGCACACCCCACTTTCCAGTTATTTATTTGTAAAAAATGTTTGGAATGATGTATGATTTTCGATCCACTTCTCACATGTACACCACTTTGTATTGGTCTTTCACATGGAATTCCAATAAAATTGATGCATGTTTGTGGCGGTAATGTCACAAAATGTGGAAAACTTCAAGGGGGCCAAATACTTTTGCAACCCACTGTATTATAGAATAATGGTGGGTGGAGAAGTGACTCTGCCATGTTTTTTCTATTTGTTTTTACTTTTTTTTTTTTATGAACAATAGTAAGCACTATTCTGAACAAAAAATGCAGAACGGGGCAGTGAGATGTCAATAACTTTAAGCTGATTCAAATTCTATGTTGATTTTGTAAAGATGTATGCAGCTTGGAAATGGACCAATCAAAACAATCAACTACAATTGACGGTCCATTTCCACTTTACATAAATTTGAGTAAAATGAATATAAAATTTGCCTCACCTTAAAATTATAAGAATCTCAGTGGCCAACCTTGTAGGAATAATGATATAGATAGGCAGAGGGGTGAAAATGTAATATGCAGTAAGGGGGCCACTGCCCAAACAAGCATAAAATGTCATAGGCTTCTTTTTCATGGCTCTGAAGCAGCACTAGGTTGCACAGATGTGTAATATATACAATATAACCTTCAATGGCTACAATAATGTGCTATAGGTTTGCTTTAGTTTTTTTTTATTTTTTTTATAAAGACCGTGATCATAGCTCAACATCAAACCTAATTTCTGCACCGCCTTCCCCTCCCCCAGTTTACAGGGCTTTTTTTATTTTTAATAAACAGAATAAAACATAGTGGTGTTTTTTTTTGTAAATATCTGCTTGCAAGTATTTATTAAATACCTATATAGCTTGAATTTTCTTGTATACAACAATGCTGCCACCTAGTGGATGCAATTGGAAATGCATATACGCAGTCGGAAGTAATTAAAAAGAAGCCTGCAACATTCACTCTGCAAAAGCAAATTCGTTAAAACAGTATCAGTTAAATGATACTGATTAAGGTCCAAAGGTGCCACTAAAATAAACATTACAATAAAACCCCTTTATCTTCAGAGAATGGTAATCTTTAAGTTCCCAACAAGATTAGCTTCTTTAGCACTTCTTACCATGTCTTCTTAATAACAAAAGTGCAATCCCCTATAAGGGCTGTAACTCACTAGTACATTTTTTTTTTTTGGGAGCGTTTAGCAGGGCAGAGGCAGAGGTGAGAGAGGCTCCAGCCTCAGGGCGCAGTGTAGGAGGGGGTGCACAACAAACTCAGCTATCATTCTCCTATTGTATTTTGAAGCAGAGAGGAATAAGAAAAGGGATACATGGCAGTGACTGCAAGCCAGATAACTAGAGATTAAGGTGTTGGGGGCCCTGGGGTACCTCCATAGTCTAATAGCAATCAGTGCTGGAGGACCTTGTCCTGGCTCTGGCGTTTACGGATTGCTGTCAATCGCTAGCCATTTCCCTAAATGCTCTGCCAATGTAAATGGATGGGACAGATTTCACTAGAGCGATTGCGATTAGGCAAAACGCACTCGCAGGACATACAGCATTTTGGGAGCGTTTCCATTCTAATGTATTGTATAGGAGCTGGGAAACCGCTCCCAGCAAAATGCTATCACAAATCGCTAGCAACTGTGCTTTGCGCTTTCTAGTGGGTTCCAGGCCTAACTGATCTTAATTCCTGATATTTCCACTAAGGCCCCGTTTCCACTATCGCGAATCCGCATGCGTCTTGCATATGCGGATTCGCATAGACAATATAAGTGAATGGGCCTGTTTCCACTTATGCGTCTGCGGGAGCGTTTTATTGTGCAGAGAAAATCTGCACGGAATACCCTGCAGAATTCGCCTGCGTGTGGAATGCAGGCAAATCGCACACAATGTATTTAATAGGGAAATCGCATACGTTTTCCCCATGCGTTTTTTGCTGCGAATTCGCATGCGAATTCACATAGGTACCAATGTAAATTCACACAGGCAGGGACATGGTTAAAATCGCATATACCCTCACCTATGTGAATTTGCATGTGAATTTGCGGCAAAAAACGCATGCGGAATCACATCCGCATGCGATTTCATCAGCGGTGGAATCCAGGCGATTCCGCACCGCAATAGTGGAAACGAGCCCTGAGAAAATAAATCAAGGTTGTCTTAACCTGAGGGGAATATTGGATTGAAGATAATGGAGGGAGTGGGAGATGAAATAAAATAAGGTCACGAATACATGGACAGATTAAAAACAGGTACCGTAACCCTTGTGCCAGGTACACTGGCTGCCCTACTGATCCTCTGCCTATCAGGTAAGCTTGCTAAAGGTTAACCACACAAATCAAATTCATTCTTAAAGGAAACATGCGAGGAAGTTTAAAAAAAAAATCTACTTTCTCGAGGCTTCCTCCAGCCCCTGGCAGCTGTCCTGTGCCCTCACCGCAGCTCCGCATCCAGCGGTTTGCACAGAACACTCCAGATGACGTTAGCGCGACTGCGAGAGGCTCTTATGCAGGTGCAGTAGATGCCGACCTGGCGAGGTCTGCATCTGAATAGGAGGGGACTCCCAGGCCTCCGGCTGGATGCGGTTTTGCGGCGAGGGCACAGGGCGGCTGCCAGGGGCTGGAGGAAGCCCCGGGTAAGTAGATTTTTTTTTTTTTTTTTAAACTTCAGCGGACATTCCCTTTAATATGTGTGATTCGGAAACTGCTGAAGCCAAAAAGATCAGGATAGCCAAGTAATTCTCATAGTACAAAAGTAAATGGTATAAATATGGCAGCCTCGATATCCTTCTTATTACAGGATCCCTTTTAAAGGACAACTAAAGTGAGGGATATGGAGGCTGCTATATTTATTTCCTAAGAATCTACATCTGACAGGAAGTAATTGGCTATGCAGCAGAGGCGTTGCTGTACGGTCTGGGCAGCAGTGAGGCTGCTGAGTGCTGGAGGGAATACCGCGGATCCAGTAGGGATCTGAACCAATCAGTGTCAGAAAGTGTCACTCGGTCATGAACTAGTAAAGCTGGTGGATGCCAAAGTCTCACAGGATGAGGTTGCAAGCTAGTGACCCTAGAGATAATCGGAGGTGAGGGTTGGTACACAAGCAGAGTGCATTGTTTCTTGTGTGACTCTATTATCCATTGAATGCTTGTGAGGCGCGTGTTGTTCTAAACTCTGTGGCTGAAATAACTCTGATTACTTTTATTTTTAACCCTAAAACCTGATTGGTTGATGTTTTGTTACCTTCTTTAGTATGATCCCTATCTGATGAGCTAAAATCCCAAAACAGATGATTATATATATATATATATATAAATATATACAATGTATATGTGTACCACAAATAATTCCGATTATGGCTCTTGCTGTACTTGGCGAAATAAAACTGATTCTGATTCTGATAATTCACATTTTAAAGAGACTCTGAAGCCTCTTTAAAAATCATTTTTTAGTTCTTATTTATGTGAAGGATCTATGCCCGACCTAAAACTCAGCTATCCCGCGGCTGAACGAGGGTTTTATCCCCCTCAAATCCCCAGGGCAAAAAAGGGGGACCATTTCCTAGAGGAGGCAGAGCTTTCTGCAGTAGCTCTGCCTCTCCTCGCATCAATCCCCACTGATCGCCGCCTCCGCCCACCCCTCTGTCTTCTTTCACTGACGGGTGGGGAGAGGTGGAGATCCACAGTGGATTGACATGAATGGAGGCAGAGCTACAGTGATAAGCTCTGCCTCCCTGGGCAGCAAAATCCATGACCAAGAAAGTCGTGGATTTTTGCCCTAGGATTTGAGGGTGATAAAACCCTAGTTCAGCCACGGGACAGTGGCATTTAGGTCAGGCATAGATCCTTAACATAAATAAGAGCTAAAAACTGATTTTTTTTTTTTTTAAAGAGGCTTCAGAGTCTCTTTAAGCAAAAGTATTGCATCCTGGCTAACCATATTTTTGTTCTTTTCACTTTCCCTGTAGGAGATTGGTGATGTCGAGAACTGGGCCCGTAGTATTGAGAAAGACATGCGGATAGTTGCCACAGCTTTGGATTATGTGTATAAAGGTCAGCTGCAGCCTTCTGCCTCCTGATCTGCAGCACTGAATTGTGGGACACTGGATCTGGGGAATTCACCTCAGTAGTATTCATTACAATGTGTTTGAAAACATTTGAAGTTTCGTCAGTACAATGGCAGTGAGACATGTATGCTAATACTCTTCAGGATGAATCCAGTTCATACTTTGGCAGCCTGTAATCATGGTATAATGGTTACCAGGCTCCATGATACAAATACTGTTAATACTGTACAGTGCATTGAAGCGGACACAGAACTTGATATGCTTATTGTGATTTTGTAATTTTGTATGTTCAGACTGAGGAATAATTGGGGTGTTTTGTGTAGCATCTCATGAAAGGTACATTCGGTGGTACTAACTAAGCCTTTAAGCTTTTGGAAATAAAAGAATAGTAAATGCTGTGGAAAGTGTTCAGTTTTTGTAACAGAAAAGTAATTAATTAGGGTCACAGTACACTGATTACTTCGCTATGCTTAAGTTATTCTCTTAAAATAATAAGACCTGTTTAACACTGGTAATAGCAAATGCATTGTGATTGCTATTTCCTAGTGTGGTCAGAACCTCCCATAGATTATCACTAGGTGGAATGAGCACGCACAGTGCTTCCTAGTGTTATTGAATGGGAGCCCTAAGTGGCCAGAAGCTGCAGAACTCAATGAAAGGCATCGAGGAAAAGAGGAGACGGCACACTATTACACTAAATAAAATAGCAGCTCTATCAGGTAAGACGTGCAGGGTGCTGCACTATTTTTACTTGTAGCCTATTATTGGCCTTTGAATTTACTTTGAAGAGTTCTGAAAATGCAACAAGTGTTTAGATAGCATGTTGCAATTCAGCTGTAGTTCAAGGTACGCTTTTATGATCTGAAACTTCAAAATACAGACTCTGCCTGTATAAACAAGTAGTAATTAGTGCCTAAACATGTGAAATAAATTGTGCAAATATTATGTGGGAGCATTTGGGTTCCCCAATGTCTGCGCTGCTGCTGGATCTAGTCTGGCACAGTGTCAGGCTGCTTGGATCAGACAAGTCTGACACTTTGATTGCCTTTAGCACCACGCTGTGCTGTGTAATCACACTGGTGCACATGCAGGTAGCCAATCGCCATGCAGTTTGTCCCCACATGGTGATTGGCTAGTTGCACAGCACTTGCAACGTAATGTATAATAATGCTTCCGATGTGCTGAGCATAATAATGTACTGGAACAACCCAGTGCATGGGGGGGGTCCGCTGATAGATCTCTGCAGCAGGGGGTTCAGTATCAGTATAGTTATGGCCCTGTGCAGAGCTACAGTTCAGGAGCTGGTGTCCCCACCCTTCTGATTGAAGGGCTCACCCAACAGCAGACACTTCCCAATTTACAGACTTTGCTTGCTGTTGTCTCTGTCACAGTTGAAGAGGTTTCCCCACTTCCTGTCTGGACAGGAAGTTACTGAAAATCATTCAGATAGGAACACAGGATAGCCATAAAATCTAAAATTGTTCTCATCCCTATCCAATACTGAAAAATGTTTTTTGAATCTGGAAAAGCTGCTGTTTTATGTTGTATCTGTGAATGAACATAAAGACAAATGTACAATTGAGTTTAGAACATTTCAGCTGTCAAACTTCTGTATTCCAAGTATTTAAAAGAACTGATTTTTATGTTAGTACACTACTTGTCACAGGTGGAACAATCCAGTGCTAACTGAGGACATGGCCATAAAAGCACAGCCTGTGGGCATTCTGTATCCCAAGTTACAGACCTGTCATTTTATGCCTGCAAATGTATTTACTACAGCAGCTGGTTACTGTTGACTATACAATTTGTAAGCTTGTCGCTGTTGGTTTACAAGAGGCTGAGTGACATCACAGAATGATTACACACCTGCCGCTTCTCTTCACAAGGTTTTATATACTGTGTGCTTTGTTTTGTGCTGCAGGAAGAGGGAAGCAAATTGCATCACGTAATAAGATCATATTCCACAGTGCAGAGCTAGTTCCGTGCCTTGTTAATGGTTTATCTAGAATTTCATGATGCCAACAGTCTAATTTCACAACTTCTGAGGCAGGGAGCACGCTTGTTTAATGCATACGTGTTTTGCCACATCATCAGAATCACTTTATTTCGCCAAGTACGTCAGGGCCATACTCGGAATTGCTTATGGTACACATGGCATAGACATAGTATGAGGACAGACGCACAGTACATACAAGTACCAATTTATACAGGTTGCAAACTACAGTAGAGGTATAGATATTTCCTTCTCGTAGAACAGTCCCAAGGCATCAGTTAGGTCAATAGTGCTACTGCTGGTTATGGTAGGATAATGATCGTAAAAGGTGATGGAAAACAATGCCAAAAACAATGACCCCCTCCGGATCCTGGGCATTGGGAACCAGGGCAGGCAGATGGCGGGCGCTGGCTGACCAACCCCGCTAGGGCATGCTAGTAGGCGGAGCTCGATGGGGGAAGGTTGGCGTTAAGCAGCCGAACTGCTTGGGGGAAGAAGGAGTTCTCCCGCCTGGTGGTTTTGGATGTTAAGGTCCTGTAGCGGCGGCCCAGTGGGAGGAGCTCGAAGTAACGACTGCCTGGGTGGGAGGGGTCTCGGGAGATCATGGTGGCTCTCTTCATCATCCTAGCGGAGTGGAGGAGATCAAGAGGTGGAAGAGGAGACCCGATGATCTTCTCTGCGTCAGATATGACCCTCTGCAGTTTGTGTTTGTCGCTGGCCGTTGCACCCGCGTACCAGACAATGACTGAGGAGCAGAGGATGGATTCTATGGTGGCGGTATAGAAGCTGGTTAGCAGTCTCCGGTGCATGCCGAATCGCTTCAGTTGGCGCAGGAAGAATAACCTCTGCTGAGATTTCTTCTGAATTCTGTACCGTACAGATGACACCCTAGAGACTTTGTTTCCCCCAATGGGGGGGGGGAGGAGGGTTCCTCCTGAAGTCAATGACTAATTCAACAGTTTTAGCTGTGTTGAGTACATTGGTCATTCAAGTCAGTGGCCCACATGGGAATTTGAGTTTGTCTTCTATTTGCTTGTTTTTTACTGCATTAACAAATCAGACAACCTTCTGCTTTTTATGGTGCATTGTGTGCATTTCCAATTTCGATTAATTACTCTACAAACTGAAAAATTGCAAACAAAACAGAAAATGCAATCGAAAGCATAACTGCAGCGCACCACAACAGGTTACAATTTTTCATTGAACTCAGTAGCAGAAGTATAAATTCTGCCTTCTTAGAAGACTGATGATGTTGATGATCAATCAGGCTGCATTCATACTGTGCGTTGTGAAAGGACCCTGAGGGCTCAGACACACACTAAGTGCTCTTCTAAGCGTTTTTGATTACCAAGCGCTTTGAGCCCTTTAAAAAGAAAAATTGCTCCCATTCACTTGCATTAAAATCGCGAAAAAATGACTGTGATCACGTACGCTTTTACGCTTCCTTGATTGTACCCCTATTTTAATACATATGAATAAGCGATTTTTTTTAAAGCGCTCAGCAATGTAAACGCTTAGAAAAGCGCTTATAGTGTGTCTGAGCCCTAAGGCCCGATTTACGTTGGACGTTGCAGTACGACTTTATATGGAGGCATCTTAAAAAAAGAACTGTAAGGTGTAAGTCACCAACAGTGTGAAGCTGATGGCAGGTTTGTCAGGGAAAACTCAGTTCTCAGAGGGGAAAAAGTCCTGCAGCCAATGGAAATCCAGCTGAAACGGTGAAACCCCTCCCACAGTGTAAGCCTAATTAAAATTTGGCCTAGTGATGCACAGCCTTGTGGGTAATGACATCACATTCAGCTCAAGTGAAATACAAATATTTTTAATAACATTAAAAAGCAAGTGCAATGTAGAGGAGTAGATGGCACACAAACAGTCTTACATAGTAAGAATGTGCTCTTTTATTGAAGCTGCATGCAAATGTGAACAGCCATTAACAACAGCAGCACACTGTTTTGGAGAATACTCCTTTATCCAAGGTCTAAAACTGCACAATTCACTTAGATATAAGGGTGTTCTCCGAAACAGCGGGTGGTGCTGACTACTCTACATTGCACTTATTGGTCTAGTGGTGGGTGGGTGGGTGGTGTTCCAGCTACAGATGAGATTACCATATTTTTGACTATAAGATACACCTAGGCTTAGTCGCCAAAAATCAGGGGGAAAAAGAGATACTAAACCTGGTGTGTCTGTAGTGCAAGGGCGCCTTATGAACCCATTCCCCCTAAGCTACTCTGCCTAGCTACACTACACTAATCCCTCCTGGCCCCACCAGTTACATTACTCTACATACTACACCACACTAATCCCTTGCTGGCTGTCATGATCGCTGCTGCAGCCGGTATTGCTGGAAGTAGTAGTGCTGCAGCTCAGGCAGTTCTGATCTCTTTCCATGCAAGCTGCATAGCTTTGTCTGCCTTTCCCTGCTGTCAGCTTGTGACTGATTATCATTCACCTGTGTGGGAATCTGCATGTCTGCTCCCATTGGATGACCTCAGTATAAAGATCTGCTTCCTGCAGGACTCCTCAGGTTTTCATAGCTTCAGTTTAAGCCTGTCTTGCTGTCGCTTCAGCCCCCGATCGTGTTTCTTGTTCTAAAAGATACTTTGCTGGTTTTGCATCATATATTGGTTCATTGCCCATATATATGCATACCAGCACGTTTATTATTTTCCTTGTATTCGTGTTACGTTGATACATCAGTGTCGCTGATGTATACGTACACGAACTGTTTATATCCTGTGTGCAGTTAGTCAGCTTTCCAGCACGTTTTGGTAGTTTGCGTGTATCGTGAGCACCCGTGCTGAGCTAGTATCCTGCTCCTGGTCCTGTTCGTGGATTGCGTTCATCTCTGCGAAGAGATAACGAATCCTTCTGAATCCTGTTCTGTTACTGTTTGTGGATTGCGTTCATCTCTGCGAAGAGATAGCGAATCCTTCTGAGTCCTGTTCCCTGTATTACTCCAGTCCTAGTCAGCGTTCCTGCTTATGTCATATATCGGTTCATTGCCGATATATACATATGTTAGTCAGACGTTACAAATAGTTTCATTGATAGCTGTAATTGTAATACGCTAGGAAAACATACTTATTGTATATTTGTCTGTGTTACGTTCATCTATCTTGATCCTGCTATTTCCTGACTATCCTGTCCTGTCTTTGTGAGGCACGCCATCGCTGCTATCGCATTGGCTGCCTCATTCCAGTCTGTCTTGTTTTGGACGCTTGCTGTCGCTAAGTAGCCGCTAGCTAGCAAGCGTTCATTCTGTCTACCTGTCCTGATCTCCTCAGTTCTGGTTTATGCGCTCAGCGCTACTTTGCGCTGAGACGTTATAACGAAAGCATTGTTTGTGGCTGTCAGATCTGCACCGGCTCTGTGCGCCACAATCTCCTATTGGAGTCAGTCCTCCCCTCCACTATACTAGGGATAGCCTGTTTCCTTGTGCTGGTGTGTGTACCTCCTCCACGCCAGCTCATGCGTTGCATGCTGACTGTGGAGAATACACCACCAAGCCTTACACTGGCCCACCAGCTAAGCAACATAACACTACATTACACGGACACTTCCATAATGCACCTGATCCTGCAGCTGTGCTCCTTCTCTTCATGTAGGCAGGCATCTCTGCCTGCAGCGAGAGGGACACTGCGGCCGCCTCAGCTCCTCCACAAGTGTGCCACACGTCATGCTTGACCATGTGGGCTGCTGTAGTTGCTGTAACAACCACTATGCAGAAGTACAGAATCCAAAAGCATGGAGGAGCTGAGGGGGGCTGCAGTGCAGGAGGAGGAGAAGAGGAGCCTTTTTACATGAAGATGACCAGAGCAGGGGAAGAGGAGAGTGGCAGCGGCAGGATGTATGGAGGAGCAGAGATGGCCACAGTGTCCTGCTAACTGCAGAAGGAGAAAAGGAGCCTGTTTATATGAAGATGACCAGAGCAGGGGAAGAGGAGAGTGGCAGCGGCAGGATGTATGCACGCACTGTTTCTGCCAAGATTTGGGGAAGAAAAAGTGCGTCTTATAGTCCGAAAAATACAGTAAATAAAGACTTGTGAAGCACCTATATATGTCTAAGGCTTTTGTTTAAAAACAAAATTGTATTTCCCCTTTAAGTGTGAATTGGGCCATTTGATTTGGTTTACTATAAAGGGATTCTACTGTATTGGGAACCCTAACCTGTTCCTATACATATCTGCATATACATGAAGTCCACAAGACATTTATACAAGTGCATAGAAATAAACTGTGTGAATGAGCCTCTATGGATACTAGGCACGAAGAAGGACTTACTTTAGATATGAGCTACTGTTGCGAACTGTTTTCACAACTATACATTTAATGGTATATCTTCTTCCATATATCGATTGTTAACCTCTTCTACCAATCCGCATCATTACATATGAGACAAGATCTCAGAAGACAATGATGGCCCCTATGCAGTTTTTCTCCCGAGTTTTCTCCTAGGTGATATTTTCACACCTTGTCAATATAATACCTTTTAAGCCAACAGCAAGCAATAAAATAATTTTGACAGCAGGCATGGGCTCACGAGTAGTTATGAGTCCCTAAGGACTCGAATTTGTAATTTGAATGAGGTTTAATTGCCTCAGGTGTGCGGCTGGATCTGAAGGGGTTAGTTACCCATAAGTCCATCGTCCTCCCTGCACTCCAAACAGCTTGCACATGTCCTATTGGACGCGTTGCAAGCCTCACCACCATGCACTTCCTCCTTCCGCCTTGAAATATGTGTGTGTATATATATATATTCAGTAAGTGCTTGTTCACACTAGAGACACTGTGATTTTTTTTTTGAGCGCTGGCGATTTTTCAAAATTGCCCTGAAAGCGCTTGTGCAGTGATTCTCTATGAGAGAGTTCACATCTGAACGGTTTGTTTCCGATCCGCTCAGCAAAACGTTACATGTACCATTTTTGAGGCAAGTCCGCCTCAATAGAAGATATAGAAAAAATGCTCACAAAATCACTTTGTGCAGCGATTTGCGTTCGCATTTTTAAGAATAAATACATTGTATTTATTTTTTTTCCGGGTCAAATAGTTCAACTTCCTGATTTGCGCCAGGGAGTGAATAAAAAAAAAAAACGCTCGGAAAAAGTGCTTTTCACAAAAACAGAACGCCCACCCATGCGCCAGGAATCGAAAAAAAATTGCGACGCAAAGCAGAGCAACGCTAGCGCAAGCAGAATGCAATGTGAATGAGGCCTAAATGTTTTTTTCTGTTTATTCTTCTGTGCTGCCACTAACCTTCTACCTAGCTTTTTATGCTTTCAGTGAAGTAAAAATTCCTGTCTAAAAAAAAAACAAAAAAAAACTATAGTATAATCTATAAACTGATTTTACATCACAATGAAACATGACTCTAACATATGCTGGTATTACCAAAAGCAATTAGGGCAGGTGTGAGCTGATGCCAATGTAATGCCTGTAGCATTGCATAACATAATAGCATTAGATATAAAATTTTACATGAGAGAACCATCAGAGAGGCACACCAACATGATAGTTTAAAGGACACCCGAACTAAGAGGAATATGGTGGCTTCCATGTTAATTTCCTTTAAAACAATACCAGTTGCCTGGCTGCCCTGCTGATCATCTGCCTATTTTTAGCCATAGACCTTGAACAAGCATGCAGCTCAGATGTTTCTGACTGAAGTCGGAGTGAATTAGCTGCATGCTTGTTTCAGGTGTGTGACCCAGACACTACTGCAGCCAAAGAGATCAGCAGGGCAGTCAGGCAACCGGCATTGTTTAAAAGGAAATACATATGATGGCCACCGTATCCCTCTCAGTGCAGAGTCCTTTAACCATTTAAGTACCAGCGGTCTCTGCCCCCTTAAAGGGATACTTAAGTCAAAGGGGAAAAATGAGTTTAACTCACCTGGGGCTTTCCTCAGCCCCCTGCAGCCGATCGGTGCCCTCGCAGCCCCGCTCTGATGCTCCTGGACCCGCCGGCGGCGACTTCCGGTTTCGCCGTCACCGGCCGACAGGCATGGGAACGCGAGTGATTCTCCGCATTCCCAGCCACAATATCGCCCCCTATGCTGCTATTGCGGCCAGGAGAAACCGGAAGCCGCCGCCTGCGGGTCTAGGAGCATCAGAGCGGGGCTGCGAGGGCACCGATCGGCTGCAGGGGGCTGAGGAAAGCCCCAGGTGAGTTAAACTCATTTTTCCCCTTTGACTTAAGTATCCCTTTAAGGACCAGAGACCGCTGGTACAATACCGATGGAATCCCGACGAATCGCCACATATCCCCGCCGCACACCGGGATCCTCCTGACATCCACTCTGCCGTCTCTATGACGGCAGAGTCATGTGACCCGGTCAGGAGCTGCTTTCATTGGCTCCTGACTGTGTATCAATGTAAGCCAATGAGAGTTGCTTACATTGATAGACACAGCCAGGAGCCAATGAAATCGGCTCCTGACCGGCTCACAGGACTCTGCTGTCATAGAGACGGCAGAGCTAATGAGCTACGACGGGGATTCGGCGGCGAGATCGGCAGGGAGAGACGAAAGCGGCGGATGCTCGCTGCGGCGGTGACTGAAATCTACGCCCTACTAGCCAAGTAGCCACCAAAACGGCGTAGATTTCAATCACCTCGGTTCTGTAGTTAAGTAACACAGGCTGGATTCACCTAAACTCCAGGGAAGCAGCTACATATATATTCCAGTATAGCGCATATTAATTTCTTAAACTGGGTTCAAACTTTAGTTTTCAGATACCCACCCTAATCGGACAGCTATCTTTAAAGATCAGAACAGTAATATAATACTTGGCTTAGTCAAGCATGTGTGGTTATTCATATGAACAGGGATGTGAAATCTTTGGTAAAGGAACACAATTGGAATTGTCCAAGAAACTCAGCCCAGTGGATTGCTCATCTATCGTGCGGGGTAGGAAAAGAGAACAAATACATACTAACACAGAAGTGGACTGTTGGTTCATCTGGCTTTTGCAACAATTGTGAATGAAGCATACACACTTTAGAGTCAACTCAGCTATTCATGGCTGCTTGGGACAAGAATTGAGCATGTGTACAAGTGGGCCCGAGCTGGTTTATGGTCCAGAATGCCAGATCTTGACCATAAATCATTGACTGCTTTGTTCTTTTTACACTTTCTGTCAGAAGCTGCTTTATTTTCAGTCTTGCCATCATCCCTGCTCCCTCCCTATAGAAACAGAGGCATCACTACCGTGGCAGTCCTGATCCCTCTGGGCAGGAACCATTGTACGTGTGTACACACCTTTAATCTCTTGAAAGCCAGAACCCCCTTCATCTTTGCGGTCGTGTTCCCTTCCGCGTATAACTGTTTCCACACTGTGCAGGTGTCAGTAGGGTGCTGTACTTTGCACCTATGCCGTATGGCCACGTTCGTACACAGAGAGGAGTGCAACTGTGAGCAATCTTCAACATTAATGATGAATACCATAAAAGGTCCCAACCCAGGAACAAAGGAATGTAGGAAGACTTGGGAATCCTCTCGACCACCCAGAATATTCCCCCTACTGAGGTAAGTATCTACGTTTTTATTCTTGAATTCAGGTACCTGTTAACACATCTTATGCCATGTAGAGTCAGGATGTTTAGAATATCTGTTGAAGTTGTATTTAACAGAGGATATACGGGTATGTGACCTTTTAAATATAGACTTAGATGTATCATCACTTTCTTCCTCTTTTCCACCCACCCTGTGATGACAGAAAACTTCTGAGTACTAAAAATAAAGTATATGACAATTTGGTCACAGGACTGCTAGTAAACTACAAGACGTTTTCTTGAAAATTACATATACTCATGAGCAGTTTCTGAATATACTATAGCTAAATGTTATCTATAGAAACTTTCTAATAAATATTATTATTGGTTTATATACAATCAACTTTAGTGGTGCTGTACAAAGCCGGAAACGTACAGATCTGATGGATACAGTTTGTATTTATCACCATCAAATAAAACATATAGCAATTACAAGAAACAGTATGGAGATAACTCAGCTCTTGCAATCTATGGAACCTACTAGCAGTGCTTTACTGAGTGCTTGTGATTTGAAAAGCTCTTGCTAATGTAATGCTATGTATGAATTACTTGACTCTGTGATATTTTAGTTTCCAAAATACTTTGTTTTTTTTTTTAAGTATGGACAAAATGCTGTAGCAAGTCGACAGTCAACTTACAGCAATCATCAAAATTATAAAAGCATTCAAATGGCTCTGTGATGTTTTAGTGAATAAAGGTGCATTTCATAAATTGCCTAGCTGGTATCTCAGACCTAATATTTAAACCGTGGGCAAGATAAGGCAAGGTGCAATAGCAGATGGGTGAAGGGAAAGTAGTCCGTAACATTCATCTTTGTGATGTCTTTCTAGTAGCCTAAAGGAACCCAGAGGTGCAGTACTATTCTCTGCCGGAGAGACGGAGTGAGCGCACTGCACATGCTCAGACTGGCCGTAGTTACATGACCCGGTACCAGCAATAGAGAAGGCTGAGGACGGCGGCGTGGGAGCGATCCGTGCAGATGGGCTGGAGGAAGCCCCAAGTATGTATAAATCTTGTATGTATGTTTGTCTCTGGGTTCCTTTAAGCTACTGGAAAGACATCACAAAAGATGAATGTTAATGTAACACTGTGTTCCGAAGCCGGTAGAAATAAGATCTACTCTCCCAGAATTCTCAGAGGGGGCGAATTCTGCACAGCTAAACATGCTAGTTTAAGCATCACTGGGAGGGCAGGGTTGCATATCAATATATAACAATTTATAGATACTGTATAGGAAGTGTTTCTGATGCTGAAACCAGAATAATTAGCGTAACAGTGGGTATCCTGAATCATTTACTACATTCTACTTTGTGTCACTAAAGTGCCTCTTTAAAATCCCTTGCAAGACATTGCCAAGATCCATCTACTTGTACATTGATTTACCCATATAGAATAACTTGAAGTCTCTGGGAACGGTCTACCATTCTGGCTGTTATTAAAAGTATTGTAAGAAGTAATAACAAAGTAACAAACACAATATGGATCTGGGGTTTTTATCTGATGGCCATATTGTTAGGAAAGAATAGAAAACATTGCTTTTCCGTATACAGCCGATTTCTCTCTGATTTTTAGCCCCTTTCTTCCCTCCTCCATATTATCTGGAATTTCTAAAGGTACATTTAGGATAACTTTTTTTCTGGTTGAATTCAGTAGATGGTCTTTAAAAAAAGAAAAAACTGTGAAACTAATGAAGCTATAACAAGCACGTCTTTTCTACTGGATAAGTTCCAGCATGCAAATACCATTTACCTAAGCCTTTCACTGCCTTTCAAAGAATCTATTATGTGGAAACACTACAACTAAAGCCCAGAACTTTTCCTGCTTAATGCAGGTTATTCACGTGCTGCATAATCCTCTCTGTGCCGTTTGATAATGTTCTTGGCTGATTCAGAAGTTCACTTTTATATAAAATACTAAGGCTATCAGAAAAAGTTACTTGGAGCATTAGTTATCTCATGGAATGAAAAAACTCCTCAAGATTATGTATCCTACATTCCAGTCATACTGTGTAGTACATTAACCACCTTACATGGCAGGCAGGCATGGCGATGTGATGTAACCCCTCTACAGAGAGCACTCATGCACAAGTGATTCTTATACTACTCGTGACTCTAAGCTTTGTGTATAAAACGTTTTTCAAGAATAAATGAATTGTAAAGTTATGAGTTTTTTTATTACTTTATTATTTTTTGTTCAAAAAGAACAAATACAGTAAAGCAAATATTGTCACACATTGAGCGTTGAAGAGAAATGCAATCAATGTATGATGAATACAGACAGGATTACATGCAGATTCTGAATATAAGGAGCAAGGCAAGATCCAGGCCATTCTCAACAATCAAACAGAGCAAGATAAAAAAAAGACAAATGTGCCATATATTCAACATACGTTATGCTTAAAATGGACTCTTTCACAGGACACTATGGCTTCAATTCATCAAAGGGTGTTCGATAACAAAACCCCAGTCCTTAAAATACAGCATTCGGTATTTAACACTTCACTGTGCTAATTCATCAATATTTTCCCATGTGTGGTAGAGGTTCGTTAAGTTACCGAACTACTAGGCTTCAATTCATCAAAGGCTGTTCGATAACTGCAGAGTGGTGCAGAGCAGCTTGGAATGTCCGTGTGTTGTTACAAGCTGATAACAATAGAAGGCATCCAGACATCCCTTTGTGATGTAAAGGTGTTATAGTTACTGTTATTTATACTGCCTCTGCTGCTCTGAATCTGTCCATCAGTCTTTCTTAACATTTTATTTATTTGCCACAACGTAGATGAACTTCCTGGAGACATTACAAATGCCATGCTTGGTGATTTCACCACCAGCATCTTTGCATTATCAAACAGGGCCTGAAAGGGTTACACCACCGAAGGGAATCTGGGGATATATTTTGACCCGTTCTCTCTGCTCACTGCTTGGGGGGTCTGAAAGCTTGTGTGGAGAAGCCTGTGTGACCTATCAGCGGCACTTGCAGGAGAACAGGGGCTGTTTCTATTGGCTGCCTGCTCCTGCTAATCATGAAAACATTCACACAGAAGGCTTTCGAAGCCTGTAACGACAGGGGAGAGCTGGAGATAAACACCGAATGTGTTAGCGAATGTGGGAACCTTGATGAATTAACATTTGTTGAGCACATGTCGGTAATTTATCTCATTGCTGTGTCATTTCAGCTTCTCATTCGGTAACAGCTTTGATGAATTAACATTTTCTAAAGTGCTTCGTTAACTCAGCTGTTTTCAGCATTACCGAATGCGGTAATGCTTGATGAATTGAAGCCAATGAAAACATAAGGAAAACAGAGAACTGCACCCTGTGTGTTTTTAGAGAGAAAAGCCTGTCTAATCCCCCCTCATCTGTGACATCAGATAGCATTAGTGCTGGAAATGAGCCTAAGAGGTGGCCATATAGAGGTACGTGGAGGCTCAGATTGGTCAATCCTGGTTAAAGAAAAATGCTGATTGGTCAAATATTCTGGGTTAATAAGGGTAGGGCCCTTTACCTTCTGTACATCTCATGCCATTGCTCTACACGTTCTAGCATAACTGACTGTAAGCCTATTTGCTAAGGCCCTCCTCCCATTGTGCTCTTCTCCAGCACCATGGACTCGTCTGCAATATTTATCCCTACATCGTTACATCACTATTTTGCAAACCATCCATTGCTGCATGCTATAATGTATGTATGTGTTTATGTATTCCTATACATCATTGTTTAATTTTGTAATGTTTTCCCTATCTATTGTACAGCCCTGCATAGCATGTTACTGCTTTATAAATAAAGTTTAATAATAATTGCAAATACTTGTCATTGCAAATAATAAACTGCTTACAGCCATGCGTCCAATTTGGTTTGTGTGTTTATTTTTTTTCCGGTTAGACTTTGCTTTATACTGCCATGGAATATATAACGGTCTTCTCCAGAAAAAAAATATGTTTCACTTTCACAATAATGTCACATGTGTTTGTACTGAGCCAGTCAAGTATAAAACAAAGTGATTCCGGCAGAATACATCACATAACAATCTCTTCTGTAAAGTTACTGGAATTTCCTGATCCAGAAACCAAGGCATGGCACAGAGCTTCCTGCACTTCCACTCTCACTGAGGTATATTGTTCCCGTCACTGATCATCAGGGTTTCATTTTAAAAGCTGAAGGTAGAGTGTACTGCAATCAAAGACATAAACAACTCCTTAAAGGGGTTCTTTCGCGAAAAAAGTAGGCAGTTAAAAAATGTGACAGATGACAGGTTTTGGGCCAGTCCATCTTTTTAAGGGGGATTCTCAGGGCTTTCTTTGTTTTCAACAGCATTTCCTGAACAACAGTTGCAAAATCTAACTGACATAATAGTGTGCAAGTGATTAGGGAGGCCGGCTGGTATCTTGCTATTTTGGCAGTTAAGCTGCTGTTCAGGAAATGCTGTTGAAAACAAAGAAAGCCCTGAGAATCCCCCTTAAAAAGATGGACTGGTCCAGAACCTGTCATCTGTCACATTTTTTAACTGCCTACTTTTTTCGTGAAAGAACCCCTTTAAAGGACCACTATAATGAAAAATTGTAAAATTTAATATACCGTATATGTAAACATATACAAATAAGTACGTTTCTTCCAGAGTAAATTGAGCCATAAATTACTTTTCTCCCATCTTGCTGTCACTTACTGTAAGTAGTAGAAATCTGACAGAACTGACAGGTTTTGATCTAGTCCATCTGTTCATGGAGGATTCTCAGCAAGCCTTATATTCTTTATCGAGACATTCCCTGAAAATGATTTATACAATGATTCTGGCCAGCCTCCCTGCTCACTGCACTTTTTTTGGCAGTTGGAGAGAGCAACTGCCATTCACCAAGTGCTTTTAAAACTGATTAAAAACCCTGAGAATCCCCCATGAGGGGTTGGGCTAGTCCAAAACCTGTTGGTTATGTCAGATTTCTACTACCTACTGTAAGTGACAGCAACATAGGAGAAAAGTAATTTATGGCTCATTTTACTCTATTAGAAACAGACTTCTTATGTGTTTACATGTATTTTAAATGTTTCAATTTTCGCAATAGTGGTCCTTTAAATTAAAGATGCCTGAAAACAGATTCCATACAAATTCTATATTTATACACAAATATAACCAAAACTATGACCTGTTTCTCACACAAATTCCAACACTACATAATGGGAACCCAATTAACCCTCCTGGCGGTTTGCAAAAAAATCGCCAGGGGGCAGCAAATCTTTTTTTTTCAATTTTTTTTTTTTTTCATGTAGCGAGACAAAGTCTCGCTACATGATAGCCGCTGCTCAGCGGCATCCCCCCAGCCCCTCCGATCGCCGCCGGCGATCGGAGATCCGGAGATCCCGTTCAAAGAACGGAATCTCCCGGAGGGCTTCCCCCGTCGCCATGGCGACGGGGCGGGATGACGTCACCGACGTCATCGACGTCATCGACGTCGTGACGTCAAAGGGGATTCCGATCCACCCCATAGAGCTGCCTGGCACTGATTGGCCAGGCAGCGCACGGGGTCTGGGGGGGGGGCGGCTGCGGTGCGACGGATAGCGGCGGATCGGCGGGTAGCGGCGGCGATCGGGCACTGCACGCAGCTAGCAAAGTGCTAGCTGCGTGCAGCAAAAAAAAAATTATGCAAATCGGCCCAGCGGGGCCTGAGCGGTGCCTTCCGGCGGCTTACCCCGAGCTCAGCTCGGGCTTACCGCCAGGAAGGTTAAACAAATTAGTACAAAGCATACCTCCCAACTTTTTGAGACACTGGTCCTTTCTCTCCTTGTTCATTTGTTGTTTGAATGAGTCCTGAAAGAGGAACAGATGAAGAATAAAAAGGGACGGGGACATTAGGTTCCCAAAGAGGGAGAGTTGGGAGCCATGACAAAGGGAGTGGCGTAGCTAAGGAGCTATGGGCCCCGATGCAAGGAGCTATGGCCCCCCCATGGGCGTCCGCAGAAAATTCTCCAGGGGGGGGGGGCGCAAATCTGGGTTGGTGTTAAATGGAGTTACGTCATGTGGCGCGCGTAGCGCGCCGTGCCGAAAATTGGGTGTGGTCATGAACCACAATGTGGGTGTGGTCGTGGGTGGAGACAAGTTTACATGAACTAAGCAATGGTGGGACATTAGATTAGGACAGTGGTGGCGAATCTTTTGGAGGTCGAGTGTCCAAACTGCAAAGTCACTTTACTATCACAGTCCCAGTATATGTAGGCAGGGGTATATGTACCAGTATATGTAGGCAGGGGTATATGTCCCAGTATATGTAGCCAGGGGGATATGTCCCAGTATATGTAGCCAGGGGGATATGTCCCAGTATATGTAGGCAGGGGGTATATGTCCCAGTATATGTAGCCAGGGGGATATGTCCCAGTATATGTAGGCAGGGGTATATGTCCCCAGAAAAAGTAGCCAGGGGGATATGTCCCAGTATATGTAGGCAGGGGTATATGCCCCAGTATATGTAGGCAGGGGGTATATGTCCCAGTATATGTAGCCAGGGGGATATGTCCCAGTATATGTAGGCAGGGGTATATGTCCCCAGAAAAAGTAGCCAGGGGGATATGTCCCAGTATATGCAGGCAGGGGTATATGTCCCAGTATATGTAGGCAGGGGTATATGTCCCAGTATATGTAGGCAGGGGGTATATGTCCCAGTATATGTAGGCAGGGGTATATGTCCCAGTATATGTAGGCAGGGGGATATGTCCCAGTATACGTAGGCAGGGGTATATGTCCCAGTATATGTAGGCAGGGGGTATATGTCCCAGTATATGTAGCCAGGGGGATATGTCCCAGTATATGTAGCCAGGGGGATATGTCCCCAGTATATGTAGCCAGGGGTATATGTCCCAGTATATGTAGGCAGGGGTATATGTCCCAGTATATGTAGCCAGGGGGATATGTCCCAGTATATGTAGCCAGGGGGATATGTCCCAGTATATGTAGCCAGGGGTATATGTCCCCAGAAAAAGTGGCCATGTGTGCCCCAGCAGGAGGGGAGCAGCGCAGAGAAGAGGGAGAGCTATGGGCACTCACCTTAGGGGGCTCTACCTCCCTCTCTCGCTCTCCCCTCCAGAGTCCAGAATGAAGTGTGCAGCGGCTGGGCAGCGGGCGGAACTTACCTCCTCTCGTCGCACGCGCCGGATGGATTAGCCGCTACTCTGGTCTGATCCAGACCAGAGTGCGGCACCAGAACTTCCGGCGCAGGAGCGTGACGAGGTAAGTTCCGCCCGCTGCCCAGCCGCTGCACACTTCATTCCGGAGGGGACAGCGAGGGAGAGAGAGCCCCCTAAGGTGAGGGAAGGGGGGGGGAGACGTCCGCCCTTTACCACTGTGCCCATAGCTCTCTCTCTTCTCTGCGCTGCTCCCTTCCTTCTGGCTGCACGGGCACGCGGCCAGGGGGGGGGCAGCGGGCGGCCAGGCTCGGGCAGATACCCGGTTTTGCCGTATGTGCGGACGCCCATGCCCCCCCCCCATGCACTCTACACATAACAATTTATATGACGCACCAAAACCTGCCAATGTCAACTAAAGTGTCAGAGGTGCAAGAAGGGGATGGGAAGCAGTTTGTTAATGATTACTACTATTCAAAATATCTATAGAAGTGATTATTATGAGCATAGGACCAATAGAAAGCTAATACTGCACTTGAGGGAAGGCCCATTGGGGCCCCTCTGGCCCAAGGGCCCCAATGCGGTTGCAACCTCTGCACCCCCTATTGCTACGCCCCTGGACAAAGGTATACTTATTTATTAGAGAAAAATGATCCAAGGTTACATACTGTGTTGCAAATGTCTGTGAATATTTGCCTTCAGTAGCTGCTGTGCCTTAAAGAGAACCCGAGGTAGGTTTGACGAATCCTATAAGGACACAGAGGCTGGTTCTGCATACAATCACCGGCCTCTGTGTCTGTACAGTGTCCCCCCAGGCCCCCCCTGCGCTCTGCTGTCCCCCATAAAAAAACACCATGTCAGCGACATGCAGCTAGCTGGCTGTTTACCTGAATGCTATCTGTCACCGCCGCTCCCTCGCCTGCATCCCTTCCCTCCCCGCCTCTGTAAGCCATTTGGAGGAAGCTTACAGAGGCGGGGAGGGAAGGGACACAGGCGGGGAGCTGCGATATAGAGGAGGCGGGGGAGCGGCGGTGACACACAGCATTCAGGTAAACAGCCAGCTAGCGACAAGCTGCATGTCGCTAGCATGGTGTTTTTTTTGTTTTATGGGGGACAGCAGAGCGCAGGCGGGGCCTGGGGGGACACTGTACAGACACAGAGGCTGGTGATAGTATGCAGAACAGCCTCTGTGTCCTAATAGGATTCTTCAAACCCACCTCTTTTACACTTAATACTGTAAAGTCATGTCACCCCAAACTGCCACATCCTGTCCCAGAAGCAGCAATAGCCCCGTGGGGCTATCACAATGATCACGTTGGTACATGTTACGGTGGGTCCTGTAGCGGCACTGGAAGAGTTGCAGTACATAATGCATGATAACCTCAGAAGTGAAGCATATTTTCAATGGAAAGTAGACTCTATGGTGTGGGGAGGACTTCAGTGAGGGGTCCACTATAAATCAACCTATGGTAAGGGGGGCACTATGGTGATGTTAGATGTACAGTGGGCACCTCAGTGAGGGGAGCACTGCTGGGGGCACAATGATGAGGGGAGTACTACAGAAGCATTATGGAGAGGGGAACACTAAAAAAGAGGACACTAGTAGGAGCCTCGGGATCCTGCAAGGATCTGTACCAGGTCCAATAATATTTAGTTTATTCATGAATGATCTAAAGTGTATGAAATTCATAGTGATATTGCAAACTCCACTAATGATTAAAAAAATGTGAAATTATCAACACCAAGCAGGAAAATGACAAATTGCAGATGGAGCTTGACAGCATGGCTATATGAAAGATCATGTACCTTGGACATATCAATATCATGGCAGAACACCATATAAAATAAATAGCATACAGCTAGGATCATCAGATTTGGAGAAGGACTTGGGAATACTGGTTGATAATAAGTTGAACAACTATATTCAATTCCAAGCTGCAGCCGCTAAAGCAAATAAAATTCTGGCATGCATAAAAATGGGAAATAAAATCACAAGATATTATCCCTGCGATTTTCAGCAGCATTGTCCCATAGGCATTTTTCGTGCAATTTTTTTTTCATAAGCTGCAAGAAGTACTTTTTTTGTACACCTGTGAAAACGCAAATGCAATTTCACAATTTTTAGCACAATTCTCCATTGATTTTCATTAGATGTGAGGAAAAGAAGTTTTTGCCCATTCACAAAATACAGGCAAAGTTTATTAAAGAAAATCTGTATTGTTAAAATCACACAAAAGTAAACATACCAGTGCGTTAGGGCAGTGTTTCTCAACATTTTATTGGTATGTACCCCTTTTAAAACCCTGTACTCACCAAGTACCCCCTAGCATAGTAAACATTATCACAAGTACCTCTTGACAAATATATATTTAATTGTAGTACATTATAATTGGTTCTAAACAAAGTCCAAGCATTTACTATTGCTTTTAATTATCTAAAATACTAATTTGCTGTTGTTTAAATAAGATTTATAATTTTCTAAAACTCTGCATTTGTTGTTCTTGGTTAAATATATCAAGCATGAGTACCCCCTGGAACTATAAGGAGTACCCCCTGGGGTACACGTACCACACGTTGAGAACCTAGGCGTTAGGGGACATCTCCTCTGTCACAATTTCACTGCTCCCCGCCGCATTAAAAGTAGTCAAAAACCGTTTTAAAAAGTTTGTTTATAAACAAACAAAATGGCCACCAAAACAGGAAGTAGGTTGATGTACAGTATGTCCACACATAGAAAATACATCCATACACAAGCAGGCTGTATACAGCCTTCCTTTTGAATCTCAAGAGATCACTTGTGTGTTTTTCTCCCTGCAGCTCTCACCCACTGAAGAGTTACAGGCTGATTGTTCCTTCCTGCAGACAGCTCTGCCCGTGTCTGTAATTCCTCAGCATGTGACTCCTTTCACAACAGAGGATTTATCCAGCTTCTAAAAGATAAGAGAGCAGAGAAAAGCTGGCTAATGTAAATAACACACACACACACAGGAGTGTGCATAGAGGGGCCTGGAGGGAGGCGCGCATTTCAGATCAACACCGAAGAATTGGCAGCCTTCTAGACACAGGGCGACAAGTCCGACAGGGGAAAGATAAGCGGATTTATTACAGAGACAGTGATAGTAGAAAGTGCTGCAGTAAGTCAGAGCACATTAGAATAGGTTTAGGAACTTGTAGGGTGGTAGAAAACAGGATGACATTTTTGTTACAGAGTCTCTTTAAGTGTGAACCCTGCCTCGTAGTGCAAAGAGTATAAAAAGTAAATGATAGCAAAAATATTCATTGCTTACTTGACATTTGCATATTGACAATTGAAGTATAGGGGTACCATCAATGTTTTGCTGGAGGGGCAGTATGATTTGAAGCTATGCCTCTGCTCTGAAATAATATAACCAAAAATTCTTCTTGCCATTTATAACAGCTGGCTTAAAACAAGCATGACAGATGTCAGTCACAATGGTTTCTGACCAGCCCTGCCCTCATGTGACTGACATTCTTTCAGTGTTCAAGTCCCTTCCACATACCCAGCTCAGCCTCTTTGGTTAAACTTTTCCCCTAATACGGATCAGAGGGAGGATTATCTGTGCAAACAAAGGGAGAATTAATGTTCTCAGCCAATGGAAATGTAGTGATGGAAGGGAACAAAGCCAAATCACAAGTTTAGAAAGATTACTGTCCTGTATATTCTATGCATGTTGTGAAGGGCTTTTCTCTGAAGTTCCTTATTAGTGATAGCCCATCTCTTCATATCAGTGAGACACTGAGGCATCACTAATCAGAGAATGGGACAGGGCAACATGATCAAGTCTATTCAGAATGTTTTATACTTATGCAGAGAGGGATTTCCACTGAGTTTCTCTGATTCTTGAAAGTTGTGAAACTTTTTTTAATTTTAAATACTCCTACATAAAAATGACCTAAAATGATCAACTGTTTTTCAGGTCATGTTTCAATTCTCTCCTAAAACTAGTTAATGAGAACATAAATTTAAAGAGGGATTGTCAGCCACAAAATCACTGTAATGATCTGCTCTGCTGTCTGCACAGACAGACAGCTTTTTGACCATTTTGTAGGTCTGAGTGCTGCAGGTCCCTGGAAAGGAGACCTGTCTTCACTCTGCAACTTGCTGAGCCGCTGCTCTGGTGAGGAATTTGCATCCACTTGGCATGCAAATTGCTTAGCTGCTTCCTTTGATGGCTTGCAGTAAAAATACTATTTCCTCCCAGAATCCCTTGCTGGTCATGATGGTTTGTTCCTGCTAACTTACCTGGAGTCTCAGCCTTTGCTAATTGTTTGCTAAGATTATCTTAGAGTAATTCCTTGGGAGTACACTAGCATTCCTTCTAGCGTAGTCAGGTTGTATTATTTGTATTGCCTTGTACTGTCTATCTGTTGCAATTGTCTTGTCGCCAGCGGCGGTCGACAGGAAATCGTTCTGTCTGTTTGGATCGCATTCGCCCTAGCGGTAGTGGCGGTGGTTCCTTCTGTACTCTGGGAGTGTAGGCCAGAGCTGAAGTTGCTACTAGTTACTCCTTCTGTCTGTCTTGTCTGAAACAAACGCTTGCTGTAGGCTCGGTGAGGTAACCGTTTAGCAAGCGTTCGCATTCTCTATTCATTTTCGTGTTACATTGGTTAGTTAGGGTTGGCGTGTTTTGTCTCTGTTGCGCTTTTCGTGCGGAGACCGCGCCATTAGCGTGCTTTGTCGCTGTTGCACTTTTCGTGCGGCGACCGCTCTTAGCGAGTGCATTTGTTATTTTCCTTGGCGTTCTGATCACTGTTATTTGCTGTGTCTTTCTTGCTACACTTGTGCTCTGTCTTACTTGGTCTTGTGTCACTGTTGGCAATCGTTCCCACTTGGTTTCCGCTGTTGTGTGTTCACCAACGCCGGGTGGCGACTAGATTGGTGGACACACATATATTCTGTCTCTGTGCTCACTTTCTCTCTACAGGTGCATTTCACCCAAGCTGGGTTCTGTCATTTTATACGCTTGTGGAGGACTTCCGCAGTGTCAGCGCTCATCTTGTGCGCTGACCATGGAGATAATTCCACAATCGTTACAATCAAATTCCATTTACCCACTGCTCTGTCTTAATTATGCATCCTGCAGCCTTACCCTGCATTGTAAGCACTCCAATCTATTCAGAAATGTTTCTGCTGTAATAAATCTTATCTGTCAGCTTGGATACATTTGGTACATTACCGACTAGAAGGAAGCTTGTCATCTCCCCTCCCACATTCCAGCTTCTCACTGGTTGGCTGAGGGCAGTTCAGTGTGAAGCTGCAGAAACCTGACCCATGCTTGTGCTCACATGTTTAGACAGCAAGCAGCTATGATAGAGCAGATTTGAGGAGAAAAAAAAAGTAAGGGAGGAAATGACATCAGAATTAGCTATACTCAGGGGAACAAAAAGTGGCAGAAACAGAATTCTCTTTATTTACTATATAACATTCACTGAAATCAAAATGTGGACAATACAATACATCTGTTATGTGTAACGATCGGTGTAACATAGAGAGGATCTGATTACCGGTGAACTGTAGTCTCACCAGGAATACAGAATATACACAATTATTGGTGATCTGCAGTATCACCGATAATCAGATATATCTACTAACCTCTGGACACCAGATAGAACAAGTGAGTGTTAGATGCAACAGTATACTTTGAGTATTTCTCCAGAAGTATGTTCCTTCCTCTGGCCTAGACTCTCCAGGAGGGAGGAGCTAGGCTGAGGGGAGGAAGGACAGAGCGTGAGTGACACCCGAGAGGGATGGTGTCACTAACAGGTCTGAGAACTGCCTCTAACAGTAAGGCCAGTTCTCGAGGTCGGCAAGCCAGGTCGTTAACACACAGACAGATAAGGTACAGATTCAGGAGGCAGATACGGAATCCAATAAACAGACAGGGTTTGGCAACGGAGTATCAGAATAGCACAGTACAGAATCAGGAGGCAAATGCAGAGTCCAGGAATGAGCAGAGCTTGGCAACAGGGTAACAGAAATAGCAAGGTACAGAATCAGAGTTCAGAGGGATGGTCAGACAGGCAGAAGGTCATAACAAATAATACAGTTCAATATTCCTAATGCTAAGGTGTGCGTTCCTTGATCGTCAACACCTTTGGAAACTATGCTAGAACACAGATACAGACAAGGTCGGAGTGCTACCATGTAGTGATCGCAACGGCAGACAACCAAAGAATGACCAGCACCCAGTATATATAGCAAAGCGCTCTCCAGCGCCTCCCCTAAGTGCTGGACCAATGGCAGGTGGTGAAAATGTCAGCTGACCCGCCTGGTCAGCTGACCCTTTTCTGGCTGTCATATAAGCTCTGCCTCTCAGCGTGCACGCGCGTCCTTCTGAACCAGTGTGGACTAGCAGTCCCAGCCACACCAGACATGTCTTGTAATGTGACCACTGATTCAGACGCGGAAACCGCCGCCCCGTTCTCCAAGCGAGCGGCGGTTTCCCGCGTCCAGCCGCAATGTCAGCTGCTTTGCCATGCGTGCAATCTGCCGCATCCAACGCGGACTCCACCGCTCTGCCCATGCGGCATGCGGCGGTTTCTTCGCGTTGTGCCGCCATGTTAGAAGCAGAAACAGCCGCCTCACTCTGAGCCTTTGCGGCGGCTTTTCCGCGTTTCCTCACATTATGTAAGTAGAACAAGTCGTTATCTACAGTACCTATATATGTGTTTTTTCCCTGGCATAGTATGGCTGACCCTGTTGCTTTAAATAAAAGAATCCAAAATGTTAGGCTTATAATTTTTTGAGAAAAGTGATCCAAAGCTACATACTCACATGTGGCACAGGTATGTAAACCTCTAGGATAATCAGTTCAGCTCAAGAAGAAGTAACAGTTGGTTGTTTAGGTTAATGAGATGATAATCAGGTGTGAGAGCAGAAGTGTATTTAACCCTTTAGCAGCCAATTTATTTAGAGGCTTGCAAGTGCTCCAGGCCAATTCATTTTAGCACTTTTTTTTTATTTCTTATTTATTACATTTCCCTGTTTCTAATTAATACTGCTGCAATGTGTATTTATGGCCACTTGTCACTAGGGGGCAGAGTGAGACAATAACAGAGGACTTCTGCTTTCAGTGGCTGTATTTTCTGCTAGTAAAAGAGAGATCAAAGCATTCAAGAATTTACAGCACAACGAGTTCTGCCAACTGAGATCAAAAGCAGCGCACTTTTCTCAAACGAGATAACTTAAAGATCAGAATTCCAGGTCTTCACTAATTTAATCTTCACATCAAAGGTTTGAGGAAAAGTGAAGGTAACCATACATTACTTGATTTTCCATCAAGCAATTAAGCGATCATCTTGATTGGGCAATCAACTTCAGTGTGGTTGATTGAAAGTTGATCGACTAGTGGCCAACACTCTACAAGCGAGGTCTTATGCGATTCATCTTCACTCATCGTTCTGAACAATGTTGTGCTTCCATGTTCTGAAAAATCGATTTTGTGTTGATAAAAATCATGTGAACAGCAGCCAATTCAATTACCGATATTTACCACTCTGCCCGATTAAGTAAACTAGTAGATCAAACCAGATATCGGCCAATTTTCATTGACTGAGCAGAATGAATTATAATCTATTCTCTTCTAATCCGCTAAAATGATTGAATCGAATAGTCGATCGGACAGGAAAATGAGTAATATGTGGGCACCTTTACTGATACTATGCTGATGTCACAAAACGATATCTAAAGAGTCAGGCAGATTGAATAGAACCAGAGCTAATGCAATATTACTGTTACCTGCCCAAGGGGTAGTTGGACTACTTATTATATTTAGCTACCGGCTAAATGGTTTCATGAAGGGGTAATAAGTTATTAGGTGCTCTTACCCAGTCATTGATTACTGGAATTGAATTCTATATACAATATTTTCTTAGTAGTTCATGTGCTATATGCACAGTATGAAGTAGAAAGTGTTTTGTATATTTGCTTTAAAGAGAATCAGAGACAAATAATAAATAGATTTATACATACCTGGGGCTTCCTCCAGCCCCATAAGCCTGGATATCTCTCACACCGCCTTTCTCCCCTGCCTCTATCCGCTGGTACCGGGTCCCGTCATTTTGGCCAGTCAGGGCCAGTTGACGCAAGCGTAGTGCGCTCCCTCCGTACTGTGCAGGCGCATGCGTACAGAGATGGAGGGAGTCCCTGTGGATGTGGAAAACTGGCCGCGTTCGGCAGAAATGACAGGACCCGGTAGCGGCAGATAGAGGCAGCGGAGAAAGGCGGCGTGGGAGCGATCCAGGCTTATGGGGCTGGAGGAAGCCCCAGGTATGTATAAAATCTTTTTCCATTTTTAAGGTTCCCCTCGTCTCTGGTTCCCTTTAAAAGGACCACTATCGCGAAAACTGCAAAATTTAAATACATGTAAAAATATACAAACAAGAAGTACGTTTCTTTCAAAGTAAAATTACCCATAAATTACTTTTCTCCTATGTTGCGGTCACTTGCAGTAGGTAATAAAAGTCTGATAGAACCAACAAGTTTTGGACTAGCCCATCTCCTCATGGGTAATTCTCAGGATTTTATTTATTTTCAAAGGCACTTAGTGAATTAAAGTTGCACCATCCAACTGCCAAAAAAGTGTGCAGTGGGAAGGGAGGCCGGCCAGTATCTTTGTATAAATGTGTTTCAGGGAATGTCTTTATAAAGAATAAGGGACATGCTGTGTATCCCCCATGTAGAGATGGACTAATCAAAACCTGTTGATTCAATCAGAATGCTACTACTACCTACTGTAAGCAGTAGGAACATAGGAAAAAAGTAATTTATGCCTCATTTTACTCTGGATGAAGCCTACTTCTTATTTGTATGTGTTTACATGTATTTTACATTTTACCATTTTTCACGATAGTGGTCCTTTAACACAAACCTTAACTGTCTAACAATAACGTTTACAGAGGAACTCCAGTGAAAATAATGTAATAAAAAGTGCTGTCCACAAGGTGAGGATGGAGGAGCACCCATGTAGAGGAAAAAAGGTTGTGTGCCCAAGCCTTAGGTCCCAGTACCATAGGGACCTTTAATCCAATCCACGACAAGAGGCTGGCACCACAAAAGTCAAAGTTCAGCTCTTTTATTGATTAGTCATTAAAATGACATAAAGGTCAAAGGATGATAAAAATGGCAATAGCAGCGACAGCCCGCTGTTTCGAGCCTCCTAGCTCTTTCTCAAGCCACTCAGCCATACTTAAAAACTTCAACAGGAAGTCCTTATATACATATATATGCACAGATCAACCAATCAATTCAAAATGTCTTAGACCAATGAGAATGCACTATGCAGTAAGTGGACCTGATGGGGAACAAGCATATAAAGAATTCAGCTTACCCACGGCAGAGTCAGGGCAATGTATTCAGCAGCAGTGCGCCCAGCACAGTAACATAAACACATAGCGCGGCGCCATCCATAGACGGCAGTGGAGAGTGACGTCACAGTCACATGGGCCACCGGACCAATGAGCGCCGCGCCCAGCTGCCCTCCAATCCCAACACACGCTGGGAATCAAAAATAGAGCAGCGTGCAAGTATCGCAGCACACTGTGACTGCTAAGGGAGACAGCACCGCCCACTGCCGCCATGGAAACGCCATAAACAAAAACAGGGCTACACCAGCCCATGTATTATCAGGAAAAATAAAGCTTACCACTCCTGCGCTGAACAGAAAACTCCCACATCAGCCAATGGGCATTGCTGAAAAAGAAAAAGAATAACAATTAAAGCAAAACCCCCAAAAAAGTTGCAACTGCAATAATACATAAGCATTGTTCACCATAAACATACACATTAAGGATCCAAACTTACAAGGACATAGCCAAAATGTTTGGCTTCCCCAAATTTTAGATGCAAAAACTTAGATCGTATTCACGATTCAGGCCCCCATTCCCCATAGCATTCAATTTCCTAATCCACCAGGCTTCCCTTCTAGCTAGTTCACCAGATCTGCTAAGTCTACCTCTCCAGTTAGGGGGCACGCTATCAATAATTTGAACTCTCATTTGGGACAAATTATGTCTGGCTTCAGTAAAATGACAGGATACAGTGCTTAATTTTTACAATAATTATGCATAAATGATTTAGTCAGTGTTTGCTCATTGTAAAATCTTTCCTCTCCCTGATTTACATTCTGACATTTATCACATGGGGACATTTTTACTGCTGACAGGTGATGTCACTGGAAGGAGATGCTGCTTTTTTGGCAGTTGGTAACAGCTGTTATTTCCCACAATGCAACAAGGCTCCCACAGTGTGATGTCAGGACCTTAGAGCTGTGAGGCGCTGACATCATACTGTGGGAGGGGTTTCACAACAAAATCAGACATACAGAGCCTCCTGATGATCAGTTTGAGAAAAGGTAAAGATTTCTCATGGGAAAGGGGGTATCCGCTACTGAGTGGGATGAAGTTCAATTCTTGGTTACGGTTTCTTTTAACCTCTTCAGGACCACACGCTTTAACTCTCCCCCCACCCCCCCCACCCCACTCCCCTAAAGACCACGGAATTTTTCACAAAAATGGCCACTGCTGCTTTAAGAGCTCGCTGCAGGGCCGCACAACTCAGCACACATGTGATCGCCCCCTCTTTTCTCCCCACCAACAGAGCTCTCTGTTGGTGGGGTCTGATCACTCCCCCAATTTTTTTATTATATTTAAAAAAAAAACAATATTTCTTTATTTTTATAATATTTTTTACCTTTTTGTTCCCCTCTTCCCCCTCCCTCCGCCAGCCAATCAGCGAGATCGGCTGTGATAGGCTTCAGCTTATCACAGCGGATCGCTTTTTTCCCTCTGAAGGGGACAGCCGAGTGACACGGCTGTCCCCTGTACAGCGCTGCCTTAGATCGCATCGCTGTACGTTCTAAATAGACGGCGTCTAACAGTCTTGCCGTCTAACAGTCTCCTAGCGGCGATCGCCACTGGGAGACTGAAGGCGGATTTCCGTTCTGCCTACCAAGCAGGACACACGCACAAACTCCTGTAAAAGCCAGCCCCAGGACTTTACACCGATCGGCATTAGGCGGTCCTGGGGCTGCCACGTCCATCGGCGTGACGCGGTCCTAGAGCAGTTAAGTGTACAGTAAAGGTGCCCATACATCTAGCAATGATGGGCGGATTCAACCAAGTACAGAGAGAAACTATGATTGAATCTGACCAGAGAGAGATCTGACGGCTGCCCATACACTGCAGGCTGATTCCCAATCAATTTTAGCATGAAATCTCTTGGGAATTGGCCTTGTGATGCCGCATCCGCTGCCTAGCTGCCTCCGCATCTGTCCCCTAGTGTAAATGTGGCCTCTGTGCATGCATTTATACTTTACCTGTCCGCTGTCGCAAAAGTCCATTTATTTCAATAATTCAACTTAAAAGGTGAAACTAATATATGAAATACTGTCTGAACCCTTTGCAGGTGTTTTGGATTAGTTGATTAGAGTCTGACACTTTAAGCCTAGAATATTGAACATTTTCACAAGATTCTAATGGTCTGAGATGTTGTCCCTTGAATGAACACTGTCTCTGGAAGAGAGTTGTAGAATACATTTGTAGAATACATTTTGATGTGTCTTGTAGCTTGGACCCCTGTTACATAAAAATTCGGTAGGTACAAAAACAATTCATTCAAAAAAATTACATTTTTAATATTGTGATCAAACTTGGGAAAGTTTCAGCAAAAGTATGAGTCGGTAGTTTACAAAATACCCACTTTTGAATAGCCCTGGTTGTTAGCTTTCCACAATGGTGACATTTGTGGCCTTTTTCTGATGTCCTAACTCTTCTGGGGCAATTGCAACAATGCCAAATGATTGCACAGGGAATATACAGTAGCAACACATGAGTCAGATTTGACCCAATCAGCCCTAATTGTGCCAATTAATAGGTAAGTAGATTACTACCATATATCAATCACATCTACAGATGTTAAAATAGTTTAAAAACAGCGAACATGAGGTAGACTGTGTACAGGCGGGTGTCTTTGCTGATCCCCCTGACATGCAAGTCACTGCAGTATGTCAGAGGTGGGGTGGAGCTGGCCCTGAAAAACCTGCACACAGCTATCGATTAAATAATGTACCTATCAGTACTATGAGACACAATCGATTGCAGGGTTGGTAAAGCAGACATGTGTCAAATGGTGTATGCAGTACATGAGGCATCAAGCTGCTGGGCCATGTGGTCGATACAGCTGAAAGATACACTCAGACAGCACGACTAATGCATCTACCCATTAACACCCCAAATCAATTGTTAAGTAACAATATGAGGGATAACAGTAGAACAAAGGCATGCATAAATATGTACAGTGTTAGTTAGTGTTCGACATGTTTAATCTGAATAAAATTTCTTCAGGAGCCAGGTAAAGTGCTAGCAGACATAAAGGTAAGACCCCCACCACATACATTTCCCCCATATGCAATGCTCAGGACAGAGCTGGGGCTATGCAAACAAAGAATAGCACTGTAACAATTAGTGCAAAAAAATGGCTTTGCAAAAAAGTCTTGAGAATAAGAATGGATTGCTGTGCATCCAGTTTGTTGTCAAATGACGTATATGTGACCCCATTTTAATCATAATGAGTTGTAGGATAAATGTTGATGTGTCTTCAGAATCAGAATCAACTTTATTCACCAAGTGCGGCGGGAGCCGCACCCGGAATTTTTTGTGGACACACGGCAATTGGCATAACAAGCAACAAAACAATTAGCATAAAAAGCACCATCAACATGGTACAGATAGTGGCTACATATTTGACAGACAGTAACAGCAATTGGCAAACAACACATGGTACAGATTCTTAGCTACAGAGACACCCAGACGTCAGTTTAACAGACAGTTTAACAGACAGCAGCAGCTCATAGTTCAGGTGGGCAGGACTATCTTATGCAAAACAGACATATTGTACGGTGACATGTGGTTGTGTGTGGCCAGCTGGAGACAGTTCCTTCTGTGCGCGTATTCCGCGCGGGGGGGGGGGGTGGCTGAGGGAGATTAGGGGGTGGCAGTTGGGAGAGTGCATGAGTTAAGTAGAGCAACCGCTTGGGGAAAGAAGGTGTTTTTATGCCTCGTGGTTTTGGTGAGAATGGTCCTATAACGGCGATCTAGAGGAAGGGGGATGAAGAAGCAACTGCCCGGGTGGGAGGGGTCTTGAATGATCCTGTTTGCCCTGGACCTCATTCTAGATGACTGCAGGATGTCCAGGGGAGGCAGGGGTGACCCGATGATCTTCTCAGCAGCTCTGTTTACCCTTTGGAGTTTGTGTTTGTCCCTTGCATTAGCCCCGGAGTACCAGACAATGATGGAGGAGCAGAGGATAGACTCGATGGTGGCAGAGTAGAAGCTGATCATTAGCTCCTGCGACATCCCAAACTTCTTCAGCTGCCTGAGAAAGAACAGCCTCTGCTGGGCTTTCTTTTGAATTACGGAGGAGTTTGCATCCCACTTCAGGTTGTCCGTGATGATGGTACCAAGGAATCGTGCGCTGTGTACTCTGGGGACCTCAGAACCCTCAATGGAGACTGGACTGGGAGACGGAGCGTTCCTTCTGAAGTCCACAATGAGTTCCACAGTTTTTGCCGTATTTAATACGAGTTTATTTTCCTTGCACCACTTGAGGATCCGCTCAATCTCCTTGCGATATTCGTGCTCACCGCTTCCGTCTATGAGGCCAAGTATGGTGGTGTCATCCGCAAACTTGATGACTTTGACAGAGTCAGCGGATGAGGTACAGCTGTTCGTGTACAGTGAAAAGAGAAACGGGGTCAGCACGCACCCTTGCGGGGCGCCAGTGACACTCGCTTTCTTGAAGCAGGAAGGGACCTTGCTCACTGTCAGGGATTTGCTGAAGATTGAAGTTAGGATCGGGGCTAGCTGGCTTGCGCAGGTTTTCAGGCAGGTTGAGGATATGCCGTCCGGGCCTGGAGACTTCCTGGTGTTGAGATTCTGGAGGTGCCGTAATACGTCTGCCTCCCGAACCGTTACCGGAGCTTGGAGGGCAGTGGCAGCTTGGGGAGGTGTGGCAGGAGGCTTCCCGGGTGGGGATGAGATTGCTAGGTTCTCGGAGTGGGTGGGAAGGTGCTCAAACCTGCAATAGAATTTGTTAAGCTCCTCGGCTAGCGCAATGCTAGGAAGTGTGTGTTGGGGAGGGGGCTTGAAATTAGTAGCTGCCCTGAGGCCTTTCCAGACATCCCGTGTGTTGTTGGATCGAAGGTCCTGTCTTAGTTTGTTTGAGAAGTCCCGCTTTGCTGCCTTCAGCTCTCGGTTCAAGGAGTTTCTGGCTTCCCTGAACTCCTCTGGGGTGCCGGATTTGTGTGCTTCCTCTTTGATTTTCCGTAGGTGGCGTAGCTTGCCATTGAACCAAGGTTTGTTGTTCGGGAAGACTTTGACGTTCGTTGTTGGGATGCAAGACTCCTCACAGACGCGGATATAGGAGGTGACATTCTCCGTCCATTCGTCTAGGCAGGGAGCCTCGAGAACCGACCAGTCCGTGCTATCAAAGCAGGCTTGTAGTTGACCCTTGGCCTCCTCAGTCCACTTTTTAACAGTTCTGACAGTCGGCTTGGAGGTTTGAAGGAGCCTTCTGTAGGTGGGGATCAGTTGAATTAGGCAGTGGTCGGAGTTGCCTAGGGCAGCCCGGCGAGTAGCCTTGTACGCATCCTTAAGGACCGTGTAGCAGTGATCCAGGGTGTTTTGGTTCCTGGTGGGGCAGGTGACGTGTTGCTTGTAACGAGGCAGCTCTTGGCGAAAGTTTGCCCTGTTAAAGTCCCCTAAGATGATGAAGAGGGAGTCCGGGAGGGAGGTCTCCCACACTAATATGGTGTCACTGAGTGTACGCAGGGCAATCTTGATGTCCGCATCCGGGGGGATATAGACGCCTGCCAGGACATAGGAGGTAAACTCTCTTGAATCTCGGCATCTGGAGAGCAGCTTTTGTGCAGGATGGTTGTGTTTGAGCACCAAGCGCCGTTGATGTAAAAGCAGATTCCGCCGCCCTTACTTTTCCCTGAGAGAGAGGGGTCCCGGTCTGCTTGGAAGAGATTGAAGCCCGGTATGTCGAGGGAGTTGTCCGGGATGTTGTAATTTAGCCAGGTCTCAGTGAAGCAGAGGACCGGGGAGTTGCCTTCGACCGAGAGTTTGCTCCCAAGTAGTAGGAGCAGCTCGTCTAGCTTCAGGGGCGTAGCAATAGGGGGTGCAGAGGTAGCGACCGCATCGGGGCCCTTGGGCCAGAGGGGCCCCGAAGGGCCCTCCCTCAACTACAGTATTAGCTCTCTATTGGTCCTGTGCTCATAATAATCACTTCTATAGATACTATGAATAGTGGTAATCATTAACAAACTGTTTCCCATCCCCTTCCTGCACCTCTGACACTGTAGTTGCCATTGGCAGGTTTTGGTGTGCCACATCAATTGTTATGTATAGAGTGCTTGGGGGGGCCCATTGTAAAACTTGCATCGGGGCCCACAGCTTCTTAGCTACGCCACTGTCTAGCTTGTTCTGGAGGGAGCGGACATTTGCTAATAGAATGGCTGGGATGGGAGACCGCAGTCCCTTCCTTTTAAGTCTAACCTGAGCGCCCGCCCTCCTACCCCTGGGCCGAAATCTGCTAATGTTGGCTAATTTATCAATCTGTGACTGAACTGTGTCCCGAATTGGCAGTACCTGAGCCTGTGTCTCCCATTCCAGGAGCTGTGCTCTGGTATAGGAGATGGTGCCCTGCGAGGCAGGGGGTACGGGACTGGCCATCAGGTGTTTTGTGGCACGTTGCAACAGGTTGCAACCTGCATACAGAATGGGGCTACACAGTTATTGAGTGGGGGCATCAGAAGCACAAATATAGGGAGCACACTACAGTTTATATACCAAGCTGGGAGCTAGTGCAAGAGAAGCGCAAGTATAGGGAGCACAATACAGTTCATATACCAGGCTGGGAGCTAGTGCAAGACAGTTCATATAGCAGGCTGGGAGCTAGTGCAAGACAGTCTTTTGTAGGTAAGCAGGAGCAGGCAGTTCATGGCATGCAGTTCAAGGTGGGGGCATTCAGTGTGTGTCAAGCATATCTAATATAGATAAAAAAATTGGCAACAGCTTTACTCACATGCTTCAGCAGGAGAGAGAGAGGCAGGGTCGGGAGTTGCAGTGCTGGCCTGTGCTGTGGGACAGCGATCTTGGGGGGCCTTGCACACGCTGCTCCTGTGGTGGTAACTGCTGACCGCTGGACAGTTTTGCTTTTTTTTTTTTTGCTGGCCACAGCTTCAGCCTCCGGTGGAAGACTGGGAGGACAGGAAAGTTTGTGGGTGGTCTCCCGGCAGCAGCGGTGGATGGATCGCTGGTGGAGTTCCAAGCAAGCTGGGCTGCAGATGCTGGCGATGTCGCGGGGAGGCCGCAGCGAGCCACGTGCGAGCCACGTGGATGGATGGATCGCTGGTGGAGATCTTGGGGAGCGGGGGGCGAGCTGGGCTGCAGACCGCTGGACAGTTTTTGCTTTTTTGCCGGCCACAGCGTCAGCCTCCGGTGGACTGTGTAGAGTTGTGGGTGGTCCTCCGGCAGCAGCGGTGTTTCGCTCTGGAGTCGGCAGCAGGGTATTCCTAGGTCCCGATGTCTGCAGTAGGTGGGCGGTCTCCTGGTAACGGTGTCGGCCGCTGGATCTCCTCTGCGCTGTAGAGAGGGCAGCGGAGGCAGGATGTCGGCCGGTGTGGGGCGCCCGGGCCCTTGATCTCAGTGGCTGCGGGAGATTGTGAGCCCGGGCCCTGGATCCCGGTGGCTGCGGGCTGCGGGAGATTGTGCGCTGGTGTAGGTGCCCGGCCTCTGGGTCTCGGTGGCTGCGGGAGATTGTGCGCTGGTGTGGGCGCCCATGCCCTGGATCTAAGCTAAGACTAGCTGAAATACTAAGCTAAACTAAACTAAAGCTAAAAACTAAGAAAAAACTAAGAAACTAAGAAAATTGCCGGGAGCCGATGTGTCCCTGGCTGCCTCTCACGGCGCCATCTTGCTTGTAAAGCGCCATCTTGCTTATAGCTTGAACCCCTGTCACATAAACACAGGTAGTGACAAACTCAAGTCATTATGAAAAAAAGTCATTTTTAGGCCTTGTTCACATCTAAAATCGCAATCGCTGACGCCAGTGTTTTGCAATTTTGTGCGCGATTATTTTTAGCACCTCCCGCCACTTACCTGCGAGTTGCGATTTTTTGTAAAGCGCTTTTCTAAGCAATTTTGCAGAGCGATTTGCTTTTTCACTTCCTGACGCAAGTCAGGAAGTGAACTTTTTGAACCAGAAAAGAATAAATACAATATATTTATTCTTTAAAGCGCTGGCGAAAATCGTTATACAAAGCGCTTTTTCAAGCGTTTTGCGATTTACCTATACCTTCCATTGAGGCGAATTGCCCCAAAACCTGTACAGGAAGGGCTTTGGTGAGCAGATCGGAATTGAACCGCTCATATGTGAACACTCTCATTGCACAATCGCTTTTAGGGCGATTTTAAAAATCGCCGGCACTTAAAAAAAGCCAAAAGCGTGAACAGTGTGAACAAGCCCTTAAAGTTATGATCAAACTTGGGAGTTTCAGCAAAATTACACGAGTCGGCAGCTTACAAAACCCCACACTTTTGAATAGCCCTGGTTGTTAGCTTTCCATAATGACAACATTTGTGGCCTTTTTCTGCTGTCCAGACTCTTCTGGGGCTATGCAAACAAAGTATGGCGCTAAAATACTTTGTGGAAAAAATTGGCCTGTCCAAAACCACATGGGCACTTTGTCATTAACAGCATGCTAGATGCCCAGATAGTTATCAGATTACATGTATGGGGTATCCTTTTAACCGTGACAAGTTGTAGAATTGTTATGTTCAGGAGTTCGTTGACCCTCCCACCAGTGATTGGAGCGTTGCTCAGAAGTGGAGTCTAGGTGACCACGGGTGTTCACCAGAGCACCCCGCAAGGGATTATGGACTTTAGCGGCCTAGTGCCCACCAACTCACAACTGAGATAACTCCGACTGGTGGTTAGGAGAACGAGACACCTCAGTATGGAGAGTCCAGAAACAAAGTGAGTACCTAGTATAGTTCAGATAGATGAAGTGTAATCAAGGGGAAATCTGTTATCCAGGCAAAGGTCGTGGCAGGCAGCAGGCAAGAGTAATCCGGTATCCAGGCAAGGGTCATGGCAGGCAGCAGGCAAGAGTAATCTGGTATCCAGGCAAGGGTCATGGCAGGCAGCAGGCAAGAGTAATCCGGTATCCAGGCAAGGGTCGTGGCAGGTAGCAGGCAAGAGTAATCCGGTATCCAGGCAAGGGTCGTGGCAGGCAGCAGGCAAGAGTAGTCAGTATCAGGCCAAGGTCGTTAACAAGGGAAGCAGATCGAGAGTAGTCAAGGAAAATCGGGTCACAACGTGGAGCAATGGAGAAGGCAAAACTGCCCAGCGGTAAGGAACACCAGGAACCAACACTAGCTGTTAGAACGAACAGCAACAGAGTCAGGGGCGGACTGGCCTTTTATACTCTTAGCTGAGCAGATGGACGCCAACGTCATTACGCTGCGCATGCGTACACGTGGCCGCAACACTCCGCGTATGCGTACGCAGAGCCGCATTCCACGTCGCACAAGCGTACACACGCCCCCAACACAGGATTCAACCTGCGGTCAGTGATGCGCGCAAGATGAGGAGGATGCCATTACCGGGACATGGAAGCGTGAGTATGACAAGAATAGATTTTAGGGGGTTTATTGTTTTTTTTTTTTTTTCTTTTGAATTACTTTTAGTGACAAACTGAATCAAAAGCAATAATTTTTTTATTTTCATATATTACAGTAAGGAAAACAAAAGCATGTAAAAATAAAAAAAAGTGACAGAATTGAAAACAGAATACATAAATCATTACCTTAGGGACTCATCTTTTTTAATATGTATGCCAGAGGGTATATTACTGTTATTTGTGCAAATAAGGGCTTGTAATTATTGCTAGGGTACAATGGGAAAACACAGAAAAAATGCACCTTTAGGCCAAATCCACAATATAAGCGCTTTTATGAGCACTTGCATTTGATTAGCGCTTGCTGTGCGCTTGTTAAAAAAAATCGCTCCCATTCACTTTCATTAAAATCGCGGTAAAAATCGCGGTGATCGCATACTTTTTTGAGTACGTGTTTGCAGCAATTTTTACACCATTTTTGCCGTGATTTTTATTAAAATAATTGGGAGCAATTTTTTAACAAGCACTCAGCAAGCGCTAATCAAACGCAAGCACTCACAAAAGCGCTTATAGGCCTAGTGCACACCAGAGCGGTTCTGCTGCGGTTTGCGATCTGCTTGCGGGTGCGGATCCGCTAGGGTAATGTATTTCAATGGGCTGGTGCACGCAAGAGCGGGAGGCGTTTTGCAGAAACGCATACTCCCGGGCTGCTGCAGATTTTGGATTGCGGATGCGTTTCGGCCTCAATGTTAAGTATAGGAAAAACGCAAACCGCTCTGAAAAACGGCACTTCAGAGTGGTTTGCCAGGCGTTTTTTGTTACAGTAGCTGTTCAGTGACAGCTTTACTGTAACAATACATGAAATCTACTACACCAAAAACGCTTCACAAAACCGCAAAATGCTAGCTGAAACGCTACAGAAAAAGAAGAAAAAGCGTTTCAAAATCTGCTAGCATTTTGCGGATCTGCTAGCGGTTTTTGGTGTGCAGTGCACCAGGCCATAGTGTGGATCCGGCCTTTCTTCCAAATAGCATATTATCCTCATGCATTGCACTAGGGACATAATTTCAATGTTGGGATTACCAGGACAAATGTGCAAATGAAATGTGTGTGTTTTATCTAGTCTAGCCTTGTTTATTTTAAAACTACAGGGGACTGAATTGGAGAAAAATTGTATTTTCCCTAGTTTTTCCCTTTAAAATGCATACAAAATAAAGTAATTATTGAAAACAAATATTACCTACAAAAACCATAATTTGTGGTGAAAAAAAAGCAATATTATCATGCTTGGTTCAAGGCGTATACACTGAGGCTTAGATAATCATAGTCAAAACGTAAGCTAGGGTCATACACGTGAGATAAGATGGCTGCAGTACAATAGGCTGAGACAAAGGCTAGGTCGATAATCAGGCTAGGGTCATACACGGGTGGTCAGATGGCTGAGGGACAATAGGACTAGGCAAGAGAATGGTCAGTAAGGCTACGGTCAAAACTAGTCAATCAGGCAGTCGCATTAATAATACTATAATATCACAGAGTGACAGAGTGCCCTGCACCAGCGAACTGATTGCTAACACGGGCAGTGAGCAACTGAAACAGCACTGCTAAAATACATTCAGTCACCCAAGCAGAGGCCGGCCCCAAACACAACAACCAATCAGTGAGCAGAATCCCTGCCTATGATCTAAGCTATCCGCTGATGCTATGATCGCCGTCGTCTCAGGGCATAAGACCGGCTCTGAGACGCGCGCACCCACCTAGAGGGATGGACGGGATGCGCACGCTCACTCATCGCCACAGGGGTGCTGGGGATGCCGCCAGTAGAATCGGAAGGGGAAGGTCGAGGCTGAACTCCACCGCACGAGCTGCCCCAGCCAACGCTGGAACCGATGACAGGTCAGTCCCTTACAAATATATAGATCATTTAGATGTAATAAGTAGTGATAAAGTTATTGGCGAATGAATGGGAGGAGCACTGAAATGTGAAAATTACTCGGATACATAAGGTGAAAATACACTGAAAGCTGAAGTGGTTAATAAGTGACTCCTAATATATTCCAGCAGTCATAGATGATCCCCCAATATCCGCCAGCATTAAAGGATAACATAGCTGAAAAAGTTATTAAAAAAGGTGGGAGCAGGCATGTTTTGAATGCAGTCATCATGCCCACTGCTCCCCCTATTGTCCTAAGTCCCCCTTCTTGTCACCTAAATCGCACCACAGCTCAGTCCTGGCCACCCGGGTCATACAGTTATGTACACGTGCCCGTGGCCAAGAGCACTCTGCGTGTGCGCACAACGCCATAATTATGTGCTATGTGCGCACATGCAGAGCGGTCCTGGCCGCAGGCGCCTGCGCACTACTGCCTGACCAGGACTGAGCTGCGGTGCGATTTAGGTGACAAAGTAGGGGGACTGAGGACAACAGGGGGAGCAGTGGGCATGAGGACTGCATCCAATTCCTGCCTGCTCCCCCATTTTAATAACTCTTTCAGCTCTGGTGTCCTTTAGTAAGTAACCCTCAGTATACACCAGCAGGCCCCAATATATGCCTGCAGTCATAGGTGGCCCCCAATATCCATTAGCAGTCATAGGTGGCCCCAATCTGATTAGACACCCACATAAGAGGTTGCTGAAAAGCAAATGTTGCTTTGTGCGTAATTACGAGTAATTGCCAAATTTATAATTATGATTTTGCAAAACATTTTGCATTACAGTTGTGCATTCTAATTTTGAATTCCGATGCAAAATTATGATTGTGCAAAATTCAAACTCAACACTAATTATGGAGTAGACAGCAATCTAGGAGATTTCTAAAAAAAAAAAGAAAAAAAAGAAAGAAAAACATTTTTCACTGGACTAAGTAACAGAACAGGGATGGAGGAATGACAGTACCAGGCAATCACACAGAACAGCAATTGGTATTGATAACTGGGCCCGCTGGACCCTGTCAGCATGACAACTCATATAGAACTGGTGTGATTTGCCTTCTTAAAACAGAAGGAAACTTGCAATAATTCAGCTTGAGGGCTCGTTTCCACTATAGCGAATCCGCATGCAGGCACTGCATGCGGATTCGCATAGGAAATACAAGTGGATGGGATTGTTTCCACTTGTGCGTCGTGCGGGTGCGGGAAAAATCTGCACGACAGGGTCGTCAGATTTCGCGTGCGTCAGGAATGCGGGCGAATCGCCGCTAATGCATTCAATAGGGAAATCGCATGTGGCTTTGTCATGCGGATTTCCCCGCGATTTCGCATGCGATTTCGCATGTAAAGCAATGGAGCTTTACACAGGCAGTGACATGGTTAAATTCGCCTGGCTCCATGCCATGCGAAATCGCGGGTAAATCCGCATGCGGAAACGCAGCCGCATGCGATTTCTTCTGCGGTGGAATCTAGGCGATTCCGCACCGCAACAGTGGAAGCAAGCCCTGAAGTGAACATTTGTGGTTACCCACAATGCACCACTACTGAATATGCAAATTATCTCTTTATATAAAACTGCAACCTCAAATGAACATCCCTTGAATGCAGCAATAATCCTTCCTGCATCAAGCAGATATAGACGACTGCATGCACAAACATTGCTCCTCCAGGATGTCAGTCACAGACAGATAGCCTGCTCTGCAACCTCGGTTTCCATGGAGATATCAATACACCTGAATAGTTTATAGATTCTGTTGTACTGAGCTATAGATCTTCAGGCTGTCTTCTTGTTGGAGCTATTGCTGTATAGTTTTGCAGTGGTAATTGTATATACAGTATTATTGGCTTCTTTGGATTTTCAATTTCTTTAGGGTATATCTCACTTCCTAAACCTTTGTCCGTTGTATGTCACCATTTCAAGCTTTGTCAGGTACTTTATATGCTGCTTTTAATCATTTGCAAACTACACATACAAGTTGCCTTAATAGTGGAAGCAATCTGTTTCAGGTACATCTCCCTCCTCTTCTTTTGAGTTTCAGGGACAGGTCTCACAGCTTTCTATTGGAGGAGATATTAATTAAAAAAAAATAACACAATAACTGCAAAGTGGGGTGTGCGTAATTATTCGGCCCCGTGAGTCAATACTTTGTAGAAGCACCTTTTGCTGTAATTACAGCTGCCACCAGTCTTTTAGGGTATGTCTCTACCAGCTTTGCACATCTAGAGACTGAAATCCTTGCCCATTCTTCTTTGCAAAACAGCTCCAGCTCAGTCAGATTAGATGGGCAGCGTTTGTGAACAGCAGTTTTTAGATCTTGCCACAGATTCTCAATTGGATTTAGATCTGGACTTTGGCTGGGCCATTCTAACACATGAATATGTTTTGTTTTAAACCATTCCATTGTTGCCCTGGCTTTATCTTTAGGGTCGTTGTCCTGCTGGAAGGTGAACCTCTGCCCCAGTCTCAAGTCTTATGCAGACTCCAAGAGGTCATCTTCCCATCAACTCTGACCAGCTTCCCTGTACCTGCTGAAGAGAAGCACCCCCATAGCATGATGCTACCCCCACCATATTTTACAGTGGAGATGGTGCGTTCTGAGTGATGTGCAGTGGTAGTTTTCTGTCACACATAGCGTTTTGCATTTTGGCCAAAAAGTTCAATTTTGGTCTCATCTGACCAGAGCACCTTCTTCCACATGTTTGCTGTGTCCCCCACATGGCTTGTCGCAAACTGCAAATGGGACTTCTTATGCTTTTCTGTTAACAATGGCTTTCTTCTTGCCACTCTTCCATAAAGGCCAACTTTGTCCAGTGCATGACTAATAGTTGTCCTATGGACAGAGTCTCCCACCTGAGCTGTAGATCTCTGCAGCTCGTCCAGAGTCACCATGGGCCTCTTGGCTGCATTTGTGATCACTGCTCTCCTTGTTCGGTCTTTGAGTTTAGGTGGACGGCCTTGTCTTGGTAGGTTTACAGTTGTGCCATACTCCTTCCATTTCTGAATGATCGCTTGAACATTGCTCTGTGGCATGTTCAAGGTTTTGGAAATCTTTTTGTAGCCTAAGCCTGCTTTACATTTCTCAATAACTTTATCCCTGACCAGGGGCGTACCTACAGGGATACACTGCAGAGAAAACCTCCAACTCATACATGCAGCTCCCTGCCTCAACTCTGACCTGCTACATGGCTGGTACGTGACACTTACCAAGCAGGGATTAGCGAATTGAGGCATGCTTGTTCTGTAAATCACTGAATTTCTGCCTCATGCAGAAAAACTTTAGTGTATTTGAAAAAAAAAAAGTGTAAAATACCAAATAAGGTATTTTACCGACCATAATGATTTTACCGAACTGCAATTTGTGAATGGAGCCTCTTGTAAGCAAACAGAATTGAAGTCAGAAGAAGACAGGGTTGCCACCTCATCCCTTTAAATACCGGCACATCTAAGTTATACAGGTTCTGGGGCTACTCACACATAATCAGTGCCTAAACTGCATCTAACTAGCCACAAGGCCAGTGTAATTCATATGTGCTGGTATTTAAAGCAATAAGGTACTTGTCAGGTATGATTTTTTTTAATGCCATCTACTATATGCTGCATTCATTTATATGCTGCCCACAGACACCTGAAAACAGATGTTGATCTTCTGGTATTTCACTCCTGTTTCAGAAGACAGGAATTTCACCCTCTTCCCCCTACACATAGTATTAAGATAAAAGTATCTGACATTTGAGGGCAGACAGGAAGAACAGGTTTCCTTCAGAATAGAGAAAATCACAACATTGCATTAAAATCAGTCATGCTCACAGCATTGCTAAGTGTTAACAGCTCAATCTCCTCCTCAACCCCCACTAGTAAGTCTAGGAAAATCTCTCCTTTAAAGCTGATGGACTTTGTCTACAAACAGACTGATTTCACCAGCAGCAGCAGCACAAAAGACAACTACCCTGGGCAGAGGGAGACCATATAACTGTTCAGCAACCCACAGCTGTTCATACAGAAGCTGAGATCCTGGTCCACCCTGATACTGTGTATCACACACACCATAAACTTCAGGGATTGTAAAGGTAGGAATTGGAATGACAGTCTATGCATTGGAGATTTCATGTCAGTGACAGGTAGTAGCTGTACTGCTAACACAATAAATGCTGTTAATGTTTAACTCACTTCCTCACTTTGTGACTTACAGCAAAGAAAGAGGACATTCTAATTGAATAGTGATAATGATTTAGGATTAGGGGAGAGTAATAATGAATTTATATTTTTATGAATTACAGCATACAAATACACCGTTCATTGTTAGTTCTCATCCTGGTTCTCACACTTCATTTAAGATTGAAAGCTGTTTTTATTTTGTTGTGTGTGGAATTTTTATAGTCACTAGTTTCCTTGTTGACCCAAAACCGTTGGCTTGTTTGCCTTATCATATCTAATAACATATAACTGACTTGCGTTACATATGGACATAGAAGAAGGATCCAGGTAGTTGAACTGATACTGGATTATCTCATTTTTTTCTGTATGCACAGAATATAAACACAGCAGTTGAGCAATAGACCTGTATCAGGCATTTCTGTGTGCTGCTGCCCAAGATGTTATGTCCACCAGGTAGCTGTGATATTCATATATGAACATTGGTGGTATCAGATCACTAGGACCATTTTTTCTAATTCAGTGTAAGGAACAGATAGTGACCTCTGTGCCACCTGTTTGCCCTGCTTTATTTGGAGTGATGCTACAAGGGTGAGGGAACGGTTGTAGTATTTAGTATTTATTATTATTCTGTAATCATGTTACGTGTACATTTTGAATCAAGTTTGCAATTTACCTGTTGAATTCTTGTTACATGAGTGTATTGTGTTCCACCATTTTTAAAGCCCAAATCCATATTTCTTTAATTGTTGTTTTGGATAGCGTGGGGAAGGGGTAATGCATCTTTTGTGTTTATTTTGCTGTCTGTGTCCCAGCATAGGAGGATTTGCATCCATCTCTGTACTGAAAGAGGGACAAAAATGGCAACAAGTGACACCTTATCTTGTAGGGAAGAATTGGATTAGAAGCTCCATGCTGCTATTGTTTCTCATAACCTGTTGCTGGGACTCAACTGGATAGGACCTGGGAAAATCCACCTTTTCCAAATGGCAGCAACCCTGGCTTACCAGTTACTGAGAAGCCCCACAACAGTGTTTTGTAACTAAGAAGAGATGGCTGCCCCTGTTAGGCCACAGGTGGATTTTCCCAGCTTCCTTCAGCCCAGTCAAATACTGCTGGGACCACCATTATTTAATTCATTTAAGACAATCTTATTTTAAATGAATGCTACAGTGGAACCTTAGTTTGTAAGCATAATTCATTCTGGAAACATGCTTGTAATCCAAAGCACTCGTATACCAAAGCAAATTTCCCCCTAAGGATTTATAGAAACCCAGGTGATTTGTTCCACAATCCAAAAACAGTCACAGTAAAAGAGTATAAAATAAAAACGTAAACAAGTCTTTCATTATAACTAACAGAATCCTGGCTATCTGGTGGCTCACCCCAACCTTTCTTTTTGTGTGGCTTTAACAAGAAATGCTTCCAATGACTGTTGCTTTTGCCTACTTTTGGGGATTTCATGGAAATGTGACTTTGCACAGTCTCTACACTCAGATTAAAGGGAACCTAAACTGAGAGGGATATGGATGTTTCCTTTTGAACAATACCAGTTGCCTGGCAGTCCTGATGATCTCTTTTGCTGCAGTAGTGGCTGAATCGCACACCTGAAACAAGCATGCCGCTAATCCAGTCTGACTTCAGTCAGAGCACCTGATCTGCATGCTTGTTCAGGGGCTGTAGCTAAAAGTATTAAAGGCACAGGATCAGCAACTGGTATTATTTTTAAATGAAAAATCCATATACTTCTCAGTTTAGGTTCCCTTTAAGTACAATTCTGCAACGCCATAGGTTGTGATGACGTGACGCATGCATACTTTTTTACAAAAAAAATAAATCTTTTGCTTGTATTGCAAAGCGCTCTTAAACCAAGTTACTCTCAATCCAAGGATTTACTGTATATAAAAAGTTTTATAGAAAAAGAAAATCTAAAAAAAAACTGTCAGCATGCATTTCCAAGTGATAATCTATCTGATGGGAAATTGCATGGTGTGTACCAGGCATAAGAGTCCTAGCCTAGGACCAGCTAAAACTAGGCAGCAGGGATGCAGTCCTGTCACCAAGTATAGTGACAAGTGCCTGGGAGAGGAGGAGGCTGCACTCTACTACACTACCGGAAAGGAACCAGCAACATTTGGCACAACATTTTAGTAACATAAAACTAGTATATGTTCAAAAGCATAGAATGTTACATTACATGATTGCTACATTTCAGCAACTTCTACACTACATTTAAATTGCTGTTCCTAGCAAGCTACTTATTCATAAGTGGATGGTTGTATTTCCAGGCCATGCTTCTAAGGTACCTTTTGTAACGATTGGTGTAACACAGAGAGGGTCTGATTACCGGTGAACTGCAGTATCACCGTGAATACAGAATATACCCGATTATTGATGATCTGCAGTATCACCGATACTCAGATATATCTACTAACCTCTGGACACCTGAGATAGCAAGCGAGTGTAAAGTGCAACAGTAATATATTGAGTAAGCACAGTAGTAGTTTCTTCCGAAGGCCTAGACTCTCCCGGGGGAGGAGCTAGGCTGAGAGTAGGAAGGACAGAGTGTGAGTGACACCAGGAAGAAGGTGTCACTAACAGGTCTGGGAACTGCCTCTAACAGTAAGGCCAGTTCTCGAGGTCGGGCAATCCAGGTCGTTAACACACAGACAGATACGGTACAGATTCAGGAGACAGATACGAAATCCAATAAACAGGCAGGGTTTGGCAACGGAGTATCAGAATAGCGGGGTACAGAATCAGGAGGCAAATACAGAGTCCAGGAACGAGCAGAGTTTGACAACAGGATATCAGAGATAGCAAGGTACAGAATCAGAGTACAGGAGAATAGTCAGGCAGGCAGAAGGTCATAACAAATAATACAGTTCAATATTCCTAACGTTAAGGTGTGAGGTCCGTGATCATCAACACCTTTGGAAACTATGCTAGAACACAGATACAGACAAGGCCTGAGTGCTACCACGTAGTGATCGCAACGACAGACAACCAGAGAATGACCAGCACCCAGTATATATACACCAGTGCTCTCCAGCACCTCCCTTAAGTGCTGGACCAATGAAAGTTGCTGCAATTGTCAGCTGACCGGCCTGGTCAGCTGACCCTCCTCTGACTGCCATAAAGGCCCTGCCTCTCTGCGCGCGCACGCGTCCTCCTAAACCAGTGTGGACTATCAGTCCCAGCCACACCAGTCATGTGTTGTAATGTTGTTGCTGTATGGGATGCGGAATCCGCCGCCACGCTGTCCGAGCGTGCGGCGTTTCCCCTGCATCCCGCCCCACTGAGAGAAGCAGGCCTATGCGTACAAAATTCTCAGCGTTCTGCTATGCCAGCCGCGGAAACAGCCACCTCATCCTGCGTCCATGCGGCGGCTTTTCCGCGTTTCTTCACACCTTTGAGTAATGATGCTCCCTTCCTCTAGGATACAGCTGACAAATATCCATAGGGTGTCATGTTTACGGTCCTATTTAAGCGTCATGGCAGCCAGCAAAAAGCTGTATGAACTTGCACAACAATCAAATCATTTGCTAGCGTCGGTTGCGATGTTATTCTATCACTAGCTGCTGGTTGTCACCGGTTACAGCTTGATAAAGGGAGCTTAGGCACCCAAAACATGTCATACAACATAATACATTTTTGTCATGTATGTTTGAACAAAATAAATTTGGATGTGTAAAGATTTTCCTTAAAGGGAAGATTCCTCCAGCCTCTGGTAGCCTGTGCAGAACGCTCCAAGCCATGTGAGCGCGGCCGCGCGCCTGCGCTGGCGCAAAAGAAGCCGACCTCGCCTCGCCAATGGTGGGGACCCCGGGCCACTGGCAGGGAACGGAGCTGCAGCGAGGGACATATCGGCTGCCAGGGGCTGGAGGAAGCCCCGGGTAAGTAAAACATTTTTTTTTAATCGCTCCCTCGCTGCCGTCCTCCGCTGCCTGCAGCTCTAGTACCGAGTCCCATAACTTCCTCCATTTGTGGCCAGTCTGCGCAAGAGGCCGTCAGCGAGATACATAGAGAGCGCAGTCCTCTTCCACAAACTGGCCACGGCTGGAGGAAGTTATGGGACCCAGGACCGGAGCTGAAGGCAACAAAGGATGGCGACATGGGACCAATCCATGCGCATGGGGCTAGAGGAAGCCACAGGTATGTATAAACTTTTTTCCCGTCTCTGGTTTCCTTTAAAGATTTAGAGTCTTTAAAGTCTTAACCTGGGCATTACCGGACGAGCTCAGCTTGTCCAGTAACGACGCAGGGCACTGCTCAGGCCCTGGTGGGCCGATTTGAATAATTTTTTTTGAAACACGCAGTTAGTACTTTGCTAGCTGCGTGTTTCTCCGATCGCTGCCGCTTGCCGCCGATGCGCCGCTACCCGCCATGTAAAAGGACGTTCAGAACAGGATTTCCTAATGGGCATGATCGCCGGCAGCGATCGGAAGGGTGGGAGGGAGGAAGCAGGGAGGGGGGAATCATGTAGCTAGTGCTAGGCTAGCTATATGATAAAAAAAAATGAGGTTAAAAAAAACACCCGGGGATTCAGAACGCCAGGCAGGTTATGTGATGATTTTCACTTAATTCTTTGCAAGAGAAGCTTAAAGTGTACCAGAGGTTGTATACTTGGCTTAATTTATACTTACCAGGGGCTTCCTCCAGCCCCATAAGCAGCGCTGAGTCCCTCGCCATCCTCCTCGGCCCATCCGTTCTGGTGCTTTGACTGCTGGTAATCCGGTCAGTTGCTGCCAGTAGAGGTCTTCAGAGCATGCGCAGCTTGCCCGTGTGCCCCCACAGCGCTCCCATCCCCTGGAGCATTCTGCACCTGCGCAGTAGTGCAGAACGCTCCAGGAGACAGGAACGCAATGCGGGGTGTGCGCTTGCTGGGAGTCATATCGGCTTAACGGAGGGGCCGAGGAGGATGGCGAGGGACTCCGCGTTGCTCATGGGGCTGGAGGAAGCCCCGGATAAGTATAAATAAGCACTAGTGAACCATCTCTGGTTTACTTTAAATAGACCAACATACTGTATATTCTATTGTGCAGCACCATGGAAGATGCTAGCACTGTATAAATCCAAAATAAATAATACTACCAGTAGTTTTACTTGATGGGATCAACGTTTATTCATTTTTTTCATTGACGTTTCTGATAATGTAGCTTGAACAATAAAATGGTACAACAAGGAGGGTACAGAGGCGACCAGTAGGTATAAAAAACTCTAAAAGCACTAAAAGTAAAAAGGATGAGGTGGCTTACCTCACAGATGACAATCACTTACGATAGAATCATTTATTAGAGATAATAAGCACAGGCAACGCGTCTAGTGGGATCTAGCCCACTTCCTCAGGCCAAGTAAAGTGCCGTTGTATATAACAAGCCACATGTGGGGCGCCTCACATGCGGCATGTTATATACAGCGGCACTATACTTGGCCTGAGGAAACGCATTGCCTGAGCTTATTATCTCTAATAAATTATTCTATCATAAGTGATTGTCATCTGTGAGGTAAGCCATCTCATCCTTTTTACTTTTAATGCTTTTAGAGTCTTTTATACCTACTGGGTGCCTTTTCACCCTCCTTGCTACCTATACCCGACCCCCCGGTTAATAGTGAGGGGAGTCTCATACACCAAACCTGAGGTGGACTTCTGCCACCTCGCATAGGTTAGAGTGTTGTTGAGTTTTTTTCTAGAGAGCGACCGCCTCCAGGACTGCTGGTATACCTGAGTAGAGTCAGGTTTAATACACTCCACCTGCTTGAAGTGGTCGGTTTCCCCCTTTGTGCAACCCACCTTTGTGAGTATTCATTTGTTAAATACCTTCTCATATATTGATTTACCCAAGACGTACTGCACCATTTGGGCTCCCGTTGTCTTTGTGTTTTTTCCTTCAGTATCTAATAAAATGGTACAGTTCATGATGCTGCCTCTGTGGAGAGATGGTACAGTACACTACACAGGCCTCTGGTCAGTCTGCATCCTTCTACTTCAGGCTGCCTCTTATGTGACAGGGTCATTACGCTGTGAGTCCCAGGGTTAGATTTAAGCCAAGGCCACATAGGCCATGCCCTAGGGAACCACAGGATCAAGGGCGGGTAGGCAGGAGGTTATACTAAGGGAAGAGAAGGGTCTCCTTGTTACCAATACTGTAGAGACTGGGGTCATCAGGCTGTCTATATAGAAGGGGGGTTATTGGGCTTCTTATACTAGAGAAATGGGGGAAGAGGTCATCAGGATACCTATACTGGAGGGAAGGGAGGGTCATCAGGCTTTCTAAACTGGAGGAGGAGGTGGGAAGGGTCATCCGGCTTCCTATACTGGGTGGAAGGGGGGTGGCTGCTGACAGTTGCCTTGGGTGGTAAAGAGTACAAATCCAGCCCTGGTGAGTCCTACAGATGGATAAATGGTAATGTCACCAGTTTGGTGTTTGCTGTAATGCTTTACAGAAAAATTGTCAGTGCTTTATTAATGCCTAATATAAAACATGTAAATCAGTTTCTATTCTAGTATGTTGCATTTTGTAAACATGGACCAAAAAAACAATCATTTTTAACATTCAGTTGCACAAGGCATTGCTTCGGGAAAGGAGGTGAAGGGCGTGAACACATGATTTAAGAGTCCATAGGGAAAAAGGTCAAAAGGCTGTAGAAGCACAATGGCTTTCAAAACAACCGCATACATCAACTGGTACACAGCAGAGATGTATATGTCAAATATTAGCATGCCAGCTGTACAACACTGTGGTGGTCTGCAGATCTGAAATCAAGGCATGCTGATTACATAGCTGTCTGTTGTAGCTACTGAAGGCATTCTAGGTATGCTAAGCTAAGTATGCTCGAAATTATTACATAGAGATGGAAAAGCTTTTCACTAATATAACTATGTTCATTGCAACTATGAGTTTATCTTCCATTTGTTTCTACCACCAAAATAGTAACATGAGTAATGGAACAAGCTCAATATGATAATTATACTGTATCTCACGTGACTTTTTTCTGTGTATGTGGTGAAGATGCATTTACTTCAGACTTTATTTTAGTACATGTTTCCAACTCATAATGATGGCCAAAACAAACCTTAAGTCCATTTTCAAATAAAGGCCTGATGGACAAAAATGCAGTAATATTGTGGTGCACAGACAGCACACATCAATGTTACCATTACTACCGGCAGCTTGTAACGTGAGTGATGCTATTAGCATGACCCAGGATACTCGAGTAGCGCAAGTATTGCTACGATAACACTCGTGTAACGATTGTGGAACTTTCTCCGTGATCAGCGCACAACGCGTGCGCTGACACGGCGGAAATCCTCCACAAGCGTATATTTGCAGGCACCCAGCAAAAGGTGCTACGCACCTGTACAGGGAAATTCCTGTCGGCAGATGGCGCTGAGGAGTGCAGAGGAACCAATCCTCTGTACCTCCACAAATGCCAGACAGGAATTGTACGAAGCACAGAACGCAATCGCAAGAGAGGCGATTGCGAATGAGATTGAGCAAAGGGACAGGTTGTATGTGTGTGCGCCAATCCAGTCGCCACCCCGCGACCGCGCACACACAACAGCAGATATGAAATAGGAACGCGATCGCGAGAGGTGCGATCGCCAGACGTGACACAAGGCAGATCAGGACAGAATACGAGGTTAGCAAAGGCACAGCAAATCATACAATGAGGAGATACGGAAAACAACAAACGCTAGCTAACCGCGAACACCGCACTCATTCGCAACAGTGCACGCGGTTATGCGCGGTCTCCACGTGTTAAGCACAATAGAGACAAGCACGCCTAACTAACCATTAACAGACAAACATGAAACAGAGGACGCGAGCGCTTGCTTAACGGTTACCTCACCGAGCCTCCAGCAAGCGTAGCAGACAAGACAGACACACGAAAACAGGGACAAACGAGAGATAGGATCCACAGCACTAGCGAAAAGTAGCTAGCGCGATCCCAGGAGACAGAACAGAAGAGATAGCTGGTAGCAACCGCTGCACCAGCTATACTCCAAGAACAGAGATCAGAACCATTTCCTGTCCACCAACGTTGGGACAGGACAATGGCAACAGGCAAGACAAGACAGAACAGGCAATACAGATAATACAACCTGACTGGGCTAGAAGGGGAGCCTAAAGCAACCCCCAGGAATTAACTATACTAGATAGCAATGGCTGACACTCCAGCAGTGTCCATCAGGAACAGACCATGGAAGGGAAATGACCAGCAAAGCCTTCTGGGAAACATAAAGCTCTTATAGTGCCAGTCATCAAAGAAGGCAGGTAGGGGATTTGCATAACGAATGTATGCAAATTCCCCAGCAAGAGAACAGACCAGAAACTTGCAATGGAAAGACAGGTCTCTGTTCCAGAGACCTGCAGCCCACAGACTAGAGGAATGGACAAACAGCTGTCTGCCTGTGCAGCCAGCTGAGCGGATCATCACAACTCGTTACTGTAGCAAAGCTTGCGCTACTTGTATACTGCAGGTCACACTAATAGCGTAACTTGCGGTACACTCTGCCGGTAGTAGCTGCAATATTGCTGTGCGCTATTTGTGTATGGCAGTATTACCAAGCTCTTGTGCATCAACCTCCATGCCTTTATGCTGATGTTGGTTTTGGCATTTTCATCTACTGCAAAGCCTTGTACACGTGAGATGGTTTTCAGCCACTGTCTAGTGGCTCCTGATCACTCTCAGTGCATTGCCGAGTGATCAGCCGAAGGCACTGATATCCTACTTAGGGCCTGTTTCCACTACACGCAGATTGGATGCAGAAAAACTGACTCCAATGAATTCCTATGGGCCTGTTTCCACTAAATGCGATTTTTCTGATGCAGATTTTCGTGTGTGTGTGTGTGTGTGTGTGTGTGTGTGTGTGTGTGTGTGTGTAAATGGGGGAAGAGACAATGTTCTCCTGATACTGCTATATGAGGAGAGGGGGCATCTTCATTTCTGCCAAGGACCACATTCCACCACCTAAAACAGGCTCTGCATGAATTTTTAACTTAAATTAAGTAAAATTAAGTGAGATAATTCAAGAGGAAAGCTTTGTCAATCTTCTGTGAGGAGAAGCTAGGGTTGAAAGCCAGACAACCAACAATTTTTTTTTAAAATGACAGCTTTAATACCGTCTCAGAATAGGTCTGTATTAATAACTTTTACATATAGACAAATAATACATAGTTTTCGCTCACCTGGTCCTTTCCATTTGATGTCCAGGTTATATGCAAATTATGGCTAAAATCCTAAACCTGGAACACTCCATTACTCTGTGCCATCTGAATAAATCATGTTTGCCACATAACAGACAAATGCAAGCTTAGATCTTGCTGGACGAGCAACCCTGATGAAAAGGAATGTCACAGTGTCTGCATTCTGCATTATAGAATGTCATGCCCATTTCATGGTAATTGCAATGTTTTCCATAGCAGTCAGATGCTTATTTGTCAGAGGAGGAAGCTATTACTTTGTCCCCTATAAATGTAATCAAGAAACATCTTTTATGTGTATATTGTAGTAAGCGCGTTTCTTAGTGCCGAGGTATTGTGGTATGCATACACCAAGGAGTGCCTCTGATTAGTTCATGGACCACTTAGGTTTCATAAAGTTACATACATACAAATCAAATCAAAGATAGCTTTATTGGCATGACCCGGATTCATATAGACATTGTAAAAGTAAAGGGACATGGCGGGCTTGGAGGGGGTGGGGTAGGCAGGGGCGTAGCAATAGCCATAGCAGCCATAGCAGTTGCTATGGAGCCCTGGAGCATAGGGGCCCAGATGGTACTTAAAGGGGAACTTCAGCCTAAACAAACATACTGTTATTAAGTTACATTAGTTATGTTAATTAGAATAGATAGGTAATATAATCTTTTCCCCACCCTGTTTTAAAAGAACAGGCAAATGTTTGTGATTCATGGGGGCTGCCATCTTTGTCATGGGGGCAGCCATCTTTTTGGTTGAAAGGAGGTGACAGGGAGCATGAGACACAGTTCCAACTGTCCTGTGTCCTGATAACCCCTCCCAGCTGCACACACTAGGCTTCAAATGTAAAATTCAAAATGTAAAAAAAAAAAAAAACATGCAACAAAACAGCAAAATGAGAACAACATCATCAGAAATCCCATCATGCTTTGCACAGCATAAGGGGAAAACTGCCCGGGCAGTTTTCTTCTGTGCAGCTAAAAATGAGGCTTGTATAAGAGAAACAAAGTTCTGATGCTGTGAAACTGTTAAAGAAACACCAGGCCTTTTCAGTGCTGCTGAGTCAATTTTTAGTCTGGACGTTCACTTTAATGTATTAACCATTAACTTTCTTTTGTTTCTCTACCCTCTGACTTTGTCTCAGTGCCCTTGAACTATGTGCAGTGTAGATTGCACGAGAATGTAAATTGCCCAATTTAAGGTGCCCATACACTCGTCAGATTGGCAGAAGATAGATAAGAAATGCATCTGATGATCTATCTGATGCGTTTTTAGAACATTTTTTACCAGGATAGAATTCCAATAGATTTCAGTTTGAAATCTATTGAAATTCGATCTGATGGCATTTTTTTGCCATCAGATTTCCATTAAGGCCAATGCAAACTGATAAGCAATCTCATCAGATCGACCTAAATTTTCCACCCTGCCAGTTCGATGGAAATCCATCGAAATCGATCGAAATCGGCCATCGATCGGTCGATTGGCCAACCGATTTGCAAACGATCAATCGATCGATCGGGATCGATCGGTCGGCCAGAAAATCGCCTGAGTGTATGGGCCCCTTAACTCATATCCATAGGGCGGGGGCAAGTGGCATTGGTCATGAATGGCTACATCTAAGGGGCCCCATGAAAGTTTTGCTAGGGGGCCCCATGATCTCTAGCTACACCACTGGGGGTAGGGCTATAGTGGGTTAGCAGTTCGTGGACATTTTTATGTTTACAGTTAATTTATGCTTCTCTACACACATACAACTAATTCTGTGTTTTAGGGAAAATGATAAATTGTCTATAATGAAATCTGATTGTTATACTATAGAAATTAGAGGGCGCTGCTCTTAATTGCTTAAAGCTGAATATAACCCTGCATTTCAACTTTGCTCTAAAACATTATTTACAGCATATTATATGCAAAAAGCATTTTTTTTTTACTAGACCAGCATTGGAAGGGTTAAACACAGAGGTTTTAAGTTCCGTGCAGACATTCAGATAGTTACATTCTATTTAGTTAGTGTGTAACTGTTTATCAATAGATACATCTCTTTGGCTGTCCTCCAAGCTCCTTCTCAGTGAGAGAGATGAGTCACAATAAACACATATTTGTAAACAAAAAGTATCTAACTCAAGTTCGGATTCGTCTGCAGAAATCTCTAGGGACTTTAAAGCCCTGTGTAACCCTTCCAATGCTGGTCTAGTAAAAAAAAAAAAAATGCTTTTTGCATATAATATGCTGTAAATAATGTTTTAGAGCAAAGTTGAAATGCAGGGTTATATTCCGCTTTAAATATAACTTAGGATCGGGTATTCCAATTCTGGAAATATTACCCAACCAGTCCAATCACCATTGAACTGGTATAGCCTCACTTCCTCCTGCTGCTACCTATAACGATGGGTTACACCCCTTATCCCACCTCCACTGGCACAAAATATTATATAGAAAAATAGGTGCGCTAGGATAAATAATTAATATTGATTATCACCAACTACAGTTTCTTGCAGAATAAAAATTCTTTATTATATAGTAGATTATCTATATCATGTCACAGTATGAAATAAAATTGTATCTATCAATATCAATGATTATAACAATCTTCCACACACTCATACACACATAGGAGATCTGGTTCCCTTTAAAACGTATAAGTCGACTATACATGAAGCCATAAAAATAGAATAAAATTGCAAAAAATTGTGCACGCATAAAAAAACAATGTAAATGACATTAGAGGGAAAATAGGATTCAAAAAAATTCCCTACTTGAAGTTCTCTTCTGTTTCTTGCACAATATCACAGTTGTGTGTATGAGTGTGTGGAAGATTGTTATAATCATTGATATTGATAAATACAATTTTATTTCATACTGTGACATGATATAGATAATCTACTATATAATAAAGAATTTTTATTCTGCAAGGAACTGTAGTTTGTGATAATCAATATTAATTATTTATCCTAGCGCACCTATTTTTCTATATAAGAAATCTGATTGTTAATTGATAATTAAAAGCAACAGGGAATACTTTTTATACACATTACAGGTCTACTGGTAATACATTTATATGAGATGTGGCTATTTAATAATAAAACTGGTTGCAAAAAAATGTGGTTCATTTTTACAGCTATACAACTTGTTTTTGTAATTATTTAAACTGTTGCATACACATTTTCCAGTGTTGGAAGCAGTGCTGTAAGTCATTAGCTATTATCTCTGTCAGTGGTGGCACTACTGTTTTATTTCTTTACCTCACAATTTTGAGAAAAGGCAGAGCCTGACTCTGTCAGCCATTCCATGATGTCAGTGCACATTTTTTTCAGGGGCGTTTCTGCTCTTGGCTCAAATTTTTTGGGACGAATTTGGTGCGGACTTTGTTCATATTCGAATTCAACAAGTAGAATTTGTTATGCAATCCCCTAATCAATGTGCACCATGTCTGCTTTCGTCCCAAAGCTTAACTGGTGATCTTTGCAAAAAATGTCAAATGGAAGTCCACAAGGAATACTCTGATTGAATTTATGTTGGACATTTCCTGGGGCCCAAAAAAATCACACTTCAGACTATCAAAGCAAGCAATGCTTATCTCAACTGCTTCTATAAAACTTTCAGGGTCATTCACAGTGAAAGTACATTACATTACTATGAGTACAAGATTAACAGTGCACCCAGTCTTTTTATTTATTAGACACACCTTGCATTTGTCAAGAGATATTTGCAGGGTACCTGAGATAATCTACCTACCTACCTACATTAGGCACTCATTTTAAAGGGATACTGTAGGGGGGTCGGGGGAAAATGAGCTGAACTTACCCGGGGCTTCTAATGGTCCCCCGCAGACATCCTGTGCCCGCGCAGCCGCTCGCAGATGCTCCGGCCCCGCCTCCGGTTCACTTCTGGAATTTCTGACTTTAAAGTCAGAAAACCACTGCGCCTGCGTTGCCGTGTCCTCGATCCCGCTGATGTCATCAAGAACGCACAGCGCAGGCCCAGTATGGTCTGTGTCTGCGCAGTACACTCCTGGTGACATCAGCGGGAGAGAGGACACGGCAACGCAGGCGCAGTGGTTTTCTGACTTTAAAGTCAGAAATTACAGAAGTGAACCGGAGGCGGGGCCGGAGCATTGGGGAGTGGCTGCGCCAACACAGGATGTCTGCGGGGGACCATTAGAAGCCCCGGGTAAGTTCAGCTCATTTTCCCCCGACCCCCCTACAGTATCCCTTTAAGTGGTGCTTAACAAAAATATTTTCTTCATGTAGCTTGCTCTATCGTGTATAATGTTTGTATTTCTATACATTCAAACAGGCAGGCTTGTAGGATTCCATGTGGTGCTACGTACTTGCTATTGTCGTTGTGTGGGCAATCGGATGGTTCCTACGGGACAGACAGACTATCTCACAGCAGTCTGACAAACATGTCTTTATCACTGGCTGCGACACCGGCTTTGGAAATCTGCTGGCCAAGCGACTCAACAGAAAAGGTTTCCGTGTCCTGGCGGGATGCCTTACACAGGCTGGAGCAGATGACCTGCAAAAAGCATGTCCTATGGGACTGAAAACCACTTTACTGGATGTCACCAATGCAGACAGCATTACAAAGGCAGTGGAATGGGTGAAAACCGAGGTGGGAAGTAAAGGTAAGATATAAAGGGTAGCAGAGAGTGTCATATTCTTGTTGCCCTTCATAGAAATGTGCAGAATAAACTGTATGCTGGCTTAAATGCATAATATGTCTTTAACAAGAAGAAGAGGCAGAAGAAGTTAACATTTCATTTTATTGAAAGATTTTCATTTCTGGACTGTGCCTGATGCAATATGCAGATGAAATGCTCGTATGCTTCATTTCATGTAAACACTATGATGATTTCCTATTTAGAATAATTTTTAGCTCTACATTAAAGGGCAACCAAGGTGAGATGTGACATGATGAGATAAACATGTGTATGTGCAATTTCAAGCACACATATAACTAGGCTGTGTTCTCTTTTTTTTTCTCTGCCTGAAAGAGTTAAACATCAGTTTGGCAAGTGACAGTTTCTGCCCCGTTTGGGCCTTGGTCAGACTGGGTCAGACCCTCACTGATAAGTAATTACAGCCATAAAACACTTTCCTGTCACTAAATGGCTTCTGATAGCAGAAAAAGAGATAAAAAAAGGTTTAATAATTCATAGATTTGAGCTCTGACATACTCCGATGATGGTGTCATTGAGCATGGACAATGAAACAGTAAAAGCTTAAAAATTAGATTAAAATAATATATTAAACCGTGGGATGTCTAAAAAAGTCATTTTTTTAGAAGACTGAGGTTAGCTAGAATTGTTTTTCTCATCAGTTTATTCTCGCCTCGGATGTCCTTTATGCAAAATTCCCCCAGACAGAACTGGGACTTTCAGTTGGACATTCAGTTTCAGAAATGAATTACCTGACATCTGATTAATTAATCAGCTCTCAGGTATTGTTCCCTTTCTGCCCAGGGGAGATGAAACTCATTTTAAAACAAAACAAACTAACTACCGGTAGATTAAATCCAGGTAAGATCACTAGCTGTATGGAACTCAGTAGTCACTAGACAGCTGAGCTTAGCGGTGGTTTGTATGAGCTTGCTGTGTGATTAAGGGATCTGAAGTAGTTAAATCTGCTACGTCAGGCCTAAGAAACTACAAACCTGATGTAGACTTAAAGGAAACCTAATGTTAAAATAAACTGATACGATAAACAATTGTCTCTAGTCTCCTAAAAATGACTTTTTTTATTAGAGTCTAATGCATACGTTTTTCCTCTCGATAGATGGATTCGATAGATAATTTCCGACATGTCCGTTATTCCTTCCGATCGATTCTGCGCTCGATTTCTCATAGAAGCGAATGGAAAAAGATAAGAAAAACGAGAGGAAGATAAGAGAATCAAGCGCAGAATCGAGCGGAAAAATCGATTGGTGGAAAATCGAGCAGAAAAACGTATCGTGTGTACCCAGCATAACACTTTTATTTTCTGTGTATCACCTAAAAAACGTATGTTTAATGTTGTATTGGCTCATATGACTGATACAGTCTTTCAGTGTCCCAGAAGCTAAAATATATGAACTATTGACCTTTTCTTATGGATCTTCTGCTCTCAGAAGCTGTTCCCAGACAGAAAAGAGTTATATGGCTGTAGTTCCTTACCAGTGAGGATTAGGCTATAGTCTAACTAGGTACTAATTGGATAGAAACTTTTACTTGCACACCTGATGTTTAACTCTTTTAGGCAGAAAAAGAAGAAAAGGAACACAGCATAGTTATTTGTATGATTGGCACTTTGCATAATAATGTCTATCTCATCATGTCACTTTAGGTATCCTTTAAAGGACTTCCGATGTGAAAAATAAAATCAACTGGTGCTTCTTCCAGCCCCTTGCCGCAGCTCCGGTGGACCTCACTGTCTCCGCTGGCCGCCGTAACGATGGCGACCCGCCGGTGGGGCGGCTATTCTGCGCCTGCGCTCGTTCACATCATCTTGAACTTACTGTGCTTGCACACAACTACTGCGCGGGCATAGTAAATGCCAGATGACTAGAACAAGCACAGGTGCAGAAGAACCGCCCCAGCCGGTGGGTCACCATCATTGCGGGCCGCCAGTGGGGACAGGAAGGACCACCGGAGCTGCGGCAAGGGACTGAGATGGCTGTGAGGGGCTGGAAGAAGCCCCAGGTGAGTAAAAAATGTATTTTATTTTTCACATCGAAAGTCCTTTAGGTGCCATACCCCAGGTGGTCAAGGGAGAAAAATGAACAAGACAGAGAATGTTATTGTTTTAGTGTATAAACAGGAATGAAGGGTTTGAAAGTACAACAAGGACAAAAGTTATTTTAGTTGTCAAATTGAACAATCATTTAGGGAAAACTGTCATTTCTAAATAAAGAAAACCCATAGTAATTTGCAGAACATGAAGGCACAATCTACCCACCCAAGTACATAAGTAGCAAAACTTTGCTCTGTATGCCTCAGGTGACAGTCTAGTGTGACTTCAAGTGTCACCTGACATTGAAGGCCTCCATTTCTGTGAACTACCAAAGTTAGACTTATGGGTAGATAGAGAGGGTGAATGTGTAACGATTGGTGTCAGCAACACAGAGTTTTTTCTGATTATTGGTGATCTGCAGTATCACCAATAATACAGATGCTATACCTGATTATATGGTGATCTGCAGAATCACCAATAATACTAGTATAGCTAGACACAGGACACCCAACGTGTTAAAGTGTTTGGTGTAACAGTAATCAGAGAGGTTATCTCCCGAGGAGTGGGAGATACAGACACTACTGCAGCCAATGATTCCCTGAAGAGCAGGGAATCAGACTGCACTGCAGCCAGTGGACCCCCTGAGGGGCAGGTTGTCACTGACTGTGCTGAAGATGATCTCTTTATGTGGAGGAGATACACACTGTACTGCAGCCGAGAATTCCCTGAGGAGCAAGGAACCTTGGATAGTACTGCAGCCAGTGGACACCTAAGGAGCAGGGACCACTGGCTGGGCTGCAGGAGAGAGAACTGATGAAGTGAGAGATGTGATCGGGCTGCAGCCAAGGATTCCCTGAGGGGCAGGGAATCAGACTGTGCTGCAGCCAAGGATTCCCTGAGGGGCAGGGAATCAGACTGTACTGCAGCCAGTGGACTCCTGAGGGGTAGAGACCACTGACTGAACTGCAAGATGGTCTTTCTGAGGAGCAGATGACCCTTGCAGCTACTGAACACCTGGAGAGCAAGTGTCACGGATAGTACAGTAAGGCTGATCACCCAAGGAATGAGTGACAGACAGAAAGGTCAGACAAGCCAGGTCGGCAACACACGGACAGATAAAGTACAGAGACGGAAGACTGATTCGGTATCCGGGTACAGGCAAGGTTGGCAACAGGTTATCACATTGGCAAAGGTACCAAATCAGTAAGCAGGAGAGTGGTCAGGAAAGCCAGAGATCAACAGGTAACAGTATATATCTCAATCCTAGTCTTAGGTGTGAGGTCCTTGATCTCAACACCTGGGAACTAGTCTAACAGATAAACAGTAGCAATGTAGCAATCTCCTAGTCTTAGGTGTGAGGTCTTTGGTCTCAACACCTGGGAACTAGTCTAGTGGATAAACAGTAGCAATGTAGCAATCTCCTAGTCTTAGGTGTGAGGTCCTTGGTCTCAACACCTGGGAACTAGTCTAGTAGATAAAAAGTAGCAATGTAGCAATCTCCTAGTCTTAGGTGTGAGGTCCTTGGTCTCAACACCTGGGAACTAGTCTAATACATACACAATACAATAATACTTTTGAGGCTATCAACGGAATCTGACTAAGTGTGAATTCCCAGCTCCGGGTGGTCCTAACACACTGTAAGATCTGACTGGGGTCTGAGCGCTCACACGTAAGCATTCGCAACAGCAGACAACCTGCAACTGACAGGCAAGTCCTATATATACCCAGAGCGCTCCACAGCGCCGCCCCAGTCACTCAGCCAATCCGGAGCATAGCTGGGATCAGCTGATCGGCATGATCAGCTGACTCCCCTTCTGCTAGCATAAAGGCCCTGTCGCCTGGCGCGCGCGCGCGCGTAGCTCTCAATCTGTGTGCACTAGAAGGACCAGGCGAACCAGCAGCATGTTGCTGCGCGGCAGAAGCCGCCGGCTGGAACGCGGATATAGCTGCCCTGCCGCTTTCCCACGTGGCGGCATCTCCCAGCTATTCATTACATGAATGCATTGTGATTGGGTGCTGATGGTGTCATTTATTTCTGTACAGAATCAGGCTTGCTCCTCAAAGACCATTCATTTAAAGTAAACCTGTGAGGTTTGCAATGCCCAAATATAGATACTTCAGAAAGGGGGAAGCCTTTGGGTTCACCAGATGGTCGACCATCAGCCCCAATCTCTCTTTGCCAAAAAACTCTTATCTGACCATAGAGGACTTCTGTTGAAATTGCTGTACTGAGTTGGCTTATTGGTACAAAGGCTATCATCAATGAAATCAACCAGCCCATGCCATGTTGTTTTAGGATTATCACTGATGATTCCTGTCACTTTAGTGCTATGCCTGTTCATTAAGTGGGTCAGTAACAAGCTCTTCACACAGTCATTTTGTATTATTTGTTTATGATGACTTATAATTATATTTGTTTTTCCATAGGGCTTTATGGACTGGTAAACAATGCTGGTATTGCAAACCCAATAGGCCCCACTGAATGGATGACGATAGAAGATTATCGGAGGGTTATGGAAGTGAATGCATTTGGCACCATCGGGGTGACATTACGTTTTCTTCCCCTAATAAAGCAGGCGCAGGGCAGAGTTGTAAATATGGCCAGTGTACTTGGAAGGATATCCGCTAATGGGGGAGGTTACTGTGTCTCTAAATATGCCGTGGAGGCCTTTTCCGACAGCCTGAGGTAATAACATGCAATGGTTTTACAGTGTGTGCTTTTTTTTATTCACTTACCATAAAGGCCTTTGCACACATGCTGTGAAAGTGACCAGTGGTGGAGAGTTTTTGGAGCGAAATAGAGAAATTTTTCTCATAACACTTGAATCTAGAGGTTAGTTTGGATGCCTTAATGGCAATCTTTGCTATTCAAGGTTCAGATAGGACAGGAGGATGCCCTCAACAATGGTCATTAGTGGATATTGGAGTAAGCTTGGCTAGAAAACTCATTATCTTCAAATGGAAAGACCTGAGCCGTGTTCTATTAGAGATTGGAAAGCAGAGATTTTGATTTTTCGAAATGATAGGATCTGGAAAAATAAAGTAGAGGAGAAGAGTGTGATGAATGACTCTTTTAAGTGGATCGATTTGTGATGTGATTTTATGAGAGGGTGTTAGGGATGGGGGGAGGTGGGAGAGGAGTGCAAGGTATGTAGGGTTGGGTGAGCTGTGACGTGGAGTAGTGTGGTATGCACGAGGATGTGCGATATGTCTTGTTTTTTTGGGGGGTAGGATTTATATTTGTAGTATAAGTTAACTGAAGAAAAATAAAGATAAAGATTAAGCAAACTTTGATGTAACTACTTCCCAACATTGAGAGCATGCTGATGAAGCTAATTGTTTGGTTGGGAGATAAGGCCTTAAAATAGAATATTATAAAATAGTACCAGGCACACCTCAGTTTAATTCCTAATAACCACTTGCAGGACCGGATTTACCATAAGGCACTGTAGGCATGTGTCTACAGTCGGCTGATGATGGAAAGGTGGCTCACTCCCCTCTCCAAGTGCCTCCCTCCTGCCTTACCTATGCAGAGTCCCAAATGGAGTGTAAATGAGAGGTTACTCACCTGGGTCTCAGCATTTCACTGACTAGATCTCCCTCCAGTTGGGGGCACCTCTAGCTACCTAATACTTGGTGGCACGCCTAGCTACTTAATAGTGAGGATAGCTCTGGCTCCTTAATTCTAAGGGGCACCTGTAGCTATGATGAGCAAGGGAACTAAGGAAGAAGTGACAGCTGGACCAGCCAACTTGTTTGCGGTGCGGTTCGGCGAGTGTTTGTAGTTTCATGGAAGGTGAGGCCTAGGGTGCCAGGACATCTGTGACTATAGGCTTCTGTGATGTAAATCTGGGCCTGACCACTAAACTTCACTTTCCACCAGTTTACTTTGACTAGAGTACCAGTAATTTAAGTGTATTTTTGTATGGGTTCCATGAGTCAATATACTGTAGTTGCTTGATGCCCTACAAAATAATAGCTATAGCATTCAAAAATCTGCTATCTCATCCCTTTAAAACAGACAAGTGAGCTGCACATGTTCTGTAACTGGCAGAGCTATGGTCTGTTCACACATATGGTGTGTCTGAAGTCGCTATCAGTCCTAACCTTGCAGCAACCACTTCCACTGACTGCTTGTAGTCACTGCAATGGAGCATTCATGCTGAACACTGGAAAAATGACTAGCAAATGCAGAGTTTAGGAAGTATTTGGTACTCCTGAGTTGCAGCATGTGATGGTTTTCTGTCACCTAGTAACCATTATGCTAAATGAACAATGATGACCGCCTCCTAAATGTACTATCCTTGATATTCCCATTGATTTCTATAAGCAAGAACCATTGAAAAAACAAACGTATTGGGTTGTCCACTTAAAGGGACTCCGAGCATCTCTCATGGACATGCATTTAAGCCAGACGACTACCAACAAAGTCGTGCTATGACCCCTCTGGAGGAGCTTCTTGCAATGGCCATGCGTGTCACTTCCTCTTCCTGCTTCATTCAGTGATGCACTTCTCTAACAGACAAGACAGGGGTGACCCGGAAGTTATAACATAGCCAACATGGCAGCCGTGATTTTTTTTTTTTAACTTAACAAGTCAAGTTTTATTGTGAATATCAATACTGTACAGAGAAATTGCAAAAACAGTCATAATGTCAAAAGAGGATAAGTACAGAACTTACATTGTTCATCTTCAGTTATATTACATTATGCTACATCACAGTGAAGAAAAAGCCAGCGTTACAATATAGTACAAAAATGATAGCCGGCAGCCGCGATTTTTAAATTGAAATCAAACGAAATCTATTTGGTGTAGAATGGCAATTCAGGCATGAAATGAAAGAGGAGAGCACAAGCTACAGGAAGGTATACATCTTTAAGTACTTTGCAGTACTGGTCAGGGTCTTAAAGGCATGCCCATGAGAGGTGCTCGGAGTCCCTTTAAGCTGCAGGTTTACTAGATTTTCCTAAAAATTATTGATTGTAATCATCTTGTGTGTAAATCCAGTATGTGTACAAATGTTCTTCATTGCGGAGTGTGGCCATTTAGTGATCCATCATGTTGGTCAAGTTCCTATGGGAATGTCCTCTGTCTGAAGTACCTGAAGTAAGAGGTCAGCTCTTGTCCTGCTCAGTTGCTAGCCATGCAGAGTGTCTGTACAAAGATTGTTTCAAAACTGTCACACCAAAGCTATCATAAACGATTATTTCAACAACAGAGTGTATAAAGCTGCGTATAAAGCTGAGGGCACTGCCTGACTAATCAAACACAGACGACTGAGTGGCTCATATTTACCCAGTTTTGAAGACATGATGTGGCAACTTTAAAAGGTCATTCTTGTTTCAAGCTATCATGTTTCCTTTAGCGATCACATATGATATACAGTACAGTAGTTCAGCGTGCTTTCTGTGATGAATACAGTCACTTTTACCTTTCAATAGCTTATAGCTTCTTCATTTACATGATTTGCCTGTCCTTCATACGAAATTCTAAAATTGGAAATCTAATTTAAATTAACATCTTCCTGCCAAGTTCCCAAATAGTGAAGTATTGAATTTCTTTGTATGTGTCAGAGGTTAATAAAATTACCTTGTCCTGTAATTTGGCTTCAGTACAAAGAAGGAACCTGAGGTCATGCTGTGCCAATTGTGGCAGTAAACACAACATGGATGTTTAACTTGATACTTGTAAGAATTTTATAGTTTTTGTGCACTCAGAGGGAGGGCCACCTACTTTCTGCTCAAAGGCGTAACTAGAGGGGAGCAACACTTGCAATTGCCGAGGAAGGGGGGGGGGGGACCCAGAGCTGCGGGGAGGTCCAACTACATAACTTCCCTTCCTCCGATACAGGGGACTATGCTTCAGATCAGGAGTTTTTGCACTGAAGCTTCACCGTTCTTTTGACCACTAGCTGGCGTTATACTAGGGGTGACCTGATGGGCACTAGGCAGTGGGACGCTCTGGCAAAGACCTGTGGTCACTTAGATCCCACTCCTGGGTAACACTCCGCTCGCTAGTGGAAGGGTCTATAGTAGCCACGAACATAAAAGGTATGCAAGGGACAATTGCTCTCCAGTTGGGAACCAGTCAGACTATAACGTAACCCTCACTGATAAGGATTTATAGCCATAAAACCCTTTCCTTGCATAGAACAGCTTCTGAGAGCAGGAAAGAGACATAAAGGGTTAATAGTTCATTGATTTTTGCTCTAGCATACTTCAGATGCTGTGTCATTGAGAGAGAAGATGAAACATTGAAAACTTAAAAAAGTAGACTTGAACATAAAACTGTGGGATATCTTAAAAAGTCATTTTCAGGAGAAGGAGGATAGATACAATTGTTTATCGCATCGGTTTACTTTAATCAAAGTATTCCTTTAATTTATTTAAATGCATTATAGTAGCATGTAGAATTATCTTTAATTATCATTGTCAAATAAAGATTCCCATGTAATGGCAATTGATTTTTTTTTTATCCAACAGACGGGATGTGCAGCACTTTGGCGTTAAAGTCTGCATCATAGAGCCTGGCTTTTTCAAGACAGCAGTGACCAACCTAGAATCCATTGAGAGGTCACTGAAGCAGCTCTGGGACCAGATGCCTTCTGAGACAAGGAGGAGCTACGGGGACGCGTTCTACAAAAACTGTAGGTTTCTAAGGGTATTAAGAGGCAGGGATTATTTCAGAAACATATGTAGCAGAGCCTGAAATCCAACCTATATTTGTGTGATGGATGGTGGTCCCACCACTACTGTATGATGAATGTCAATATTTTGGCTAGAGGCAGAGAGCAGAGGCAAAAGTGACTCACAGGGTCTGCATGGAAAACCACACGTGCAGAAGGTCAACTCAACAGTTTTCAAATGCAGCTTCTGTGCTGTTTTAGGTGTCCTATCACGGCAGCATATTGTGTATCTAGGGAAAATAGCTCCTGCAAGTATTAAAATCTGGTGTGGACAAGCCGATGTCCAGGTTTTAGTGGATTGGGACCAGCTAGAATGGGCACAGTAAGTGACACCAAACATGCACACAGAGTAAGTGACACCACACACACAGACACAGTAAGTGGCACCAAACACACACATACATACATAAAGTGACAACACACACACACACACACACACACACACACACACACACACACACACACACACACACACACACACACACACACACACACACACACGAAGGTGGCAGTTGCTTGTTCTGTCATCACTGTAGTTCCTAACGCTGCAATAGTGTCACTGCTCCCGTGACACGGAAGCTGGCTGCCCACTGTATGTAGTGCAGTGGCCACTGGCCCGCTGCTGCATTATGTTGCCATGGCAAACATCACGTGAGTTTTGGCTCGCAACGCCCCCTCCTCCTGCTTCAGCAAATGCCGCCTCCTCCTCGCCACTCTGAGTTCCCATGAACACTGCTGCATGGGACTCATAACGCTGAGGAGCTAGAGTAGCTGGGGGTGCGGCATTCTTAAATTGTTAAATAAAATATAAAAAAAAACTTTGGGGGGAAGATTGCCCTAAAAGCTATATATAGGGGACACATTTTTCAATTGAGCAAAAGTTCAACTCGGATCCACTTTAAGTACCTCTGTGGATTTCCAAGAACATGTACTGCGGCCCTTGAGGACAGGGCAGAGGAACGCTGCCCTAGATAACAATCACTGAAGATTGATACGATTTTTGTCCATTAGTGGTCCCAAACGATCATTTCCAATCGTTCATACAAACAATCGTACGTAAATGATCATTTGGCAAATTGTATCGTTAGTGGCCACCTTTACCCATACTGAAAAAAAGGTCATCATTATTGTTTGTTTTTCCACTCTGTGCTCTGTCACTCGGTTGACAGAGAGGATGATATCATCATGCAGGAGTTGAATTCCTGAAATTGGGACCCTACTTTAAACCCTTGCGTACCAGCAGTCTCTGGCCCCTTAAGGACCAGAGACTGCTGGTACCACAAAGCGGCATTTACCGACTAATCGCCACACATACCCATGATTGCCGCAGGCCCCTCTCTCTGCCGTTGCTACGATGGCAGAGTCTGTGCGCCGGTCAGGAGCCACTTTCATTGGCTACTGATCCTGTCAATCAGTGTGAGCCAATGTGACCATTGATCAGTGATCACGCGATCAGGAGCCAATGAAATCGGGTCCTGACGAACTCACAGAGCTCTGCCATTATAGCAACGGCAGAGAGAGAGGCCTGCGGCGGGTGCCGAGCAGGGCGATCATCGGTAGCGGTGGGTATGTGCAGCGAAGAAGTTGAGACCTTCATCCTGTCAGAGCTGTGCAGCCACCTGCAGGAAGTAGATTTCAACTAGCGTGGTCTGGAACCAGTTAATTATGTGCAGATTTATTGTCTGCTTATCCATGATGAGAATCTCCAGTTTCACCACATCATGGCAGAAACACTTCCCTCTTATGTGTTAGGGTAACGTTGTCCAATTACCTTTACGGTCACTTTGACCAACTGTGTTTTGGAAGTTAGCAGTATCCCCATAAGGTAGGAAGCATCTCCTTCCAGACTGCCTAATTATGTTTTTGGATTGGAGGGTGGGTTTGCTAAGCCTATTCATGTTCGGGGTTTTAGGAGATGAAGAGGTTCCTTACTTTCTTTGAGGATTTGCCTGATTATGCTCATCTCCCCTAAATCCGCAAACATGATTAGGCAGATCCCTCCCCCCCTTAAATTCCCAAAAACAAAATAGGCAAAGCCCTCCAAAGGTGAGGGAACCATCCACACTGGCCCAGTCCCGGGCATAAAGGAATGAAATGGTGCAGACTGCTGTAAAAACTTTACATGCTTTATTGTGGCTTCTTACAAAATGCTAAGTTTGAGTTGAATGATTCCAAAAACTTTTCTTGTACAATTTCAAATGATAAAAAACATCTGAGCTGATTTTCACTGCATTGACTACCTCAGGGCACACGTTTCCTCCACACCGAACCATTACAAATATTAATTACTAATGATTTACTAATCATACAAAATGGTCTCGGCAGCATTCAAACTGTCACGGAACAGCCGTGAGAAACGTGGGCGAATTGGAAGGATCCGCGCAGTCCAATTTCTGATCCCTTTCTGGCTAAATTTGTGCAGCCATTTCAGGAATCAGAACTGGGGTCTTTTTTCTTTTTTTTTCTCTTTTCCTCCTTCCACCAAAAGGGCTCTAGCCTGCTGCAGAGTGTCCCTGGCTTCAAGCTGTGCTGATGGCCCATCCATCAGGTATCAATGATAAGCACGATGGCAGAAGCAATTTAGTTGCGGAAAAGTCAGACATTCTGGATCCCTCCCAGCAGGGGAGCTGACACGTAGCTTGCTGCCTCAAGCTTGAAAGAACAGTCACCTAGGAATGACCTGCTGTAAATCCCAGATGTATATCATATTCCATAAACTGCTATACTGTATATGTCATATTTTCTGTGTTGCCAGGCTGGCAGACCCTCCAAACTAACAGAGCATGACGGGCCCTGGCTGGCACTGGTTCTGAGGAAATTTCAGAACATTCTGAGGTAAAGACTGCCAGTTAGGCAGTTCGAAAGTGCCCTGATGATACCACAGGGGTCCCACCCCTCATGTTTGGTATCAGGCTGCTGGGTAAATCGAGACAGACCTGAAAATGTTAGTAAATCTGCCCTGACCTGTACGGTTCTGTGAGATAAAGCCCATATAGGGTTAGATATGATTTCTGGTCCCCAGGACAAGGGGAGGACTCATCTCATATTCTAAGGGGGTGTGTGGCCCCCGCCCTCACTCCCTCCTACTGGATCAGGGGCATAAGTGTAACGATCGGTGTAACACAGAGAGAATCTGATTATTGGTGATCTGCACTATCATTAAATATGCAGATTTACACCTGATTATTGATGATCTGCAGTATCACCGATAATCAGATATATCACTAACCTCTGGATACCTGAGTAATATGAGTGTTTGGTGCAACAGTAATACTTTGAGAAGAATACCTGGGGAACAGGTATCAGGGCAGTAGGCAATACTGCCCTGCAGAACAAGTACCTTCCAGCAACCTGGGACTCTCCCGCAGGGAGGAGCCAGGCTAGGGGTAGGAAGGGCCAGAGCGTGAGTGACACCAAAAGCAGGATGTCACTGACAGATCTGTGAACTATCTCTTAACTGAGAAGATAGTTCTCGAGGTCGTACAAGCCAGGTCGGCAACACACGGACAGACAAAGTACAAAGACAGGAGACTGATTCGGTAGTCCTAAGGCATGCAAGGTTTGGCAACAGAATATCAGATATAGCGAGGTACCGAATCAGTGATCAGAAGAGTGGTCAGGAAAGCAGAAAGTCATAACAGATAATAAACAATGCCTAGCCTTGGGTGTGAGCTCCCTGATCATCAACACCCTGGAACTAGTCTGATATAATAACAATGATAATACAAGTCCCTAGGCTTGGGTGTGAGGTCCTTGATCATCAACACCCTGGAACTAGTCTGAATAATAACAGAATGGTAATACAAGTCCCTAGGCTTGGGTGTGAGGTCCTTGATCACCAACACCCTGGAGCTAGTCTGAATAATAACAGAATGGTAATACAAGTTCCTAGACTTGGGTGTGAGGTCCTTGATCATCAACACCCTGGAACTAGTCTGAAGTAATAACAGAATAACAACACAGATTCTGACAAAAGGTCTGAGTGCTTCCACGTAGTGATCGCAACGGCAGACAACCAGAGAATAACCAGCACCCAGTATATATAGTACAGCGCTATCCAGCGCCTCCTCTAAGTGCTGGACCAATGGGAACTGGTTGCAATGTCAGCTGACCGGCTTGGTCATAAAAGTTCTGCCTCTCAGCGCGCGTGCGCGTCCTTCTGAACCTGTGTGGACTATCAGTCCCAGCCACACCAGACATGTGTTGTGAACCACCCACTGCGCTGGACGCGGAACCAGCCGCACCGCTATTAGAGCATGCGGCGGTTTCTCCGCGTCTAGCCATACCATCAGATGTAGGCCCATGCTTGCAAACCGCCGCGCTGGACGCGGAATCAGCCGCCTTGTTCTGAGCACACACGGCGGCTTTTCCGCGTTTTCTCACAATAAGAATGGCAGAGGAGCCAAACTCAGTGTCCTCCACCCTGAAACATCATCCTGATTTCATCTGTGCCCGCTTGTGGATATGCTGGCATCCACCTGGTCTGAACTCTGAACTGAAACAAAGGAACTCTACAAGTTTTTCCCACAATAGGACATCTTTCTACAAATCCTAAGTATTTTCTCCCTTTTATTTCATACTGGCTATTAATGTTTCAATAATTGTTGATTTTAATAATATTCTGTATATATTAATTATTTATATTGCTTTCAATAAACCAACGCTATTGTCAGTTGTTGTTCCAGCTGCCCTATTATTCAGCATACACAGGAACTGAACTCAGATCTCTGAAGAGACGCTACTATTGTTGATATCTAGACAGAATAGAGTGTGTTTAACCGTTTGATTTACAGGACTAGTCAGTCAGTCGGGGCCACTGGCCCATACCAGTGGTGGTGGCAGTTCTACCCTGAAATCGTGTGTAAGTTGTAATTACCGTACCTCACAGGCTCCCTTCTGGTCGGGCTGCTGCCCAAGTTCCGTCGATTTCTGTGCACCGATTGCGACCACAGCTTGCATGATTGGTGTGCTGAAACCGATTGGAAGGCAACTTGCGGTCTGACCACTAGGGCTCCTGTGACACAAACAATTAATGAATCCCAATTTCCCCCAAATGTTTATAACAACATAAAAATAATACAAAGTCATGATAGAAAAACCAACTGCAAATGCAGCTTTATTCAACTCTGGATTTTGTATCCCACCTAGCCATCAGGCAGACAGTGTGCAGTACATTTGTATATACAGGTAGTCCCCGGTTGATGAACGAGATAGGGACTGTAGGTTCGTTCTTCACCTGAATCTGTTCTTAAGTCGGAACATTGTGTCATCTCTGCCCCCTGTACCTCCTCTGTGCCCCCCTGTGACTCCAGTGTCCCTGTAATGCATAGCGGAGATACCGCCGCAACAGGGAGTGGCATGGCGGCTATCTCCGCGTCTCAGCCGGCGGTTTCCGCCGCGCGGGTACATGATGGTGTTGTGCCTGGGACTATGGTGAATGCGGGGGAGGCTAGCCGCAGCGCTGAGCGGCATGGCGGCTATCCCCGCGTCTCAGCCAGCGGCCTCCGCCGCACTGTTACATGATGGAACTTTGCCTGGTCCTTCAATCGCACATAGACTGAGGTCTGCGCGCGCACAGACAGGACCTTTATGCAAGCAGAAGGGGAGTCAGCTGATCAGCCGGTCAGCTGAGTCCAACACGGATCCCGATTGGCTGAGTGACTGGGGCGGCTCTAAGGAGCGCTTCCAGTATATATAGGACATGCCTGTCAGTTATTCCTCGTCTGCTGTTGCATATGCTACATGTTAGTACTCAGACCTTTAGTCAGATTCGAAAGTGTGCTAGAACCAGCAGAAGCTGGGGATCCACACTTAGCCAGATTCTGTTGATAGCTTAAAGTACTAATTGAATTGTATTATTTGTTATGACCCTCTGCTAGCCAGTGGCGTAGCTAAGAAGCTGTGGGCCCGATGCTAGTTTTACATGGGGCCCCCCAAGCACTCTATACATAACAATTTATACGGCACACCAAAACCTGCCAATGGCAACTGCAGTGTCAAAGGTGCAAGAAGGGGATGGGGAGCAGTTTGTTAAGGATTACCACTATTCAAAGTATCTATAGAAGTGACTATTATGAGCACAGGACCAATAGAGAGCTAATACTGTAGTTGAGGGAGGGCCCTTCGGGGCCCCTCTGGCTCAAGGGCCCCGATGCGGTCGCAACCTCTGCAACCCCTATTGCTACGCCCCTGCTGCTAGCCTTGACTACTCTTCTGTCTTTTGATTCTGTGCCTTTGCCTATCTGATCTAGTTGCCGACTTAGCTTATACCTCACTCTGATTCAGTCTTCTGCCTTTGTACTGTATCTGTCCGTGTTTTGCCGAACCTGCTTGTCTGACTCTTCTGCCCTCACCAGTGAGCTTAGTGCTGGTGAAGGATTCTCAGTTTAGTTATCACCTGCTCCTCAGGTTGATAGCTGCAGTACAGTCTGAAAGTACCTGCTCCTCAGGTAGATAGCTGCAGCATAGTCTGAATCACCTGCTCCTCAGGTTAATAGCTGCAGTACAGTCTGAAAGTACCTGCTCCTCAGGTAGATAGCTGCAGTACAGTCTTAATCACCTGCTCCTCAGGTGACTAGCTACGCGGTACTATCTGGATCTCCTGCCCCTCAGGTGATCACCTGCCGCAGTACAGTCTGAACCACTCGCTCCACTAGTGATCAGTATTCATTGTCTTACTGTGCATCACCCGCTCCTCGGGTGAACCTATCACCAAACTCATCTGTGTCTGCAGCCTGCTGGAGTACCGATTACTGTGTTCTTTAGAGATACCTCCTTTTACCAGCTCCTCTGGGATAGTGGGCATCTCTATCTATATTTACTGTTGCACCAAGTTCTATTTGAAGAAACATTTGTTTTGACTTGTTCCCATGGGAACACAGGATCCATGCCGTTCCTATTGGTGGGTCGTTCATAAGTCGGGCGTTTGTGTTCCACATGGAACAATGTAATTTTAGCTTTACCAATACAGTTATATCTTTTATCTTTGTACCATTAGGACTTGACAAAAGAACTCAGTATTTGCATATTATTTTCCCTTGAATGAGCATTTGGTGTGTTTGCATTTAAGACCCAGTACATTTATATCACACTTTTCTCCCAGTGGGCGCAAAGCACCAGAGCTACAGCCAGTATGGAATGCTCAATAACCCCAGATACCAGTTATACTGGAGCGATTCTTGCATTTTACATAGGTTGTTATTTTATACATAGTTGCATTTTCTACAAGGGTGGTTGTAGCATTTCATATGGGGGTTATTGGCATTTACTTTGATTTTGGAAACTCAGGAGGTACTGCATTTCCTACCTTTGGCAAGTCAATCACTTTTTCCTGATTACTGAGGGTGTCAGAGAAATTTCAATTTTCAGATATAAACGTTGAGCAGTTTCCAAATTAAAACAATATAATTTTTTTTGCAGATATGTGGAGATATTATTAGACCAAAAGTAGTCTATAGTATAATATCTGACGAGCTGTCAGTGGAACATTTAATTCATACAAAACAAAAAGCAGGCAGTAACATGACATCTGTAACGTTTGCGGAATCGTTTCCGTGGTCAGCGCACCAGACGTGCGCTGACGCGACGGAAATCCTCCACAAACGTGTAATTGGGAGAACCCAGGTTAGGTGCAAATTAATGCACCAGTAGAGGATAATTCCCACCAGCAGATGGAGCTGTGGAGTGCAGAAAAGCACAGCCTCTGCACGGCCACAGGATGCCAGATGGGAATTGTACGAGCAGGATCAAGCAGGGCTGAATAGCCCTCAAGAGAAATAGCACAGGGACAGTCAGAATGTGTGTTCACCAATCTAGTCGCCCCCCAGCGACGATGAACACACATCAACAGAAAGAAAGCACGAATGCAATCGCAAGAATGGCGATTGCCAACAGACACCAGACTGAGAAGGACAGAGCATGAGAGTAGCAAAGGCACAGCAAACAACAATCAGAAGATAAGGAAAATAACAAACGCTAGCTAAACGCGAACACCGCACTCATTCGCAACAGCGAACGCGTTTCTGCACGATCACCGCGCGTTAGGCGCCCAGTGATAAGCGTGCCACCCTAACTGACCAATGACACACAAATACGAAATAGAGAACGCGAACGCTTGCTAAACGGTTACCTCACCGAGCCTACAGCAAGCGTTCGTATCAGACAAGACAGACAGACAGGTGGGGCTGCCAGTAGCAACCGCTGCTCTGGCTAGCACCCCTAAGACAGAGATACAGAAGGAGGCACTGCCACTACCACTAGGGCAAGTGCGATCCAGACAGATAAACAGAAGGGCTACCAGTAGCAACCACTGCTCTGGTTAACACCCCAAAGGCTGAGATACAGAAGGAGGCACTGCCACTACCACTAGGGCAAGTGCGATCCAGACAGATGGAGCAGCCAGCAGCAACCGCAGCTCTGGCCTACACTCCCAAACAGACAGAACAATTCCCTGTCGACCACCGCTGGCGACAAGGCAATCGAGACACAGAAGGAAGCACTGCCACTACTATTAGGGCTAATGCAATCCAGACAGATAAACAGAAGGGGCTACCAGTAGCAACCGCTGCTCTGGTTAACACCCCAAAGGCTGAGATACAGAAGGAGGCACTGCCACTACCACTAGGGCAAGTGCGATCCAGACAGATGGAGCAGCCAGCAGCAACCGCAGCTCTGGCCTACACTCCCAGACTGACAGAACGATTCCCTGTCGACCACCGCTGGCAACAAGGCAATCGAGACACAAAGACTGTACAGGCAAAACAGATAATACAATCCGACTGCACTAGAGGGAATGCCTGGTACAGTCCCAAGAATTACTCTAAGATAATCTTTGACAAACAGGCAAGGCTGACTCTCTAGGAGTGTTTAGCAGTAACAAACCATTAAGATGACCAGCCAAGGATTCTGGGAGAACATGGTATTTATACTGCCAGCCTTCAAAGGAGGCAGGTAGGACGAATGTATGCAAATTCCTCAGCAGCAGAGCAGGTCTGAAACTTGCAAAGCAAAGACATGTCTCTTTTCCAGAGACCTGCAGCCCTCAGACTTAAGGAATGGTCAAACAGCTGTCTGTCTGTGCAGACAGCTGAGCGGATCATTACAACATCATAAAAAGTATACAAATGAAGTGAAATCATTGTCTCATATGTACAGTACATGCTTACATTTTCCTCAATGATATCAGTCAGACAAACAGCCCTTCAAGTCTGAAGACAAACACAAAGATCAAGGAGGACAGCTCTCCCTGCCAGTTTACCTTCCTAATCCCGGATTTGAATATACAGATATTCAAATCCGGGATTAGGAAGGTATACTGGCAGAGAGAGCTGTCCTTCTCCTCGATCTTTGATGATTGTCTTCAGACTTGAAGGGCTGTTTGTCTGACTGATATCATTGAGGAAAATGTAAGCATGTACTGTACATATGAGACAATGGAGTTGGTGCAGATACACAACAGATTGTTGAGTCTTCTCTTACTATACAATGTAGATATTTGCAAAGTCTATACAACAGGTACCTATTAGAATGTGAACAAATGATTACAAAGAGATCAACCTTTCCCTGTTATACATTTGTGTAATTTGTAAGGTCTCACAACAACAAGAGAATGGACATAAACAATTACTAAGATTCCAATCTTAACAACATTGTTTTGTGAGGGGATGAATAGGATTTACCTTTTACTTGTAAACTGATCTTTTTGAGTTCAATACAATATACTTCTATGTATCCACTGGTGATATCTTTGAACTCTTTACCAGCCAATAAAATCAAATAGCTTGAATCTATCTGAGCGTCAAACAGTGACATAGAACATTTTATTTATTCTATGCAACCTTAATAATAATCATTAGTTAATTCAGTGCTTTATGCTAGGCGAATATGAACAGGCGGCATATATATACATTCATACATAAATAAAATGAACATAATATGTCCTGAAATATTATTTCACAAGGGAAAAGTGGGAACCTAGGCTGATACGTGACTATATACGGTACACACATTTATCTTAACTGAATTTGTTTGTTTTTTCCATTCTGTTTTTAGATATGAATGTGCAAAGGTTGATCATGAACTTCATCTGTGATCCTGATATCTCTAAAGTGCCTAAATGCATTGAGCACGCCTTACAAGCCAAGTACCCTCGCACAAGATACAGCCCAGGCTGGGATGCCAAACTGGTATGGCTCCCTGTTTCATACATGCCAACCTTCATTGTGGATGCTGTTCTTGCGTTTGTCCTTCCTAAGCCAGAGCAGAGGGTATGATAGAGGCTGTTACTGTGTTTACTGAACAAGCTCTTCCATACAAATGGAAAAACCAACTCTCTCTATTTAGTCTTTCTATGGCATCAAGAGCCTCTTCACCTAGTCAAGATAAACAGTGTGACTCAGTACTCAGCAGCTTGTGATGGGCTGATTATTCCCCACATGAAAGCAGCTACCATGCCTTGCTTTATTTCAGACTGCAAATAATGTTGTGTCTAATCACATTATCTGCGGCAGCCTTCTGGATTGCTGGACTGATACTGTCAACTTTTGTGGCCTTTTCTGTTCTAAATTAATCAGTTCTCCATAACTAGGAAAGAAGAGTTAACAGAGTCTGTTTGTTAGTATAACATTTGTGGCTGGTTCATTACTGATTGTAACCCGATATATGCCCAGAAAACACAAGTGATTTGATGCTAAGTGAAATGGGTACCTAAGTAACAATTTTTATAATAAAAGTTATGCTATTACAATATTTCATGGAGTGATTTTTTTAAAAATACATTTGTATCACACTAATACAGCCTTGCAGCTGATTACAGAGTGAATATAAAACTACAAGAAAAAAAGAAACCAGGATGTCGCACTAAATTGTAAAAATGTAGAAATAAGCTTTATTGAACAAATGCAAGACACAAAACATTAAAAACCAGGGAGAGGGAAAAAGGGCAATGGGCTGATATACTCTACAATTAACAGGGCAGCTGGTGCTGGATTAAAGGTGCTCAGCAAGGTAATACAAAATCATGACACATTCAATATAAGCAAAAATGTGGACCAGCAGCTGTAAAACTACTTGTAAAGTGACCTGATTTTGTATTATTTTGCTGAGCCATATTAATCCAGCACCAACCACCCTGTATATTTTATATCAGCCCATTGCCCTCCCTTTCCCCTCTCCCATTCCCTGTTTTTAATGTTTTGGGTCTTGCATTTGTTCAATAAAGATCATTTTGTAATATTCCCTGAGAGTGCAGCTGCGGGCAGGCAGGGTGCTCCCGCAGCTGCCTCGGTTTCCTTGGCGGGCGGTGCACCCGTTCCTCCGGCGTCTGGCACGGCGAGGACGGGATTGTCAGTTGCTCATAGGGTTGCTGTATCGCGCGGGCGCGCGCACAGACAGGACCTTTATGCTGGGAGGAGGCACGTCAGCTGACCTGCTGGTCGGCAGACGTCAGAGGAGACTCACAGCGCTGCTGATTGGTTGAATGGAGTGGGTGCGGCCGTGGGGTCTCCTCTGCTTCATAAGCCTTTGGGAATCACTCGCAACCTGTCTGCTGTCGTGAATACTTTGTGTTAGCGCTCAGACCTTAGTCAGTATCTGGAGTGCTTTGATCCGGGAGGAAACCGGGGATTTCGCACAAGACTAGGATTGTTATTATTGTATATTGCTTGATATTCTGTGTATGACTCTGGCTCTCCTCTGACCTTGCTCTTGCTTATCGATTCTGTACTTCTGCCCATCTGATTCTGTTGCTGACTCTGCCTGATATATCTCTATCCTCTTGCCTGCCGATTTTGTACTGTACCTGCCTGTCTGTTGCCAAACCTAGCCTGTCTGACTTCTCTACTCACCAGTGAGCCCTTGTCACTGGTGAGGTTTTTACCGATAGTACCCACCAGCTCCTCTGTGAGGTATAGCTCTCTACTCTCACCAGAGGGCCCTTGACTCTGGTGAGGGGCTCTGCACTGTTAGTACCCACCAGCTCCTCTGGTGAGGTCTTGTCAAAACTATCAGTTCACAGTTGCACCAAGCACTATACACTTCAGTATCTCTGTTAGCTATAATTGCATTATTGGTGATTCTGCAGATCCCCACATAATCAGGTATAGTGTCTGCATTATTGGTGATACTGCAGATCACTCAATAATCAGACGTCTGTGTTGCTACACCAATCGTTACACATTTATACTTCTTTGCAATTTTACGCGACATCCTGTTTCCTTTTTTCTTGAGGTTTAAAGTGAATTTGAGGTGGGAATTTTAGTAAAAAAAATGCTACCTGATCTGAGGAGCAAGCCGGATCAGGTGGCCTCAATTACTGCCGTTCTCCACCACTACTGTGGCCAGACATCTTGTACTTTCACTTTCAATGACCCCTGGGGTGATGACACTGCAAACTCTGCTCTGCATGTCTCATCACAGGGCAGAGTGTAGAGAGGCGGGGAGCAGCAGAGCTGCCCAATGAGAGCTGGGGAAGGGACATTAGGAACAGGAATTTGCATGGAATGCCTCTCTTGCAAGGGACACCGCTTCCCCTCGAGATTGCCGACAAGCTGCTTGTTGGTAATTTCAGGGGGTGGCAGCGCATATGGAAGGAGGCAGAGAGTGGCGTAGAGGGGACACAGGACACAGAAGCATGGTCCCTGGTCCATGACATACCTCTATCTGCCCCCGTTGCACAAAATGCTCCGCACAGGTAACAGGCTTTGTACCAAAGAGTGCAACTCACCAATCCAAGAAGAGACAGTTCCAGTAAATTGAAGAAAAAGCGGTTGTGCACATCTCAGTAAAACATCACTTTTATTCTAATCCATTAAAAGGCATAAACAATTCCATATAGGTACAGGATGGAGAGAGGTATAGGCAGTTAGGAGCAGGTCTACAGCCGTTTCGCACCGTCAAGTGTTGTGGCGCATCATCGACCTGATACCGTACAACACTCTACTGCTTTTGCATTGCAAAAGGAAAGAGTTTCTGAAAAATATTGCTAGTTTTTCAGGTATCACTCTGATGATCTGACGTCATTGCTTACCTAGTCAGTTTACTCTACTTATAATACAAATGTCACATCTACCTCCACCTGGAGCAAGTAGTAGCACCTGGCTGTAATACATTCATTCTGGATATTGTGGTAGCTATTTTACAAATGGTCCAATTTCAGAAACCCAGTTACAAGCAAACTCCCCCCATCCTTCCTTATTGTCCAAGTCTTACAACAATCCCAGATACCAGGACCAGATATTATCGTAGTCATCTATGTCACACAAAGAACCTTCTCTGAGTCCTGTAAGGCTGTCATGGTAGTACTTGAGCCATGGGGACCAAATTTGTCGAACTCTTAGGGTACGTTTCCACTGTAGCGTTACGTTTTCGCCTGCAAAAAATCGTATAAGATTTTTCTGATTGGTGAAAATTCGCATGTAAATTTGTACGCGTTTTTATGCGAATTTTCGTACGCGACAATTCACATTAGTTACATATGCATAATCTGCCTAGTAACAGCTTAGTCATGACTGCTGACAACTTCCTGTAACCATGGATCTAATGCGAATTTTCGGGCAAGTAACGCGAAAATTCGCATTGCCTATACAAAGCATTGTACGCGAATCGTACGCGATGTCCGAAAAAATGATACAGGACCTCAGATTTTTTCACACGTACGAACGCTAACGAAAATTCTCATAGAGTGGAAACAGCTGCATTGACTAACATTAGTTTTATTATTATTATTTAGTATTTATATAGCGCCGACATATTACGCAGTGCTGTACAGTGTATATATATATCTTGTCACTAACTGTCCCTCAAAGGAGCTCACAATCTAATCCCTACCATTGCCATATGTCTATATTATGAAGTGTAAGTACTGTAGTCTAGGGCCAATTTTAGAGGGAGCCAATTAACTTATCTGTATGTTTTTGGAATGTGGGAGGAAACCGGAGTGCCCAGAGGAAACCCACGCAGACACAGAGAGAACATACAAACTCTTTGCAGATAGTGCCCTGGCTGGGATTTGAACCAGGGACCCAGCGCTGCAAGGCGAGAGAGCTAACCACTACGCCACCATGCTGCCCATGCGAATTTTCTGAGCAGAAAAACTGACACAAAACGCACAAGTGGAAACCTAGCCTTAGGGGGCAGTTTCTACTCAAGTAGAATTATACAGGTGAGGGATCCTGTGCATTGACAATATCCAGTTATCCATAATGAGGGTGACTGCAAGATCTGCAATAGTGACTTCCATGTCTTAGCACAGTCACAGAGGAACACAAACAGGATTTCATGCTTGTTGTTCCTGTAGGTCTTCCAATGATGCCAAAAGGCATAATTTAGGAATCGGGGAATGTTTATCTGCAACACTGTAAATTCCACATCGCCCCAAAACGTGTTATTCAAATGACAACCCGAATCCAACCTAGGTTACTAGAAGGAAATTTGGGACCCCTGGCATCACCTGAGGGAATCTGACTAAGTAGTGGGGCTCTTGGCAAGGACTTTCTTCTTTGTATCTCCCGTGTTCTTTCTCTTTTTCTCCTTTTACCAACTGCTCCAGACCTTGAAAACAAAACTTCAAGAGGTACATTTTAGTCTTGTCCGTTAGTCATGCAGTACCTAAGACATTTATCTTTGTACCAGGATGTGAAAAATGTAGCTATGGAGGAGGGCACAGATAAAGACAGTAGTGCACACTCCAGGGGTACCAAAATGTCTAGGTCAGTGGTTCCCAACCTGGGGGCGATCGAGCCCCAGGTGGGCGATTTGGGTTCTAAGGGGGGCGGTAAATTTGTGGGGGGCGACAGAGGGGCGATCAGTATGAAAAGGCAGAAAAAATAAAGTGTCGCAGTGTCACTCGTTTTTAAGAAAATTATGGACAAAAAATATGATCTGTATAAAATATGCAAGTGTGCATGATAGAGTTGCGTAATTCCTCAGGGCTCGTTGGTCACGCGCCGGTGTAATGTCAGATATTGCAGCCTGGAGGCAGCCTTCCTCACTGAGTATCGCGCATGCTCAGTGAGAAGTTAGATATTATTTACCTGAAATATCTCCGCTTCCGCACCACGTACACTCCCAAAATTTTCAGGGGAGGGAGGGGACCCCCAGATCTAGCTCTGTGTCAAATTGCAGCCCCCGAGACCCGCTAGTTCCCGAGATAGGTTTGCTGCAATCAGTCTCTGGAACCAGCGGGGCTCGGGGGCTGCAATTCAGCACAGAGCTAGATCTGGGGGTCCCCTCCCTCCCCTGAAAATTTCGGGAGTGTACGTGGTGTGGAAGCAGAGATATTTAGGACGTTTTACGTGGCTGCACAATTTAATGGGACGCAGGCTCCTACTGCGCATGCGGGGCTGCACAACGTGCGGGGCTGCAATAGCTGACATTACACCGGTAAGGGAATTGGCGCAAAGTAGTTGAGTCACCGGCTATTTTTAGCTGGCAAGGTCACAGCGCTACCCCCTCCACTGGCACCACCACCTGGCGTAAGGGTTTACCGTACTAAGAGAAGGGGGGCGACAGGGGTGAGTCGTCTTCCCCTAAGGGGCGATACCTCATAAAAGGTTGGGAACCACTGGTCTAGATAGTGTACCTGTGGTACACAGTGAGACTGACATTATGTTCATTCTTTATCTATGTACTTTGTTAAAACTTAATAAAATTCTCAAAACCGAAAACTAGAGGGAAACAACCTTCTATCCAGTGTTTTCAGATACAATAATGTATCCCTAGTTGAGGATAATGGCGGAGTCAATGTTTTCACAGTCCTCTTCAGTCGGCCCAAAAAAGGTTCCCAACTTGGAATAACTTAAGACAGTGACACATAAAACATAATGAGCCGGTTTCATGTCCAGCACGATTAACCACTTGCCGACCGCACACTCATACCGTGCGGTGGCAAAGTGGTAGCTGGAGGACCAGCGACGCAGATCTGCATCGCCAGGTGCCTCCCTAATTAATCAGGAAAGGCCGCTCGCGCGAGTGGCCGTTTCCTGTTAGATCACGGAGCGGGTCTCCGTGAATAGCCTACGAGCCGTTGATTAAATGTGAACGCAGGAGACGTTTGTCTCCTTTGTTTGCATTGAACGGCGCTGCTGCGCAGCAGCGCCGTAAGGCAGATCGGCGATCCCCGGCCAATCAGCAGCCGGGGATCGCCGCCATGTGACAGAGGACATCCTGTCACACGCTGCACAGGACGGATAGCGTCCTGTGCAGCCCCGATCACCAGAGGGGAGAGGTAGGAGAGGTGGGGGGGGGGGGGAATTTCGCCGCGGAGGGGGCTTTGAGGTGCCCGCAACATGCCAGCCGGCAGGAGCGATCAGACCCCCCCTGCACATCATCCCCATAGGGGGGGAAAAGGTGGGGGCAATCTGATCGCTCTGCATGCAATTTGATCTGTGCTGGGGGCTGCAGAGCCCACCCAGCACAGATCATAAAAAACAGCACTGGTCCTTAAGGGGGGGTAAAGGCTGGGTCTTCAAGTGGTTAAAGCTTTCTCAACATACTATGATTAAGGCTCGTTTCACAGTGGGACGTTAAAGTCCCACGTTACAGCAGCCAGTAATGCAGCCTAACTCACAGCACTGTAAAATCAATGTGCTGTTCACAGTGTACACGTTGCAGTAGGGTATAACGCTGCACGTTAAAGGGACTCCGAGCAGTGCAGAAACTATGGAAAGATGCATATCATTTTAAAGCTCTCTTTCTCCTCTTTCCAATGATATATAAACTACCACCCTACGCCTTTTAGTTTTCGCTATTTTCGCTATTGAAATTGCCGCAGCCGCGATTTCAATCGCAAAAATAAATAAAAGGCGTAGAGTGACGATTTAGGTGTCGCCAGAAAGAGGAGAAAGAGAGCTTTAAAATGATATCCATCTTTCCATAGTTACTTGTATTACACAGGACGACACTTTCCCCAGTGTCAGCAGCTCTATTCAGCAGAAAAAGTCGGCCTGTGTAATACAATGTTACTATGGAAAGATAGATATCATTTTAAAGCTCTCTTTCTCCTCTTTCTGACGACCCCTAAATCGTCACCCTACGCCTTTTAGTTTTCTTTATTTTCGCGATTGAAATCGCGGCCGCTGCAATTTCAATCGCGAAAATAGCGAAAAATAAAAGGCGTAGGGCAGCGGTTTATATATCATTGGAAAGAGGAGAAAGAGAGCTTTAAAATGATATGCATCTTTCCATAGTTTCTGCACTGCTCGGAGTCCCTTTAAATGAAAGTGCAGCATGCTGTACGTTATACTCCTATAGAGCTGCGTTAGATTGTTTGCACATGCTCAGTGACTAGCCACATGGCTAATTAATATTCACTGCACTGTGGGGACTCTTGTTGGGACCCGTAGTGTTGTCCGGATCATGAACGAATCGTTCATTTGGTCCGGATCTTTTTTGTGAGTCGAATCATCTGGATCATCACAATGAAAGATTCGGTTCACAGTGGATGTCTGTCTGGAAGAAACAGGAACATACAGAATGTACAGTGCAGGGAAAGTCGTGTCCTGCTAGTCATTTCACCCCGTCGGCTTCCCTAGTAAAATGATTCGGTTCAAAGATCCGGATCTTTTCAATGATCCGATTTGAATGATCCGGACTTCCCATCACTGTCCTGGAGCGGCTGCTTTGAGAGCTGCATAACGTGGCTCAATCTGACGTCCAACTTCAACACCACCACGCGTTGCGTTAGGGGCACGTTATGCGACCTTAACGTCCCCTAAAACGCAACGTCTTGGTGTGAAAGAGGCCTTAATCAAAAGATTGGTCAAGTAATGAGATTGCCTAGCCTGCCTTACCTGAATAAACCTAAAGATCACCTTAAAGGACAACTGAAGCAAGAAGTATAAGGAGGCTGCCATATTTACAGTATTTCCTTATAAGCAATACCAGTTGCCTGGCTATCCTGCAGATCCTCTGCCTCTAATACTTTCAGCCATAGACCCTGAACAAGCATGCAGCAGATCAGGCGTTTCTGAAATTTTCTTTTTTTTTTCGTCAATCAAAAGTGTTTATTTAGAATTAACGACAGTACAGAAAGAATATATCAAAGAGTACAGCAACATACAACGGACATTTCCAATCAAGTGGTTTAAGACTTATATAAGTTGAGTACCATATATCATAGCAAGATAATAATGGTTATAACAAATATCAAGCAAGATACCATTATAAGTAGTGTTCATATACTCCACTTTAGGACAGGTTTTTATCTATCCATTTATCCCAAACTTTATTGAATTTACTCGGGCAGTTTCGGTGTGCATAGACCAGTTTTTTATAAGGAAGAGATTGTTTAATTTTGCTTTTCCAGACCTCTAGTGTGGGTGTAATAGGAGAGAGCCATCTAAAAGTCACACATAGCTTGGCAATAAACAAAGTTTCAGTTATTAAAACTTTATCAAATTTAGAAGTGTCTTCATCTAGAAGATTTAATAGGCAAGTTTTCACGTCCATAGAAACAGGAGAGCCCATCAGGTCATGCAAAAAGTCAACTACCTGCTTCCAAAAGTCTGCTACTGGTGGACACTGCCAAATAAGATGAATAAAGGAGGGGTTGGGGGCGTAGCATTTGGGGCACGCCCTCGAAGTAGTGGGAGAATATTTAGCAATGCGGGCTGGGGTTAAGTAACTCTGATGCAGGGTATACAATTGCGTTAATCTATCCTTTAGGCAGGGGGAGATGCGTTTAGGGGAAGATAGACATTCCTCCCATTCCTCCTCATCTATTTCCACTTCCAAGGCCGTCCACCTCTCCCTTGCTTTGTCAGATATGGGTGCAATGTGTGGTTCTAATAATATCTGGTATAATAGGCCGATGTGGTGCTTGTGTGGGCCATCTTTCAGTTCCTCCATAATTGGGGATACTCTGGTTGAGGGTAAACCTGTTGGGAATTGGGCCTGCAGAGCATGGCGCAATTGGATGTACATAAAGTGGTGTATAGGTAGAAGTGGGAAATGTGCCTTAAAGAGAAACTCCAACCAAGAATTGAACTTTATCCCAATCAGTAGCTGATACCCCCTTTTACATGAGAAATAGAATGATTTTCACAAACAGACCATCAGGGGGCGCTGTGTGACTAATTTTGTGCTGAAACCCCTCCCACAAGAGGCTCTGAATACCGCGGTACTCTGGGCAAACTGCCACAATGTAACAATGTTCACAGACAGGAAATGGCTGTTTAAAGCTGTCTGTAACAGCCAGAGCAGCTAGAAACAGCTACATAACTTGCCCACAGTAATGATGTCACCATGTAATACATGTCAGGATGTGAATCTGGGAGAGGAAAGATTTTACAATGAGCAAACACTGACTAAATCATTTATACATAATTATTGTAAAAATGAAGCACTTTTTTTTATTAAATTATTTTCACTGGAGTTCCTCTTTAAGAGTGGAGAAGGGAAGGAAATTGGAGGCGTGCACTATTTGTCCAAGGTAAACAATACCTGCATCAGACCAGGCATTGGTATTGTCCAGTTTTGCTAGTTCGGGGAGATAAGGGTTGTGCCAAAGTGGGGTATGGTATTCATAGACCGCTTTGGGGTATAACTTAGATATTGCCTGCCAGATTAAAGTGGCCTGTTTTAAAATAGTGTTATTGGGTTGTCTTAAAATTAGGGTACCTTTGAGTAGGGCAAAGGGTAGATTATGTAGTTTACTTAGGGTTGAGTGACCGAGTAGCTCAGGAGATTGGGATGAATTTGTAATGAACCAGTGTGAGATATGTTCTAATTGTGCAGCGTAGTAATAGAGGTGCATAGCGGGGAGGGCTAAACCTCCCGAGATAGTCGGGCATTGGAGTATTTCATAGTTAAGTTTAGAGCGGGATTTGGCCCATATGAGAGATATTAGTAGGGATTTTAGTTTCCTAAAGAAATCCGTTGCTATGTAGACTGGGGAGTTATGAAGGGTATAAAGAATTTTAGGAAATAGGACCATCTTTATGAGATTTATGCGGCCGACCACTGACAAGGGTAGCTTAGTCCATGAGGAGATTTTAGCCTGTGTTAGGGTGAGTAACGGGAGTACATTATCAGTGTAGTATTGCGTTGGGTTAGCAGTTACCAGGACGCCCAAATATTTAAATTTGGTCACAATTTGTAGGGGGCACAATAATGGGGTTGCAGAGACCTCAACCTTGTCCAGCCCCATTATGGTTGATTTCCCCCAGTTTACAGAGAGACCCGAGTATAGACCCATCTCTCTTATAAGGTCAAAGGCCCTAGTAAGAGAAGCGTATGGGTCGGCGAGATATAATATAGTGTCATCAGCGTATTGGCTAATCTTTTCTTCGATACCCTCAATACAAAAGCCCTTAATTTGTGGATCAGCTCTAATCTTGCATGCCAGTGGTTCGGCTGAGAGAGCATATAGTAGCGGTGACAAGGGACATCCTTGCCTAGTACCACGGCTGATCTGGAATGGGGAGGATAAAGAGGAGTTTGTACAGACTCTCGCCATTGGCTTTGTGTAGAGTATTTGGACCCATTTAATGAAACAGTCGCCAAAACCAAACCTCTCCAATGTGGCCATCAAAAAGGGCCATTCCACCGCATCAAAAGCCTTTGCCGCGTCTAGTGATACAATGACTCGTTGACCAATATTTGAGTGTGATGCTTGGATATTGGTAAAGAGCCGCCTAATATTGAGTGAAGTTTTTTTCCCAGGCATGAAGCCTGTTTGGTCATTATTAATTAGGGTAGTGATTACTTGGCTTAGTCTATTAGCAAGTATCTTGGCTAAAGTTTTGACATCTTGGGTAAGTAAAGAGATGGGGCGGTAGGAGTCACAGTAAGTGGGGTCTTTACCAGGTTTTGGGATTAAAATAATTAGTGCCGTACGCATGGATGGGGGCAGTTCTCCAAGTTCAAAAGCATGATGCAGAGTTGTGAGTAAGGGGTTGGCGACTACCTCATCAAATCTTTTATATACCTCTCCTGGGATACCATCTAGTCCCGGAGCTTTGTTGTTTGGCAATGAATGTACCGCTAGCTCCACTTCCTCCATAGTAATTGGAGCATCTAGCATCTCTCTGTGCTCTGGAGACAACCTAGGAAGGTCAATTTCTGAGAGGTAGATTCTAGCTTCTGTTTTATCAAAATCTGACTGGGCAGTGTATAGATGTTTAAAATAGTTAGTGAAGCAATCATTAATCTGTGCAGACCCTACTATCAGTTTACCTGTGGGATCTCGAATATGGGGTATAGTGGATGTAGCATTCCTATCTTTTGCCATTCTAGCCAAGATAGTTCCGGTCCGTTCCCCTTGTTCGTAGAATGATTGTTTGTGAAAAAAGTTTTTAGCTTGTTGTTTCTCCTTTAATACGTCTCTAAGTTGGTTTTGTGCAAACTTCCAGGCTCTCTCTGTGTCCCCAGAAGGGCCCGATATATAGAGTTGTTCCAAAATTGGGATTTGTATTTGTAGTTTCTGGATTGTATTATAGGTGTCTTTTTTGTAGTGTGAGACTGCACTAGTAAGTGCACCTCTAAGATATGCTTTAAAGCAGTCCCAGGTTAAAGAGTGATTCTCTTCATCACGATGAACGAAGAAGAATGACTGTAATTGGTCCACTAGCCAGTTCTCTGAGGGGAACAGTGAGAGCCAGAATGGGTTGAATTCCCAAATGTATTGTTTTGGGGTGTCATACCATCTTAAAATAAAAAAAATAGGGGAGTGGTCCGAGACAATCCTAGGCAAATTGCCTATATTTCCCACCAGAGGCAGCAGATTCGCAGAAAGGAAGCAGTAGTCTAACCTAGATAGCGTATTATATGAGGTAGAAAAGCAGGTATACTGCAGCGTGTTCGGGTTTAAAAGTCTCCATGCATCTAGTAGTAGTAGTTCTGCAATCAGGTTAGCAAATGGGGTGGTTTTAGCTGCCGCAGCTGGAAAGCGGTCTAGGGCCGGATTACACACTGAATTGAAGTCTCCTATCCATATGTTTGGACATGGAGGAAATGCTAGAGTGAATTGGAGGCCTTCTTTGAGAGCTGTGGAAGAGTATGGTGGAGGGATGTAAAATGCCAGCAGGTTCAGCAGCTTACCATCAAGAGTACAGTGCATGAAAACGTATCTGCCTGTGGAGTCTGTTTTAATTTTAATTGCCAAAAAGGGTAAGGAGCGATTTATTAGGATTGAGACCCCACGTGAGTATTGGGAGTATGTTGAATGGTATGCTTTCCCAACCCATCCCCGTTCTAGTGCCCTGATTTTACTACCGGTAATATGTGTTTCGAGCAGTATTAGGATATCAGGCTTCCGTTTATGCATATAGTTTAAGATTAAGGAGCGTTTAAAGGAGTCGTTCAAACCACGAACATTCCAACAGATGAGTTTCAATTCTCTATCAGCCATTGCGAACCCGTGGTGGGATAATAAAACCTGTCCAAGAATGTTTCAGTATACACCTGCTGGGATCAAGCACATAGCATATATACCTTCTATTGATGCGCCGTATACACTTTTGATTAAGGATTGACGTATGTAAACAGAGTAATAAACTGAAAAAAAGAAAGAATAAAAGTAAATTCCCAGTGTAACATATAACACCCTGTCCCAAAGCAAACGGCTTAAGGGACCTTAACCCTAACAGTAAAACATTAGCTTGACTTAAGCACATCCAGGCTATCCGCCGTATAGATGTGTTTAGTCGCAACCAAAACAGTGAAAGGTACTCAAAGAGTAGATTTCTAGCTGTGTGTGGTGGGGGGGTGTTTGGACACCACAGAGAGCAGCCTTCTTATAGAACTTTATAAATTTAGAGGGTGCTTCATGTCAGAACGGGGCCAGCCCACCCTTAAACAGCATAATATGGGAACATGTAACGAAGCAAACGTAAGACATTCTGAAAAATAGACATAGTACCCAAAAATAGCATTTCAGTATAGGGAAGAGTCTTTGGACCATCGTGTTCAGCACGTGAATATGGCAACCTGTATCGTATAGCCACACTGTAAGTATTCATGGTGCGGTGCCAGAGCATTACTCTATAGCCAAGGTACTTGAGTTTGAGAGAACAGTGTGCCCAGTTAAGAGCCAGATAGAGATATATATTGACCCCAGGCTTAATGAGAGCTATTGCAGAGTAGCACCACGATGGCACCTGTTTATGTCTAGGGTGTTTCCTGTGTCCTGCAGCCGCAAGTCAGGCGCCCGCTAGTCCTATGGCGCAGTGTCCCAGTAAAGAAAAAGTATGAACACATACCAAGGGCAGCTTGAAAACGTCAAGATTCCTGTGAGGGTTCGTCTAGGATAGTATTTAGTGCATGGCCAGGACTTTGTCTTGTGGCCATTCAGATTAAGTGTCCAGGTAGAACGAGTCCGCAGCAGGGGGGCAAATCGTGGTGGGCCCAAACCCAGATCAGCGTGGTGATGGCGCAGTAGTGGTGTTTCTGAAATTTTCAGATCTGACAAGATTAGCTGCATGCTCGTTTCTGGTGATTCATACACTGCTGCAGCCAAATAGATCAGCAGGGCTGTCAGGCAACTGGTATTCTTTAAAAGGAAATACATATGGCAGCCTCCATATTCTTCTTACTTCAGTTGTCCTTTAAACAAAGAATTACTACGAAATATGGAGTACGCCTTCTGGAGCTCATGAGAGATACTGCAGCTGTCTCTACTGGTCTGTGTGCCTTGATTACGGACTGAGATGAGACAGATAGTGGATCACTCGTTGGTACAACCAAGCAGATCAAGAATCAGGACCTCTGGCTTCACTGGTGTGATAAATATCTCCTACGAGGGCTCCCTTATCTTCCGTTACATTGGTCAGATAGACTTTCATTTGTAAAGCTCCGCACACATGCTAGTTCATATTTGTTAGAAAACTAGTGATCCCTGACAGATCGCAATGTACATCATCAACACAACGACGGTCTGCCGATAGGAATATTAATTGGAAATACCAAAATGAGGACGCAGAAGTATGTAATTAGCCACACGAATAGTTTGAATGGGGCAATCATTATTGTTCAATATAAACACCAGTTATTGTCCTAACTGATCCACCAGAATGGATTGATCTACATGGATGATAATCATTGTCTTTTGCAACCGTTAAAACTTTTTTTTTTTTATGATTCTTGCCCATCTCGATGTTCACCGCTTGTTTCAGGCAACAGCTGTCCAGCATGCTTACAAGCTCTACTGAGTCAAGGTAAGAATGGTTGCAAACTTCATCCACCCACTAGGGGGAAATCTTTTCCTATCACACCTTTATTGGCAAGTTTTGAAACACAGCCAAAAGTGGAAGTTATGGCCCATATTCACAGGCTACAATTGTCGCCGTAACCACGTGGCACGCGCGTGTTGCGGCGACAGGTCGCCTGTGAGTATGAGGCGCGCACCCCGAACCGTCGCTGCTGTCGCCCGCCAGGCGACTGGCGGCGGTCAGTCGCATGGCGACAGTTGCCGCCACAACTTCGCCACAACTGTCGCTAGTCCGCGTGTGTATACGGACTAGCGACAGCAACCAATACACGGCGCTTCCGGCGAGGGGAGGAATGTCGGCAACAGCTTCCGCCGCTGCACTAATCCCTCTTCCGCGTGTGTACGCGGAGGGACCTGGCGACGAGCTGTCGCCGGCCTATCGCGCACACGCTCCCGTGTGCTAGCGACAGGCCACAAAAGTAGCCCGTGAGCATAGAGGTAGTCTTTAAAATGACCACTATTATTGATAAGTCTGCATTTAAGAGGACATGCCCACCCCCCCCCCCCCCCCCCCCGATAATGGATTGGGGGGGGGGGGGAGAGATAAGCTGCGACCAGTGATCATTCCCCAATCCATCTTCACAGACCATGAGAACGATCATTTAAACGATCACAGTAAAATCAAGTCAGGCAATAGGGATCTGAGCAATTGTCACTCAGTGATCTATCATGACGGTTACGATTGCCGCACGCAGCTAAACAGTTTAAACGATAATACAAAAGTTATTGTTCGGGGTAGAAAAGTTGCCGCAAACATTACGTTGTGGGTACGCACCTTGAGGCACACTGGTTCGGGGGCAGAAAGGCAGAATCAGCAGCCATTTGCTGGTAACCACTCCAGACCATTGCATGGGACAGTTAGGCTACATTGGTTCTCCATGGTGCATTGCGAAATAACTGCTGCATTTTAACACAGGATGTTGCATTGCAACACCTATATGACATTCACACTGTGTCCTTAGCATGGCATCCCACAGGATTGTGAACAGCCCCATAGAATTGAATGGGCAGTGAGTGGACATTCTGCAAAGCCAGGACAAGGTCCTCCAGCACCCAAGGCTGAAACACCAATGTGTGCCCCTCCATCCCCCCCCCCCTGCCATCACACACTGATTGCTATTAGACTAAGAAGCACCCCAGTACCTTAATCTCTAGTTATCAGTCACTGCCATGAATCCCCTTTTCTTATTTCTATCTGCTTCAAACACAATAAGGAAATGAAAGCTAAGTAAGTTGTGCATCCCCCCTCCTACACTGCGCCGAGGCTGGAGCCTGTCTCGCCTCTATTATTCTGCAACACAACAGAGCAGTGTGAGGCCTAGTTCACATTATAAATCCCAAGCACTGAGCGATTTATTGAGCGATTTTGAAAGTGCTTTTCTAAGCGCTTTCAGAGCAATTTTCACTTCGTAAAGCGCTTTTCTAAACACTTGTGTATTTTTTTTTATTTCCTGATGTCAGTCAGAAAATGAACCCTTTGCCCCAGAAATGAAAAAAATACAATGTATGTATTTATTAAAAGCGCTCAGGAAATCGCTTTTCAAGCACTTTGCAATTCAATAGAAAGGATAAGGAAATCCGTAACGCTCAGAAAAAAGTGAAGGAGCCGCGTTTGTGATTGGATAGAAAGCTCATCGCTTATGTGAGAACACACATACATTAACATTACATAAGCGTTTTTAAGGCAATTTTTTTTTTTAAATTCCCAGCGCAAAAAAAAAAAAAAAAACAAATTGCCCCCAATGTGAACAAGCCCTGAAGGCCTCACCTTCTCATTAACCAGCAGTGTAGTATCGAGCCTCACCCCTCATCACACTCAGCACCAGCCAGTCTCCAAATGCAGCTGGAGTTTCTTGTACATTTATGTGCACAGCTTTACCATTGAAAGCACAACTAAACCCAAACATGAACAAGGCAAATTCTAATAGCAGAATATTAGGTTGATAAGAGAATATAAAAAATGTTGCCGATACAAAAGGGGTCAATAATATTTTCAAGCTAAATTAGTTTGGAGCTGCCATAAAACTTGCCATCTCTTCTTTGTATGTTCAGCTGGAGAAGAACACAGCATTATGGTAGAAAAAAAATTTTCAACTTTTGTCACCACCCTTTGCCACAAAACCATTTACTTGCTCCACCCTCATCTCTAGCTGCACAATTGGTTAGCCACATCATCCACATTCAGGGATGGAATCTTTTGGCACTATGCTGGCACACTCCCTGTAGAGCCCAAGCAGAGACTGCAGCGGTGTTGTGTCTGTATGGATAAATGTACAGCTGCAAGCACACAAGCTTTAAAAACAGACTTTCTAAATTTAATATGAAATCAAAGCATTTTAGCAGAGCAGTTTTAATTACTCTGACTGCATAGTGGCTTCCTTGTACCTTCGTCACACCAATTGGCGTCATCTCGTGGAGAGATTTGTAGGGAATGAGCACACATTCCCTGCATTTAAAGCAGCGCTCAGAAATCAGCCTGCCAGTCTGCAATCAGAGCTGGCAGGTTGTTAATTACAGATAAAATTGAAAACAATATAAATAAAGTGTATAGTGCTGCAATCTAGCACAGCGCTGTACACATAACGGCCTTGTCACTTAACCCTTGGAGGGGCTCACAATCTGATCCCCATCATAGATAAATGCTTGTGTGTAGTGTGTAGATCAGTGTAGGGCTATTTTTTTTTTTTTTGGGAAGGGGGGGGGGGCAGGATTTAAAAAAAAAAAAAAGTTTTTAATTAAAAAAAAAAAAAAAGCAGCAGTCAGAGACCACCAAAAGAAAGCTCTATCTGCAGGGGCGTTGCTAGCCCCAAAGATCAGTGGCACATCCCCAAAATCTATTCCGTGGTGCCCTGGATATCCCCAGGGTCCGATTTGTATTTTTTACCACCCAAGGCGCACTATCACCAGCTGACCCTGGACCGGCAGCATCCTAAACTTTCCCCCAACATGTCAGGGATTAGATTGTAGGCTCCTCTGAGGATGGTTAGTGAAATGATGGCAGGGATTACATTAGAAGATCCTCTGAGAACAGTTAGTGATATGATGGCAGGGATTAGATTGTAATTGTAAGCTCCTTGGCACATTCAGGGAGTGACAGGCAGCTCATAAGTGCCCATTCCATGCCCCTTTATCCCCTGAGTGCCAGATCTGACTGTTGGTAGCCACCCAGTGCTATGTGCAAACTGTGTAGTAGGACAAATTTTTGGCAAGCTAACTACTACTGTCACCCTGCTGCCTACAGCCCGCCCCTTGCTTTCCTGGTGCCCTAGGCCATGGCCTTTGTGGCCTTGCCTGAAATACGGCCATAAGCCTGCTCCACTGCACCCAACATAGCATTACAGCATACTTCATAGAGACACCATAGCGCCCAGCAATGGTAGGTATGCTGGGTGCTATGTGGGCATATTGGTTGCTGTGATGCCATGCCAGATGCCTTTATGGGGGCATGCAGGGAGCTCTGTTTCTATAGGAGCATGCTTGAAGTTGTGGTGCCTCACTGGGATACCCATGGGATCCTATGCGGCGCGGGGGGGATGTTCAATAGAAGGTCAGGGAATGCTATGAGGGGGGGGGGGGGGGGAACAGCAAGCCAGCCCACCCAGCAGAAAGCCAGCACAGTAGCCAGGTAACACTGCCTATTTATGCAATATGCTGCATTTTTGTTTTGTATTAATGGTGAGAAAGGCTTCATCCAACATTTTGTGGGGCAGACCTACAATTGCTAAGGAGCACTATGGAAAAAAATAATTGTAAAATTTAAAATATGTGCAAACAAATTAGTACATTTTTTTTCCAGAGTAAAACGAGTCAAATTACTTTTCTACTATGTTGCTGTCACTAACAGTAGGTAGTAGAAATCTCACAGAAGCAACAGGTTTTGACTAGTCCATCTCTTTATAGGGGTTTCTCAGGGACTTATTTTCAAAAGTACTTATTTTTGGCAGCTGAATAGAGCAACTGCCATTCACTGTGTAGGGAGCAGGGAGGCTGGCAAGCATCATTGTTTTCTTTATAAAGATATTCCCTAAAAAAGATTTAAAGACTTGCTGAGAATCCCCTATGAAGAGATGGACTAGTCTAAATCCTGTCACTTCACTTAGATTTCTACTACCTACTGTAAGTGACAGCAACATAGGAAAAAAAAGTAATTTATGGCTCATTTTACTCTGGAAAAACGTACGTGTCTATGTTTGCACATATTTTAAATTTTACACCATAGTGCCCCTTTAGGTTCATGTAAATATGGCTCCACCTAACACCACACCCACATTTCAGAGCATGGCCACACCCATCTTTCAGCTAGAGTGCCCAATAGTGCTCCGGATCCCTTACGATCCTAGGACCGCCCCTTTCTACTTGTGAGACAAAAAGGGGGTAATATTCATGTAAGTTGTATGATCGAGCAATAAGCCGTTAAGCTTGAAGTGCTGCATTTCAAAAAGTTGCCTAGTCATGGGGGAAGTTTATAAACCTCTGGACCTCAAGTGGTTAAAGGCAACCTAAATCAAAAGGGTTAGAGGCTGCCATATTTATTTCCTTTTTAATGATGCCTGGCTGATCTCTGCCTTTAAAGGGAACCTAAACTGAGAAGGATGTGGATTTTTCCTTTTAAAATACTACCAGTTGCCTGACTCTCCTGCTGATCCTGTGTCTAATACTTTTAGCTACAGCCCCTTAATAAGCATGCATATCAGGTGCTCTGACTGAGTTACCTGCATGCTTATTTTCATACACTATTGCAGGCAGAAAAATCAGCAAGATAACCAGGCAACTGGTATACCTCCACAGGTGAGATGTGCAGGAAGTGTCTTGCAAAGAAAGAAAAACACTTGAGCCAATCATAAAGCCTCTCTTCAAATGCAGCCAATCACAATAAGCCATTCATATCTGTAATGCAAGTGGTTTCACTGGACTTCACACTCCCCTCATAGTTTTGTAGTGAGACTGCCCACTCTGATCTCCACTACAAATGAAAGTAGCCTGAACTGCTCTCTACCAGGAATGTCATCGCTAACAAGGGAAGAGATGCCCAGTAGTTTGTACAATCCTGTGGGAAGACACTGACATCTACTTTTACAATCAGAGATTGCAAAATAGATACTGTACTGTATATGCTTTACATTCACATTGTTCCTCATCATCCAGGCAGCTTGCTTGTACAGTACTGTATATCTAGCAGTGCACCATTCTAGTCTTATATGGCCCATACTCACAGGCTACAATTGTCGCTGCAACACGCGGCTTGCATGTTGCGGCAATAGGTCACCCGTGAGTATGAGGCGTTGCACGGGCACACACGCCAAACCGTCGCTCGTGTCGCCAGGCGATTGAACCGGTTGGAACTTCGCAGCAACTGTCGCTAGTCTGCGTGTGTATGCAGACTAGTGACAGCAACCCCATAGCCGGCGCACTGAGTTTCCGGCGGGGAGGAGGAACGTCGGCGACAGCTTCCATCGTGCCACTAGTCCCTCTTCCGCAGTGTGTATGTGGAGGGACGTGGCGACGAGGTGTCGCCGAACTGTCACGCACACGCTCCCGTGTGCTAGCGACATGCAGTTTTGGTTGCCCGTGAGTATGGGCCATTAAAATGTTATCAAGCATCAACTCACCTGCAACCAGTCTAAAGAGAGCAGCAGACCATGGGTTTCACACTGATTTGAGTCATGCATCACCCACTTTTTACTATACCCAGAGTCACACCATCTGTCAGCGTAATGTAGTGGCCAAAAAAAGAGTTTCCTTTAGATTAGTGATGCCTAACCTTAGCCCTCCAGCTGTGGTGGAACTACAAGTCCCATGAGGCATTGCAATACTCTGACAGCTCTAAGCATAACTCGGGGAGGCAGAGGCATGATGGGATTTGTAGTTTTGTCACAGCTGGAGTGCAAAGGTTAGCCATCACTGCTTTAGATTGGAATGCCTGGTACACACCCTGCAATTTCCCAGATAGATGAGTAAATCAGAAATACAATTGTATCTGTCAAATTATCTAACGATTTTCTGATCATTTCTATGCAAAGCAATCAAAAAAATACACATAAATACATAATTTCTAAAAGGTTCGATCTGATTTGTGAGCCATCTATTTGGGAAATTGCAGGCTTAAGTCTTTGTCAGGGCCCTGTCCTTATGCATCATGCGTGATTGTACACTGAGAATATGTGAACTTGTAGTATCAGCACTAACACTCCAGAGTGTGAGTGTCTTATTGCTTATTACCTATATTGTATCTATTGCCCATTTTCTGTATTGTAATATTACCCATTATGGTCTGTAATCCTATGTATTGTACAGCGCTGCATAATATGTTGGCACTATATACTTCCAATATATACTAGAACAGACGTTTCATTATACCTGGCCTTACTATACCAGACATTCCTATAGACTTATAATGGAGATTGGCCAGAACCTGGAGAGGTAGTTTACTATACCCAAATATTTACTATACCAAGATTTTACTGTATTGCTTCAAAGGAGGAGACAAATATGGCAGCCTCCACATACCTCTTGCTACCGTTTTCCTGTACTTCTTGAATCTATCAATAGTGATAGTCAGATAAGTCTAGTTTACATGGAAATTGAGCAAACTGTATGCATCTTAAGGCCTGGAACCCAAAGCAAATCACTAATTAGAGTTTTGTAAGCAATTTTGTTAGCGTTTTCTAGTGCTTTTGGGAGAGATTTACAAAAAAGTGTAAGCATTTAACCAGCAATTGTGTAGCGATTGTGATTTTAATTCTGATTGGTCCTTTCAATGTATTTTTGTTACAGTTTGCCGAAATGTAAAATTGCACTCAAATCACGATGTGTAGCAAGTCATGAGCTATTTGAGCTTCAAAGTAAAGTATTAAGGCGCCGGCAAACACTTCCAAAATCCTGCATGTCCTGCGGTTGCGATTTTTCGCATTGCAATAGCTACTGTGGAATTTGCTACATTTACTTACATTGGCAAATTGTTCAGGAAATCCCTAGCGATTTAAACTGCACCCTAAACACTCACGAAAGCACTCTAGTGGGTTTCAGCCCTCAAGCTAGGCCAATCAAAAGCACTTCCAGGCCATTTTGACCTAGACAATTTTAGGTGCAGTCAAACCAGAATCATTACCATCTTCTTGATTAGGTCTATCAAATTCAAATTGTTTAAAGAGAACCCGAAACAAGTAAAAACTAAACACATGATGTACCTGCAAATGAACCTTACTAACCTCACCGCCAGTTCCCCTCAGAGGCTCACCATTTTCTGCTTAGTGATCCCTTTCAGTTCTGACAATATTTGTCAGAACTGAAATATACCACTTGCTGTCAGTTACAACTGAATGTGCAAGGTAATGTCCATGTTTCACTATGGCTCAAGTGGGTGATATTACAGTTAAACAGTGTGCTGCCATGGAAGCTGTTATGGGGTAATGGCCATCTTTAAAATGTTTGACAGGTAATTCCATGGAACATAGTGGACAACTGGGACGCAGGACAGGACAAAAAAAAAGTAGACTACACAGGAGGAAAGTATGATCTGTACATGGTTATTTTGACTTATTTTCAGTTTAGGTTGTCTTTAAGGCCTGGAACCCACTAGCAGGCAGTTACTAAGCAGTTGTGATTTGAAAAGCTCTTGCTAATGTAATGCTATGGGAGTGATCCCACTTGAGCGATGCGATTTTATAAAAATCTTTCATAGCATTAGCAAGAGCTTTTTCAAATCACTAGCGCTTAGAAAAAGGCTGCTAGTGGGTTTGAACCCTAAAGGCTCATACACACATCAGACTATAGTCTTTGGAAAATGAAAGATCACAACCCAATCTTACCACCCTTCATGTAGTATGAGAGCCATACCTTCACAGTCTATTTTATGGAGCTGAACTCCCCATCAGAAAATAATATTTGCAAGATGCTGCACACAAATGCTGTACAGACACAAAAGATCAGTATCTGCAAAAGATCTGTTCCTACCCAAGATCCGTTCCTGCAAATTGCATCCATATAATAACTACAAACTACATTGGGCGGAGCTTAGAGGCGTGGGCGAGTCGGCATGCTGGATTACATTGTTGAATTGCGCTGTTTTTACTTGGGAGATGTGAGTGCACTACTTTTTAACTTTTAATAAATGATACAGTTTTACACTATGTTGAGCTCCTTCAGTCATTAGGTTGGATGGATTTTATTCTGGGAGATTTATTATACCGCTGAAGAAACGCTGAGGAGAGTGCCGGGGATAAAAACCTAAAGTGTGGTTGCTGTCTTATAACTTGGACAGCGGCCTGAAAGGTGAGAGGCTAGTGGTGGTGGTTAATAACCGACACACAGGAGGAGGTGACTCGAGCTCGTGGGTCTGTGCTTTTACTGCTGTCTGTGCTTGGGCAGCCACAGTGGAGGGTGAGGACCTGTGAGACCCTGCGAGTGGTGTAATCACTGCGGAGGTGCCTGTTTTTTACCACGTTCTGCCAGGGTTGACTGAGTGCTTACTGCACAGGGTCCTTTCTGTTGGTTGTGGCGCGGCAAATGGTGTCACACGGTGAAGGCCTATGATAATTGACCGCTGGTGGAGTTAGGAGTGCATGCAAGGCATTGGGGACTGTATAAAAGATATAGATCATTGAAACAGTATTATGCTATGTTTTGTGTTTTTCTCTTTCTTTTATATATAATACTACCACGGAGTGGAGGAGATACATGTGAGCGCAGGATTACTTGTACAGATTCTAAATTGCATCCATAGTCTATGACAGTGCTGTCCAACTGGCGGCCCGCGGGCCGCATCCGGCCCGCCAGGCCACCTGCTGCGGCCCGCTCGTCTCCCTGGGATGCAGGCATGGCTTGCGCTATGGGCGCCATGCCTGCTCCCTCTTACTGTGTCCCCGCTGGCCTCTCCGGTGTCGCCGCTGGCCCCTCCTATGTCCCCCTGCTGCCGCTGCCTCTCCTATGTCCCCCCGCTGCCGCTGCCTCACAGATCAGACCTCACAGATCGCGGCGACTGATGTAAACAGAGGGCGCATGGTACCCGCACGGAGTACGTCACATGCGGAAGTGAATCATTAGTCACTTCCGCATGTGACGTTCTGCCGTGCGGGTGTCATGCGCGCGCTCTGCTTGCTTCAGTCGCCGCGATCTGTGAGGTCTGATCCAGCGGGGACACCGGAGAGGCCAGCGGGGAGACCGGAGAGGCCAGCGGGGACACAGGAGAGGCCAGCCCCAGAGGTAACGGGCTCGCTACTGGTGGGGGCACCTGTCACTAACTGGGGGGGGCACCTGTCACTATCTAACTGGGGGGCACCTGTCACTATCTAGCTGGGGGGCACCTGTCACTATTTAAGTGGGGGGTACCTGTCACTATCTAAGTGGGGGGCACCTGTCACTAAAGGGGCATTCTGCTTATTTATGTGAAATGCTGTCTATGTGCCTCATGACTGCTGAATTTGTCGTGTTGGGGGCCTCATGATTGCTGAATTTGTCTTGTTGGGGTCCACATGATTGTTGGGGGCATCACGATTTTTTGGGGGCCTCATGATTGCTAAATTTGTCTTGTTGGGGGCATCAGGATTGCTGAATTTGTCTTGTTGGGGGCCTCATGATTTGTTGGGGGCCTCATGATTGCTGAATTTGTCTTGTTGGGGGTCACATGATTGCGAACTGTGAGACTATGGAAAAGCTGAATCGTCATCATGAGACAATAGCATTAAACCTACTTTTTTAGCTTTTTAAAACGAAAAATAAAACTGGGAGGTTCTAAAAAAAACACATTTTTCAGGAGTAGGATGGATGAAATTGTTTATCTTCACAGTTTATTTTCAACTTGGATTTTCCATAATGTTCATGTATGAGTTAAAACGTTTGTATGTAGTTTAAATTGCTGTTGCCACTTTGCGATAAGTGACTTTTGGGTTGCAGTTTGGACACTCGGCCTCCAAAAGGTTCACCACCACTATCCTAATCTAATGTCCCACATTGCTAAGTTCATGTAAATTTGTCTCCACCCGTGGCCACACCCGCATTCTGGTCCATGGCCACACCCATTTTTCGGAGCGGCGCGCTATGCGCGCCGCTCAATGGAACCCTCGTGTTTTGTGGCGCGCGTAGCGCCACACAACTTCACCATTATTTTAAATTGCATTTTGTGAAAAGTGCTGCCAATCTAATTATCCTTTAATTGCATTTTTTCCGGGGGGGGGGGGGGGGGGGTGGTTAGCCTGCGGCTCTAGCAAGAACCTTCGGCCCTCCACCATGGGGGCTGAAAAAAAAAATGGCCCTCCATGCCCATGAAGTTGGACAGCACTGGTCTATGAGATCTGCAGATCATCATACACACCTTGTTTAACTGACATTCATCTGCAGATCAGATCCACCGGGATGGATTTTCAGATCTGCAGATGATTGTCTGATCTGCAGATGAATGTCAGTTAAACAAGGTGTGTATGATCTGCAGATCTCATAGACTATGAATGCAATTTGCACAAACAGATCTTTGGCAGGAACTGATCTTTTGCAGATACTGATCTTTTGTGTCTGTACAGCATCTGTGTGCAGCATCTTGCAAAGATTTATCTGATGGGGGAGTTCAGCTCTATAGAATAGACTGAAGGTATGGCTCTCATACTACATGAAGGGTGGTAAGATTGGTCTGTGATCTTTCATTTTCCAAAGACCATAGTCTGATGTGTGTATGAGCCTTTAGTCTGGGAATCTTTGGGGCCCCATGGGCTGAGTTTTAAAACCATCAAAATGTTTATTTCTAATTTAATATTTCCCCAATGGAGGCTTTGCAGAAAACTGACTTTTCTGCATCTGCATTTTTCAATGGATAAAGAAAATATCATTAAAAATGTATAAAAATGCAGTAAAACATCTGTGTCTCCACTGAAATAAATTGTGGGTTTTACAAAATTATGCAGCAAATTGTGAGTTTTGAAAAACATTGCAAAACGTAGATATTAGTTTAATGCAGTGGCTCATACATTAATTGTGTAAAAATGTTTTCTGCAATGCAAATAATTCTGCCTAGTGTGCTCCTAAGTACATGAGCATACAGACAGCTATTAATAGTGGTTGTAGGAACCATCATTATTTTGCATCACTTACACAGTAACGAGTAGGACCTCACAAGGGTGCACCCCCATCACCTTCAGAGCTTGTTTCCATATAGAGTGCTCTCATGCACGCTTATGGAAATGTGATCACAAGGACAGCAGACTGCACTGTGTGCAGTTTCCATTCATGCGCAGCAATTCACCACGGATGGTTTGCACCATTTTGGGGTGCTTCAGCACACGATCCCATTCAGTATAATGAAGGGTATTGCAAGCCCCGCAGAGCCACATGGCTCTGCATGGAAACAAGCCCTTAGTCGAGACAATCTGTGAGGGAGAATGCTCAGTGAGGGAATTGTTCTATTTCCTTATTTTCTTTACCCACTCCATGCAATTGATAAACCCACCCACCCAATCCCTTGGCAACAAAACTTGCAGGCTAATAGCATGTCTAGGTCATCGACCCCAAACTTACTGTTGCTCGAATGATCCAAGGCCCAATCTCTAGCAGGTAAGTGTACGCTAGGAAACCATAGCAGTGTTTCTCAACATTTTATTGGTGAGTAAAGTGTTTTAAAAGGGGTACATACCAAGTACCCCCCTAGCATAGTAAACATGAACAAGCACCCCTTGACCAATATATATTTAATCATAGATAATTGGTTCTAAACCATTTCCAAGCATTTATTAATGCTTTTAATGACCTAAAACACTAATTTGGTGGTGTGTAACCACTTCACAACTGAGGGGTTTTACCCCTTGAGCACCAGAGCAATTTTCACTTTTCAGCGCTCCTTCCATTTGTCTATAACTTAATTACTTTTCGCAACTAAATGAACTATATCTCGTTCTTTTCGCCACCAATTAGGCTTTTAGGTGGGAAATTATGCCAAGATTTTATTCTAAATGTATTTTAATGGGAAAATAGGAACAACATTTCAGTTTTTGGCCTTTATAGTTTTAAAAAAACGCATGCTACTGTAATTAACACATGAAATTTGCCCTTTTGTCCCCGTTTAAATTATGGCCCTATCACAATGTTTGGCGCCAATATTTTATTTGGAAATAAGGTGCATTTTTTTCAGTTTTGCGTCCATCCCTAATTACAAGCCCATAGTTTATAAAGTAACAGTGTTATACCCTCTTGACAAATATTAAAGTTCAGTCCCTAAGGTAACTTTTTTTATTGTAATTTTTTTTTATTACAAAAAAAAAATTGGGGAGTGTAGGAGGTAATGAGTTAATTTAGTGTAAAAGTAAAGTATTTATATATGAAAAATGCTTTAGGGTGTAGTTTTACTATTTGGCCACAAGATGGCCACAGTAATTTTGTTTATGCAACCTGCAAGCGTACAGGAAGTACGCTTACAGGAAGGGTTAGGAGGCTGGGAAACTCACAATGATCGTTGCTTCTCGTAGAAGCAGCTGATCATTGCGGGGGGCAGAGATCAACGAACGGGAAAGGTCTTTCCCATTCATTGATCTCCAGGTGAGCGGGCAGTGGCGTGCACGAGCGAGCGGGAGCGCGGACAGCGGCGTCAGGTACGGATTTCTCCGTCCCTTGGTGTTAACAGGGTGGAAAAAAAAAGGATGGAGAAATCCATACCGCTGGGGGTAAAGTTGTTAAGATTTATAATTTTCTAAAACTCTAAATTTGTTATGCTTGGTTAAGTATATCAAGCCCAAGTACCCCCTGGAACCATCAGAAGTACCCCCTGGGGCACACGTACCACATGTTGAGAACCTAGGCCATAGAGTACCAAATCTATCTGGATTCAACCAGTATCAGCACTTGTGTAGATTTAGCTCAGATTTCTCTCTTTATTTTAAATATAGCAGAAGTGGTGGATTGTATTATTGGGAATTCCTTTTCAATGATCTAGGTAGATTACCTGTCAATAAACCAGACTGAATGGCCGTTATATCAACTTTATTCTTGGCATTTACAAGCTCTGCTTTGTAGACATGGAAACAGTATAAAGTATTATAAGGCACATGCCATGTGTGGAAAATTCTATATACAGGGAAATGTAAAATTCCCTTAGTATCATTTATGGCATAGGCTACATACACTTTACATCATTTTGCAAAAAAAATTAGTTTACTTTTGGAAAAGACTGCTAATTTATAAGGCACTGAAGGAATGTCATAATCTGCTTCCATTTTTTAAAGCTAGGCTATGTATAAATTATTTTCAAAACACCACCGCTAGGTTTAAAAAAGTTAAATAGCTTCTATACAGCTTTATATCTTGGTAGAAAATTGGCATAAACCGTAAAAAGTACTATTAAATTTTAGAATTTATCCATGTTTATGTAAACTGCCCAGAAGATGTCTGGCGGACAAAACTCCACATTTCTGTCATCCTTTGAGGCAATCTACAAACTTATAAGAACTTTAAATTACAGTAACAGAAAAATCCCAAAACAGACTAAAGCAACAGCTATCTAATCACACAAAAACTGGGACAGAAATTCACTCTTTGTCATACAAATTTAGGGAGTGGCATGTGCAAGTATAAATCACAATCAGGCTGACAAAGCAAAAATCAGTTTGTGCCTAACATGGCAAAAAAAAAAAAAAAAAGTGAGGTGATGGGGAAATGACATCACGGCATTCTTCTATAGAGCACCAGGTCACATTACTTCATAGCCACTGCGGATTCCCTTCATCAAGCAGCAGGCAAAAATGATCCCCAAGATCTAAGGAAAAAAAACAAAAAACAAACAAAAACAAACGTTAAGGAAGCCCATAAAAACACCCACAAAAATATAAATCTATATCAAGGAACATTTGAGAAGAACTCTTTGCCCCTTTATCAATTTGACCATCCTCTAAGCCTGTAGGTGGCTGCACACTTGCCAGTGCGTGAAATGTCACGTTTTCTGCCTTATGCGATTGTGCATTAATGCATTTTAAGTGAGTTTTCGGTTTGCATGCTTTTTAATGCATTTGTGCTTCGCATATACAAAACACGCGTGTTTTTTTCTATTGCGTTTTATGCAAATCACTAGAAAGTCAACAGAAAGGGAGGGCATCAGAAAAGTTCTCTTCAAAACCGCATTACACTGCGTCACCATTGACTCATGTGCGTTTTTTTAAAAACGTGCAACAAAACCAGAGTTAAAAATGCAGTGTTCTCCCCAGGCTCTTTTAGCCAGGTGCTCCACCCAGCTAGATTTGGTGAATACCCGGCTGTAATCAGCTCACCTCCTATGCTGTAAGCACAGTTGCCCTGCATTTTCAACTCGCCCGGCTACTTTCATGCCACCCAGCTGGAAAAAAAAAATTCTGGGGAGAACACTGATGCATATTACAAAACGGATGTTTTTTATGCGGCCCAACATACATACTGTATTAACATATGCATAAACACTAGTGTTTCTGCCTAGCGTGTTCCTTGCCTGAAGCTTGAAATTGAGCAATTTAATGCCACTAGGAAGGATGTCACACAGCACGGCTGGCCAATTACGATCTTCTGGCACTCACCTTACCCCACACTACCAGCCTATCTGTTATTCAGCCACCAGGTCTGCACCCATACACATCAGTACTCTTAGAGGCGCTTGGCACAGACCTAGACAGCATTCGGTAAGCTACTTACATATAATTTTTAATGTCTTTCATTTTTACAATTCCTCCCCTCTGGAGTCCAGCTTTGTTGATAAGCAATTAATTCCAGCTTGCATGCATGTTTCATGAAAATTCTATACCAGTGTGAAATTAGACCAATAAAAAGCATTTCCTGTAGGATTCTGACAGACTCCCATTTCAAACTGCATAAAATTTGCATACAAGCCAACATTTACCATCTCTGCTGATGGAGCAATGAACCTCAGGTGACGATTGAAGTACATGATTGCTGGGAATACACTGTTTCTGCAGTACGTTTCTGCTATCGACAGTTTTTGCTGCTCGATTTCCTTATCTTCTGCTCGCTTTTCTCCTCTTTTTCCATTCACTTCTATCAGAAAACGAGTGGCCAAAGAATCGAAAGGGAGATTGGACATGACGGAAATTAATCGAACCATCTTAGCTTAAAAAAACGAACCATGTATTCCCAGCATTAGGGCTGAAGCTCCTAAGAAAGAAACTGAAGCCCCATACATACTCAGATTTTTTCTTGTGAAACACCCAAAAAAAAAAAAAAAAAAAATCTGCTATTCAAGCAGCTGATAAGATCTACATTTGAAATGACTTTTTATCAGTCTTGCCAGCTGCTTGAATAGCAAGAGATTTTTTTTTGGTTGTTTCACAAGCAAAGTTGTGAGCCTAAAGGCTCGTACACACACTGGATTATTAGTAACGATGGGTCCGTCAAGACCCTCCCCGCTGGGTGGGCGTTCCAGCGACAGTCCAGCGTGTGTACAGTCAGTCTGCAGACTGATAAGGCTGTTTGGCGATCCACCCGGGCGGATCATTCAGAAACAGCCTTATCAGTCTGCGTACTGACTGTACACACGCTGTACTGTCTGCTGAAAACCCACCCAGCAGGAGGTGTCGACGGACCAGTCGTTGCCTGCAGTCAGGCGTGTGTACAAGACTTAAAGGTGTGTACACACGCACTACTAAACGGACGAGTCCGTCGGACCCTCCCGCTGGGTGGGCGTTCCAGCGATAGAGCGCGTGTACTGTACACGCTCTACTATCGCTGGAACGCCCACCCAGTGGGAGGGTCCGACGGACCAGTCGTTCCTGCAAATAGTGTACACACCTTAAAAAGACTGCTGTTGGGTGTGTGTATGGGGCTTAAGGCCTCTTTCACAGGCAGTTGATAGGCAGTGACATGCCTCTCAAACTCACAACTGCCTAATTAAGCGCTTTAATTATAGGACAACAGCAGCACTGGTTCACCACTTTACAATTTTACTCACCTCAAAGAAAGCAATTCCCAGAGCCACTCCTGCAATGATTCCAATGTTCCTTTTCATCCATTTGTCTATGCCATCAAAACAACCCTGTTTGAGAGAAAAGCCTATTAGAACTTGCAACAGTACAGATCCACTAGGCAGTTCCAGTTTGGGGGAAGGAGTCTAGAACTGTAAGCAACTAGATTACATCATCTTAGTTGTAAGTCAGTGCACAGATACACACAGCAATCAGTTCAGCTGGAATTTAAAGCCCCATATACAACTTAAAGCGGAATATAATCCTGCATTTCAACTTTGCTCTAAAACATTATTTACAGTATATTATATGCAACCAGCATTTTTTTTTTACTAGACCAGAATTGGAAGGGTTACACAGGGCTTTAAAGTTCCTGGAGATTTCTGCAGACGCATTGGAAGCTCAGATAGTTACATTTTGTTTACATAAATGTATCTAAGTGTTGAATGTGACTCATCTCTCTGACTGAGCTGGAGGACAGCCAAAGTGTGTAACATTCAATACTTAGATACATTTATGTAAACAAAATGTAACTGAGCTTCGGATGTGTCTGCAGAAATCTCCAGGAACTTTAAAGCCCTGTGTAACCCTTCCAATGCTGGTCTAGTAAAAAAAAAAAATGCTGGTTGCATATAATATACTGTAAATAATGTTTTAGAGCAAAGTTGAAATGCAGGATTATATTCCGCTTTAAGGTTGTTTCAACTGGTTTCACAAAAAATAAAATAAAAATTGCTTGCTATTGTACACACAACTTAGCCTCGGTTCACATTAGGCTGTTTTCAGCCTACGTTCCGCTTCGATGAGCAGAACGCAGCAGCAATGCTTTCCCTACGGGAAAGTTCACATTGCCATGTTTCGTTCATCGGAGAGGACGTTCGACATGTCGGGACCTTGCATTACCGCTAACGGAGTTGCTGCATTTGGGCAATGGAAAACTGACACTAGTGAACAAACTGACAGTTCCACGGGGATGGGGGGGGGGGGGGGGCACCTGTCTAGTTACCCCTCACCTGTGGCTAAGCACAAGTTGTAATTTGATCCCTGAGCTGTGTCAGCTGGCTTCCACAGCAGAGCAGCTAATTTGTAAACACACAGGATGTTACCCCTATGTCTGCTTCCATGAAAGCAAGAAGTAGAAAGGCTGCATATTAATTGCAGGATTTATATCAGCTGTAACAAAAATGCTTTTCTTTAAAAGTTATGTTGTGAATCTTTTAGAGCAGATAGGACATTCTGAATTCAGGTCTGCTTTAAACAGGCAGAGAGCATCATGGAACTATAGACTACAGTAACCTATTGGCTTCTCCAGTAATGGCACCATCTGAGAATAAGTGGTAAGAGCACACACCCTAGTCTATAAAAACTGAGCCATGCAGATGCCATGCCCACCCAAGCCAGGTGCAGAGGCCAGCTCCTGGAGATGCCATACCCACCGAAGCCAGGTGCAGAGGCCAGCTCCTGGAGATGCCATGCCCACCGAAGCCAGGCGCAGAGGCCAGCTCCTGGAGATGCCATGCCCACCCAAGCCAGGCGCAGAGGCCAGCTCCTGGAGATGCCATGCCCACCCAAGCCAGGCGCAGAGGCCAGCTCCTGGAGATGCCATGCCCACCCAAGCCAGGCGCAGAGGCCAGCTCCTGGAGATGCCATGCCCACCCAAGCCAGGCGCAGAGGCCGGCTCCTGGAGATGCCATGCCCACCCAAGCCAGGTGCAGAGGCCGGCTCCTGGAGATGCCATGCCCACCGAAGCCAGGTGCAGAGGCCAGCTCCTGGAGATGCCATGCCCACCCAAGCCAGGTGCAGAGGCCGGCTCCTGGAGATGCCATGCCCACCCAAGCCAGGCGCAGAGGCCGTCTCCTGGAGATGCCATGCCCACCCAAGCCAGGCGCAGAGGCCGTCTCCTGGAGATGCCATGCCCACCCAAGCCAGGCGCAGAGGCCGTCTCCTGGAGATGCCATGCCCACCCAAGCCAGGCGCAGAGGCCGGCTCCTGGAGATGCCATGCCCACCCAAGCCAGGCGCAGAGGCCGGCTCCTGGAGATGCCATGCCCACCCAAGCCAGGTGCAGAGGCCGGCTCCTGGAGATGCCATGCCCACCCAAGCCAGGTGCAGAGGCCGGCTCCTGAAGATGCCATGCCCACCCAAGCCAGGTGCAGAGGCCGGCTGCTGGAGATGCCATACCCACCCAAGCCAGGCGCAGAGGCTGGCTCCTGGAGATGCCATGCCCACCCAAGCCAGAAGCCAGATACAGAGTCCAGCTCCTGTAGATGCCATGCCGACCCAAGCCAGCAAAATGTTTTCAGATGAGGGAAAAAAAAAGTTAACTATATTGGAATTGGTTAAGCAATAATAAAACAAAAAGGGATTTTAGTGCAGAAAGATGGGTTATAAAAGGCAATAAAGTGCCTAGAGCACAGTATAACCTTACCCCTAAGCAGTAGCCAAAGTACTAGGTGATTGAACTGCATACATTTGAAATAGGCGCCGGTAGACTTGGGTGCAGGATACAGCCGGTATATGGCTGGTCCTGCTGCTGCACAAGTTCCCGGCCGTGTTAATTACCATTTCCCCTCCAGGCCGCCATGGAATGTGGGGAATGAAATAATTCAGCTTCCAGCTATTGCTGGAGTCTGAATTATTGTGCTTTAAAAAGTAATTTCAGCTCTGTCTGACGGTGCCGACGTTACTCACTGAGCGCTGCTTTATATGTAATTCCTATTACAGTTTATGGTGGCACTGGCTGCGCCCAAAAATCTTCCTGCACTGAAAAGCTCTGCTCCGGATTGAACTATAGCAGATTGGCTAGTATATTACAATCCTATGAGGTTTACAGATCTAGGAGAAAAAAAAAAAAAAAGGGGGGGGGGAACTTTAGTAAAGGTACACAGAAGCAGATTGCTAATCTGAATAACTTTCTGCATGAATCTCAGTCCCACCTGCAGGATGATAATTTCACCTGAGAAACAGCACATCTAATGCCTGGAAGCTGGTATCCAGCTGAAAGCAGGTTTACAAGGGCAGTAAAATCGTGCAGTCATGCTGGCTGCAATTCAGTCACACAGCGATAACTATATAAACCAGTTACTACTAGATCAAGTCTTTTCATACAACACATACACTTACAGTACCATGTGCTACAATTCCCAAACTGTACATACCACATAACAAAGACCAATTCCTAACATTGCCTTCTGAATAATCAAGTTTCTTCCAATATTGACATAGTCCAGTTTTAAGCCAAGTACACACTTGAGATAAAAGTCTTAAGCCCCATCTACATGATATGATTCTTTGTGCGATTAGATTACAATTGTATTTATGATCCGATTAAATCCGGTATATCCGATCGGGATTTCATTCGCTTCAATACAATCTTCCATTGTTTTGCAATGGAAAATCGAATCCTGATCGGATATGTCGGATTTAATCTGATCATAAATAAAATCGTAATCTAATTGCACAAAGTATCGTGTAGATTGGGCTTTAGAAAAATGTAGTACGAGAACATACCTACACAGTTATCATGAAGGAGTCCGCACACAGACTTGTCGGAGCAATGTACGTGAAGTTTTATTGTCCCATCACGTGTGAAAAAAGGGAAAAAAAAAAAAAAAAAAGTCTGACCTGCATAGGCCGACAATAGTTTTGGGGCCACCCAGGGTCCCCTTTATCAAGACGGGTAGCAGAAAAGACATAGGGGACAATAAAACTTCACGTATATTGCTCCGACAAGTCTGTGTGCGGACTCATTCATGATAACTTATTTGATAGCCTCAGGGCCCGACACCAGCTTACCCACTGACGTGAGTGCGGTCTTTAGATCAATTGGATTTCAACCTACCTACACAGTCTATTAAGCTGAGTGCACCCATCAGATACAAATTTTTGCAAACTGAGGAATTTGTCAAGAAGGTTTGAAAGACTGATTCTAAAGATGCTGTACAGGTAGTCCTCAGTTCACAAACACCTGACTTGCGAACGACCCGCCAATATGGACGCAATGCTAGCCACGCCCCATCATGATGATGTCACCAGCGAATGCCTCGAATGTTTTAAATCAAATTAAAATTGATGTAAAGATGCCCGGTGTGGGGAGGTGAGCAGATACATACCGCACATCTCCCGTGCCCTGGCATCACCTCCGCTTCACTAAGCAGATCTGCGCCCTCTGACCCGGATACTGTACTGCGCATGCGCAGTAAGCCAGGTACCACATGTGGCCATGGTATGCACTTGTACAGCATCTGTGTTAGGGCGACAACCTGCTTAGCGAGATTTTATTTGCAGAGGGTGACGCCAGGACACGGGAGGTGTGCGGTATGTATCTGCTCATCTCCCCACACATCAATTTAATGTACAGTACTAGGATTTTAATTAAACTTTTTTGCAGGATGAGCTTGTGTGGGGGTGTGGCCACAGGTCAGGACTGCCAGACCACACCACTGCTGAGTGGAGCCTGCCCGTGCTGGATTAATACACCCTTCAGGTACAGTATGTACATGAGGATTTGGGGGGGGGGGGGTCTTTGTGATTGAGGCTTGGGGGCCTGTGATATAGAAATGTGTGAGGGGTGTCACATGAGGCAGAGGCTTGGAGGCCTGTGATAACCGAGGACTATTCCTGCTTCGACTTAAGATGGCCACACCATACATTTTTAAATATCCATTTAATTTAAGAATTGCAATCAATTTTTCTGACTGATTGTAACACTTTAAAAATATGACCAATTACCACACGCATGTTCAATTTTTCCCCAATTATGATAAAAAATGATTGGAAACTGACAAAAATTGCTTGGGTGTGTATATTAATAAATTGACAAACACACCATACAATCTTTAGAAAGATTGAAGAAAAATATCTGGCATTCTGGATTGATAAAAAAAAAAAAAAAAAAAAAAAAAAAGTGATTTCCAGTTTTCTTCGATTTTTCAGTCGAATGAAAAAAACTTTTGATTTTTTTTGGGAGATACGATAGTTTATCGAATTGCTGTAAAATTGGATTATTTTATTGTATGGTGTGTGGCCACCTTTAAAGAGACTGAAGTCTAGTAAAAATCATGTTTTTAATTTAAAAAATAAGTTTAACATCTTTGCCCTACCTAAAACGCCACTAATCTTTACTAAATTCCCCAAACTCCCGGGGGCAATCCGGGCAGCGCTTCCGTGAGAGGCAGAGCTATGAGCCGCAGCTCTGCCTCCCAGTGCGTCTGTCAGCCTGGTTCGCCGCCTCTCCCCCGCCCCTCTCAGTCTTCCTTCACTGAGAGGGGCAGGGAGAGGCGGAGATACACGGCTGATTGACGCGTAAGGAGGCAGAGCTGCGGCTCATAGCTCTGCCTCCAACAAAATCCATGACCAAGAAAGTCGTGGATTTTGCGGGGGAGAGGGTGGGGGGGGGGGGGGATTTAGCTAGATTTCAGTGGCAGGGATGCAGCGGTTTAGGTAGGGCAAAGATGTCAAACATTAAAAACATGATTTTTTTAGGAGACTTCAGTGTCTAAGAACGGATTCAGATTAAGAACTAACAATCCCGTTCGTTAACTGGGGACTATTCTTGCGTCAACAGAACGATTCAGGTTAAGAATGAGCCTACAGTCCCTATCTCGTTTGTTATCCATGGACTACCTGTACTAAAAAAAAAAAAAAAAAAAAAAAAAAAAAAAAGTTCTGTATCTGCAAAATATCAGTTCCTGCAAAATGCATTCATAGTCTTATCTGGAGATCTCAAAATACACCTTGTTGAACAGACATTCATCTGCAGATACACCAGGATTGATCTTCAGATCGAGGTGTTAAATTAGAACAGGCTTTCAAACCTCCCTGAAAAACCTATTGACAGTTTGCAAAAATTTGTATCTGATGGATGCACTCTGCTTAACCTTCCTGGCGGTAACCCTGAACGTAGTTCGGGGTAAGCCGCGCAGGAGGTTTAGGCCCTGCTGGGCCGATTTGCGCAATTTTTTTGCTAGCTGCTTGAGCACACTGATCGCCGCCGCGTGCCGATTCGCCATGCCGCAGAGCCCCCCCCAGACCCCTTGCGCAGCCTGGCCCATCAGCGCTGAGGGGTGGATCGGGACTCCCGATGACATCGGTGAAGTAATCCCGCCCCATCTTTGAATGGGATTTCCTGATCGCCTAAGGCGATCGTAGAGGGTAGGGGGATGCCGCTGCACAGCGGCTATCAAAAAAAAACAAAAAAACAAAAAAAAAACGCGGCTGCGCTGCCCCCCTGGCGGTTTTTAATAGACCGCCAGGGAAGTTAATGGAATAGACTGTAGGTATGTTCTCGTACTACATGGAAGGTGGTAAAATGTGTCTGATTTCTCCCCTCCCCCTCCCAAGACTTCTCACCTTCCATAAAGGTGCATACACATGCAATTTTGAATGGCCAATCACAAATCTATTTTACCACCCTCCATGTAATATGCGAGCCAACATGAATTCTATGAAGAGATTTTTTAGGTAAGCTCTCATGCTATGAGGAAGTGGTATAAATGGCCATTCGCAATTTAAGTATCCCAAATGGGACAGCTCTATGTTCTGCTCAAAATGCATGCAGCAGTGCACAGATCGTGCCATCTATGTACTGTGCGATGTCCTAGCGTTTCGCACGCTGAGCAGCATTGTGAAGTCTGATTAACGTGGCATTCTGCTCTGGCCCCAAGCCACCTGCATGGTTGGCATATTCTCCTTTTCCACAGAAGTGTCTAACACAGAAGGGTTGTGTAAGTTGATTTCAGAGGGTGCACAGATTTTACTTACAGTTGTATAAATATTGGTCACATTCTTGCCACAGTCCGGTGCGATGACCTTGCAGCATGAATCCGGATATCCTTTAGTTTTAAACTGCTCAGTGCCTATCCAGTCAGTGGCATTGGCACCACCACAGCATTGGAACTGAAATAGAGGTCATAAGTCTCCATATCATAATTATGTCAAACATCTTACTGTGCTTTGTACAGGCTGAATAAGTTTGTATGCAAATTTCTCTTTACTGCAAGCATAAATCTTTACACTTCAAACTCAAATTATGAACCCTATTTAAAAAAAAAAATAAAGTATCCTATACTAGACTGTCAACTATCAGGACACAAATAGGCTTTCTAGAAGGGACAGTGAAATCTCACTATACAACAGGTTTGGTGGCATTAGGTTTGTGAGTACAGAGTGTAAGGCCCATACACTTGGGGATCGGAACCCAATCCCTTGGGCAACATCACTGGCCTGAGGCTGTACAGACGCAGTGCAAGCTGTACAGCCGATGATGCATTCTGCTGCTATGCAAGGAGCAGAGGGCCAACGGAGCGGCGCCTGACAACACACTGGAGGTAATAAAGTTATATGGACAGAGTTCATCCACCTGGCAGTTCACTGGCGGAGCAGCATTTGCTGCTCGGGGCTGCTGTACACACACCCCGAACTATTGGCAGAGGTGATTATTGGCCTCTTCAGCCAGCTTTAATCAAGCATGTGTATGGGTTTTAGGCTCCTTAGCTTGTGTTTTTAATAATCCTAACATTTTCTCCCGTCACTCAAAGCACTCGAGAGCAGTAGCCACTAAAGGGGATGCTCAATAGGCCCCTTTGCTCTTTTGAGAGTCTTGCCCAAGGATGCCTTACTGAACAGGAGAGCCAAGGTTAGAACCCTGGTCTCCTGTGATGGTCACTGCTGTTTTTGGTTAAATGGGAGAGGATAAACCCACTGGTCTCTTGTGTTTCCCACCCAACTTTTGCAGTTTCATTGGGAAAATGTTAAGTTCCATCTTTTCAACTCTGTTCAGAACCAAGTTGCATTATAAAAAAAAAAAAAAATTACCTGGGTCTTCTAGGCTTCTAATGGCCCCCTGCAGCCGCCCTGTTCTAACGTGTGACAAACCAATCCTCCAATGCTCTGCAGTGACCCACTTTGGATTCCAGCAAGCCGATGGCCACGTGTCCTCAATCACACTCAAGTCACCGGGAGCAGCCTGTGCAGGTGCAGTACAGAGAAAGTTACTGTGCATGTGCAGGATGCTCCCGGCGACCCACACTGCCAGGGCCATGCAGGTGCAGTGACCATCGACTCGCCGGAACCAAATGTGGGTCGTTGAAAAAAGGCCCGAAGGGTCTGTTTGTGATGGCACAAGCAGGCTGGTAGAAGCCCCAGGTAAGCTAAACTGGCTTTTCAGCTACTTTAGTTTTCTTTTAGAGGAGGAAGAAGAGCAGATTTCACAGTGCAAAAAAAAACAAAAAAAAAACAAAACAAAAAAAAAAAAAAACACACTAGTTAGGGAACAGTCTTCCCTTGTGGCTTTTCCTTGACTGGACCAAAGAATCACCAGCCTACAGCCATCTTAAAAGCAAGACAAATCAGAAAGGGGAGATTTAGGGCTGGTGCACACCAGAGTGGTTCTGGAGCGTTAAAAAAAAAAAAAAAAAAAATTAATAGCAGTTTGAAAACTGCTTGGGTAATGTATTTTAATGGGCTGGCGCACACCAGAATGGTTAGTTTCCTCAAATGCAAACTTGGGGGCTACAGCATTTTTTAACATTGAAGCTGAAACTCCTCAGCAATCTAAAGTATAGGAAAGTGGAAAATTGCTCTGAAAACGTTAGATCAGAGCAGTTTTCCAGGAGTTAAAGAAGCTGTTCAGTAACAGCTTTACTGTACTGTAACAAGAGATGAAATTTGCTACACAAAAAAAAGCTCCAATAAAAGCTAGGCATGTTAAGAAACTCTCTAAACATGCCTAGAATCGCTCTGAAAATCTGCTTCAAAAACCTAGCGCTTCAGATCTGCTAGAGGTTTTTGGTGTGCACTGGCCGAGATTTCGGCTGGCAGAGCAGATTGTGCACTCTAGCAGGCAGTACAATGCTACTGCAGCAGAACAATCGCCGTCAGATTTCTGCCAGCATGCACACATTGTGGCTGCTTAAAGTGACTCCGAGCTCATAAAAAAAAAAAAAAAAAAAAAAAAAAAAATGAAAGTTGTACTCACCTGGGGCTTTCTCCAGCCCAGTGCTGGTCGGGAGGTCCCACGACGGCGTCCTGGCTCTTCTTCTCCCCGCTCCGGAATGGCTGACAGGCCGCAGCCCGGGTGACTCGCCCGAGTGTCAGGCTGCTCCTTCTGCGTATGACGCGGATTACGTCACACGCCGGCCGCCTCGTGTCATCACGGCGGCCGGCGTAAAAGTACTGAGCATGCGAGCTTTAATCGCGCATGCGCAGTACTTTCACGCCGGCCGCCATGATGACGCGAGGCGGCCGGCGTGTGACGTCAGCCGCGTCATACGTGGAAGCTGCAGCCCGACACTCTACCGAGTGTCACCCGGGCTGCGGCCTGTCAGCCATTCCGGAGCGGACAGTTGTCCTTTAAGATTCCTGCCAGAGTGGAATCTTGATCCAACCATGGCCAGCTATCCAGGGGATTCTACTTAGCTGAAACAAAGCTTCCCAATTCTAAATCTCAGAGCTTGTGATACAGAGTGCCGCCAAAACCCATCACCATGAAAACTAAAAATTTATACTATACAACATTTCTAGTATGAAGTAGAACAAAAATACAGAGCATGGGAATTTTAATACTCACGGTTTGCTGTATCCCATCTATTTCTTCCTTTGCTGTATTAGAGTGTGTGTAATTGGCCATACTGCTATTAAAGGAATCTCTATAGACAGTCTGAAACTACAAAAAGATAAAATAAGCTGTGGGACTGCAGTAACAGTTTACAATTTAAAAAGACAATTTGTTTACTGTAAAAAGTCTGTTCAGCTTTTACTTTTTTTTTTATTAAACTACACTTATGAAAGCTATTCAGACATGTACATTTTATATCACTATGTATAGGAATATTCATTAGCTAGGAAGCTGAATGAGGTCATGCTTGTCCAAATCTACTGCAGCCAGCAGTGGTGCCAAGCAGTGCCAAATACACTGCAGGTAATGTGAACAGGACCTATGGGCACATGCTGCATCATTCCTGGAGCTGTGAACAAGACCTAAGGGGTCAATGCATTGTTCCTGGAGCAGGACCTAAGGGCACACACTGCATTGTTCCAGGAGCCATTTTGCATACTGTGGATACCTAAACAGAGCTGGTGGGACAATGGGGGGGGGGGGGGTGAGAAACCTGTTCAGTGTCAAGATAGACTTACCTGATTACGGAAAACATATCCGGAAATGGCAGCAGCTATTTCAATGAGGAAGATGAAAACCAGCAAGACGGCAAACTGCAAACAGATAGTAGGAAGCAGAAGAGTCACATTAAAAACAGATGTAGCTCAGTAGTTAGGTTGTAACTTCAAGACTCATGTGCTTACCGTGGTCACCATGCAGTAGTTCTCCTTGGCAGCTCCGCAACAACCAAAGAATGAAATGAAGAAGATGACCACGCCCACCACAATGAGGACTATAGGGGCTCCGGATGCAGAGGCACTCTTTATTGCCAGTGATTTGTTAAGATAAACCTGCACATAGATTCCCAGGCCTATGAGAGCAACGCCACAGATCTGAAGAGAAAGAATGATTATACATTTTTTCTACTTCTACATCCTTGTACGTGGACAGACATTTACATGCAGGGCACCATTTAGTCTCCATATACAGTATTGGACATGCAGCTGTAGATTGTAGATCTGATACCACAGAAATGCAAGCAATGCTCCATCAAGAGGTGTGGATTTAATGCAAAAAACTCATGTTCTAGCTCTCAAAGGGCAATTTCACTTGAGGGTAGGTGTACACAACATAAAATGATGCGTTTTAAGTCATGTTTCATTTTATGTTGTGTGCGTTTTTACTTTTTGCATTTACCGCAGATGAGTTTTTCAATCTTAATGTGTTTACGGTTCTCATATACAAATGCATATGAGTTTTGTAATTGAGTTTTATGCAAATCACTAGGAAAACAGGAAACAGAAATAAAGTGTTCTAACAAAAACACAAAAACGCATACCATTGCCTTTCATTATGTGCTTTTTGAAAATTATGCAACAAAACCAGCATTTTTAAAAACGCATATGCATGTGATTGTTTTTTTTCCTGTGGCCTATAGACTTCCATTAGCAGCAAAAACAGCATTTTCTGCAACGCTTGCATTTCTGCTTAGTGTGCACCTAGCCTTAAAGTTTGTTAAGGGAAGGTCCAAGCAAAATAAAAAAAAAATAAAAAATAAAAAAAAAAATAGTTTCACTTACCTGAGGCTTCTACCAGCCCCATGCAGCCATCATGTGCCCTCGTAGTCACCCACTGCTGCTCCAGTCCCCCACTGGCAGCTTGCTGACCTCGGAGGTCAGCAGGTCGCATTGCGTACATTTTTACGCATTCCCGCTAGTGCAGGAACATTAACATACATTTTTGCGCGTTACTGGTTCAATGCGTAAAAATGTACGCATTGAACCACTAACGCGTAAAAAATGTGTTCATTTTTACTCAATGCCGCTAATGCATAAACATTAACGCAATGCGACCTGCCGACCTCCGGGGTCAGGAAGCTGCCAGCGGAGGACTGGAGCAGCAGTGAGTGACTACGAGGGCACAGGATGGTTGCATGGGGCTGGTAGAAGCCTCAGGTAAGTGAAACTTTTTATTTTGCTTGGACACTCCCTTTAAAGCGCTCATGAAGTGAGAGGGATGCAGGGGCTGAGTTTTATTTTCTTTTAAATAATGGTCATGTCTGAGACAACTCATGGAGAAGCATGTGATTTGTTCAGCTGATTGACCACAGCAACAGATGCGCTAAAGCAGGATGAGATTTGCAAAGCTCTGATCATGACTAGAAAATCAGACTTCCATATCAATACCCATCACCTGACCAAACTGATCACATGCTTCTCCATTAGCTCTCCTAAGCCCCGTCCACACGAGGCGATCTGGCAGCTCGATTAGCTGCTGGATCGCCTCTTCTGCATCCGCCGCGTCCCCGCTCGCCCGGATTCGATGCGCCCTCGTCCCCACGCCGCTTATCTTCCGCTCGATTCCTTGCCATTGTCCCCTCGTGGGGAACGAGCAGGGAATCGGCGGCGGCAAAAATCGGACCTGATGGATCTACTCGAGCCGCATCAGCGGCTCTATTATAAGGAACATCGCTCCATGTAGACGGAGCTCTAGACATGACCATCACCCCTCTTAAACAATGCAAATTGCCTGTCCAGCAAATCCTCTCATTTAGATTGACTGCACATTGCATAATGCACCTGTCATACCATACAGTCCATTACAATGTACTGTACTTTAAAGCCCCATCTACACAATAAGATTAAGATTCTATTTACGATCTGATTAAATCTCACATGTCCGATCGGGATTCAATTCGCAATGGCAACTCGAATCCCAATCGGATATGTCAGATTTAATCGAATTGCACAAAGAATCGTATCGTGTAGATGGGGCTTAAGGCCCATATATCCAGACAGTGACCTAAACAGCAAATCTCAACATTCAGAACACTGAAATATTACACTTGTAGAACGCCTTTTTTTTTTTTTTTTTTTTTTTAACACAGCTAAAAATCCTGGCTTAAAAAAATAAAAAATAAATTAAATATTGTAATGCTAGTTTATATCTACAGCATCAGTTGGCTGTGGGTGCTGCTGCTAGGATTGCACTCTGCTGTCCATAAGTCAGGCAGACACTCTGAAAAGACTGCAGCTTATATATAGTCTGACTCAGGAAGTGGCCAGTGTCAGTCCTATGGCCAGTGCATATTGCCTGGCTATCCTGCTGATCCACTGCCTCTAACACTGAAAGATTAGCAGGATGCCAGGCAACCAGTATTGTTTAATATCCCTCTCCCATCAGGTGCCATTTAAAATTTTAACTATGACTCATGTTACTGGACCACAAACTAGCATTATGGGGAAAGGAGGGTGAGCTAAATGGGGATCCAGGACACTGAAAAGTAGGTAAGTTTGGCAAGTATGGTTTCCATTCATTTATGCAATTTTCCAGGAAATAGGCGAGAGGTTTCTAGTAAGAAGCATTTCTAGCAAGCAGCACATCAAATCTTGTACAATTACCCCTAGTACAAGCATTCCACATATTCTTTTCCAGCTGTGACACTCAGATTACAGTAATGTTCATGAACTCCCAAGCTTCACATTATCCCATGATGTTGCATCAGCCCACAGGTTTCCAGCAACTACAGCCTTTTGCAAGACATCTGGGGATGGGCAGTCTTACCAGGAATTTTTACAGAACAGGATACAGACAGCAGTACCCAAGAGCTAAAAAGGTAACAGGCATTGTGGGACTTTTCTAGGTTTCAGGAACACAAAACTGCCACATTCAAAAATCATTTTTATGACTCGCTTATAAAATGCTTTAGTTGCCCAATGCAGTCCAAACCATTGCATTCCACTCAAAATATATCAAAAGAGATCCATATCCCATCAAAAATAGATAAGAAATATTTTATCTATCAATTTGAATGTATCCCCTCTATAATACATACTATATTGTAGGCTGGAAAGTGGACCTGAACTCACACAGAAAACAAGGGAAACATAACAGAAATGCACCCTGCATGTATTTAAAGGGTTTAGCCTGTGTAATTCCCCCTCATTTGTGTAATCACTAGTTGTAATTTGATCTCCTACCAGAATCAGAAAACTTCACCAAGTGCGACCAAGTCACACCCGGAATTGCTTGCGGTTACATGGCAGAGACAAAGTAGAGAACAGCCAGTACAAGCAAGCATCAATACATACAAACATATGGGCTTCCAACTTCCCCTAAGTACCGATGTGTGCATTAGAGTCCGCAGGAGGTGAAGTTGATAGACTGGCGTTGCTCGTTGCTGGAAGGTATGTCCAGCACTGCTGCAGCTTGGTGCCGGGGGGGGGGGGGGGGGGGGGTGTTCAAAGAGACCCAGAGGAGGCACAGAGAAAGCGGGCACAAAAAGACAGAGGGAACACAAAGGGGACAGAGTTTGCACAAAGACGGGGACAGAGGCACAGTGGGGTAACAGGCACAGAGTGGAAACAAAGCTTGATTTGAAGGAAATCAAATCAAAATTGCGATTTTGGGTAGAAATCACTCAATTAAATGTTTTCTTAAAATCATTCAGGCCTACTATATAGTGTATCACTTGGTACAAGAAAGCTGGTCCGGGCACTGTCCCTTTAAAAGGCTTTTATTCAAACCACCGCATGTCCATAATGCAGAACAGTTCCATACATGCAATTATCCAGGATACATCTGACCTGTGTTGCTGGGTGGTGTCAGGGTGGTGGGGATGCCGTCCGATATCCCCTGGTCACTGCTCTCTCCATCACCCTGACATTACCCAGCAACACAGGTCAGATGTATCTTGGATAATTGCATGTATGGAACTGTTCTGCATTATGGACATGCGGTGGTTTGAATAAAAGCATTTTAAAGGGACCAGCTTTCTTGTACGAAGTGGTTGCCATGTGTTTTTCTGCTATTCCGGAAGGTTGCACGCCCTGTGGCTACCCTTTTTCCCCACCATACAAGTGGTCTGGGGTGGACAAGGAAAAAAATCACATTGTTTTGGTGTGTGCAGGCTTAGCCCTCCACCTCCAGTACTGGGTGCCAAGTAAATCCTTCTCAAGTGTACAAACTACTATAGTGTATGCCTAGCTGTATATTTTAAATCCTATGCATGCTGGCCTTTTAAGACATCACAGCGGGTTAAACGTAAAATCTATACTTTATTATTTAGTGTACTGACTATCCAGAAACATTTGCTTCCTGCATGTGTAATAGGCTAAACAGCAGACTGCATCAGTCATGTGACGTGTATGAGGACTATGGCCTGCACATGATCCCTTGGGCAACCGTTTGAGCAGAGTTCCCATATGGGTCACTAACCTATAGGCTAGCAATGTGTTCTGTGTATACAGAGAGGTGTGTTCAAGTGCGTGTGGTCTAGAATTGGTTTCACAGACCAAAGTGCATTATTATTTTTATATTCCTCTAGGGATACTCCCCTTAGTAGGGAGAAGCCTCTGGCTCCTATCGAGGCTTCCCCCGTCCTCTGTCCCACGGCAGTCTCCCTGCATCCCACTGAATGCACAGCCAACAATTTGTCAGGCTGTGCAATATTTACCATTCCCAGCGGGGGCGCTGTTGTAGCTCGGCTCAGAAATAGGCGGGAATAGCAGATCTCAGTCAGGTTCGCTCTACTGCGCAGGCGACTTGTGCCTGCACAGTAGAGCGGACCAGACTGGGATCGGATATTCCCGCCTATTTCCAAGCAGAGAGCCGCTACTGCACCTGCTCTGGAGCTGGAAAGGTAAATATCTACAGGCCCACTGTTCGGAGGGGCACAGCGAGACCACCGTGGGACACAGGAGGTACAGAGTAAGACTTAATAGGATCCAGAGGCATACCCCTCCTATGATGAGTACCCCAGGGGGAATCTTTTTATGTTAGATTTTGTAGTAAAATTTTACAGATTTGCCGTTTAGACAATCATTTGTCATGGATAATGCTGTAGACAAATACCCAAGTACAGTGGAACCTTGGTTAGGGAGCATAATTTGTTCTGAAACATGCTTGTAATCCAAAGCACTCTAATCAAAGTGAATTCCCTCATAAGTATTAATGGAAATTCAGGGGATTTGTTCCACAATCCAAAAACTGAAAATTAAATACTAATTAAAAAATTAAATACTGTATTGTATAACAAATTACTGTAAAAAAAAAAAAAAAAAAAAAAAAAAAACAACAACAAAAAACACGACTTTCACTATAACAAACTTGACTATCTGGTGGCTCAATCAGCTTTTTTTGTGTGGCTTTAACAAGGAACATATCCAATGACTTGCTTTTACCTGCTTGAGGATTTCATTGAAAAAAAAATGTGATTTTGTACAGTCCCTACACTCAGATAAAGTACAATTACCGGTAAGTACAATCCTGCAGCATAAAACAGAAAAGTACCATTGGCTCAGTGGTGACGACATGACATGTACACTTTGCTTGTATATCAAGTCAACATTTCATAAACGTTAAAAAGCACTTTCAATTCAAGGTTTTACTGTTTAACTTTAAACTGAAACCAGTGGGAATCAGTGTGAAACTGATTTTTTCAGTATTGCTCCTGTCAACAGGAGACCTTTCTAGACCCGCTTCAGACAATACTCAAGTACTGTAGTCATGATTTAAGGGTGCCATTTACATAAAGCCAATAAAAAGAAAACCGAGTCATATCTTTGGTACTGCAGTATGTACCAAGAACAAGCCTGAGCAACACCCATTGCTCAGCAAACACTGTTTACCTACAAGCCTTATCTAGAAAAAAAAAAAGTTAATGGCCCTGGGGAGGCCCACACCTTTGCTCATACAACAATCCACCAAGGGCATACAAAAAAGGTATTTTTTTTTTTAAATAAAGTGTTCTAACTAACCAGACCTTGTATCTTTAGTCACACTTCCTTTTAAAACCTGCTGCCCATGCAACCTCCCCTTATGAAATAGTCACACATCAACATCCTTCAACACAGAGCACCAGAAGTGTCGTTATACCATCCAATGACGCTTGCTGGTATAGTGAGATAACAGCCAGTTTCAAAGCAGACCTGTTACGGAATGATTGCTTGTGCTAGTTTCCTGGAGATCTTGCTTTGCTAATCTTGTGCATCTGACATGAGCAGTGTGATAAAAAGGCTGCAGATAAGAGACAGTGGGCAGCTCCACTGAAAGACTACCTACATGATGGCAAAGCAAGTAATGCTGGATACACACCATGCGTTTCCGTGTTCGATGCGTCTGTCGATACGCGTCGATTCGATTTCCGACATGTCCAATTCGATGGATCGTTAGGTCGATTTGCCATACTTTACATGGCATTCGACCTAAAAAGAATCAAAATGCGCTCGGAAATAATCGAATCAACGCGTATCGACGGACACGTGCAACGCGGAAACTCATGGTGTGTATTCAGCATAAGACTTTGCTCCTCTGCAGCACTATGTTGCAGGTGGGGCATCACATTGTTGCCATGTGTGGGTGGTATTGTTAAGGTGGCAGCACTTGGGTGTAATGCTGGGAACACATGAGTTTTATGGCAGATAGATGGCTCAATAGATCATTCCCAACAGGTCTGATCTAATTGTGAGTGTTTTGTGAACAATTTGGAAGTGAAGTGAATGAAAAAAAAAAAACAAAAAAAAAAAAAAACTAGAAAGTAAATCTGCAGAAAATAAAATACATATTACCCAAGGAGAGGGAAGGTTCTGGGTCCTAATAAGCCTTTTTTCCCTCTCTCAGGGCTTTTTCCAGCGCTGGCTCCCCGTGACTAATTTAGTCAAAGTCTTAAGGAGCCCGAGAGCTCCCGAAGACTAGCCGCGCCATACTGCGCATGTGCGAGCGTCGTCGCTGGTGCGCTTATGCAGTATGGAGTCACCAATCTCCGGGAGGACTCCGCCCCCGAAGACTTCCAAAGTCCTCGGCGGTGGGGGATTTAAACATCTTGCTGCTGCACACTATGATGTTCTGGTTATCTGAGTGCACTGTCCTTCACAAATCACAATCCCAGGAACTGCACTCTTCCCCACAATCTCCATCTGCTGCTGCACATCCTGCTGTACATGCGCAGTCCTTCCTAGTTGCCATTGCCCTGTGTGACCTCAGTGCACATACAGCAGGGTCAACCACAACCCATCAGGTCACAGTAACCAGAAGGATAGCGCGTGCACAGCAGAAGGTTGTGGGGTGGCTGCAGCTTACAGATGAAGACTGGGGAAGAGGAGCATGCTGGGGTGTGATGTGTGACAGAAAGTGCCCTAGGATGACCAGAGCGTACAGCTGCAAGATTATGAGACGGAGGAGAGGAACGTAGCAGCAGGATCAGAAAGCGCTTGTGCACTCTGCACTGTAAATTCTTAATATAAGGTGCACCAACTCTCCTCCCCCCAGTTTTGGAGGAAGAAAAAAGGGCATCTTATACCCCAAAAATATGTTTGTTATACACAATGGCATCTATGAAGAGAGGGGAAAAGATAAGGAGTTAGGTCAGACCACATGGTGCAATTGGATACTAGGTCAATTAAGCCGCTTTCTGGTGGGAGATCAGCTGTGAGGTAACATGCTGCTTGCAGGAATCTTAAACTCTTTGGAGAAATTACATAACTGATAATAGGGTTATTACAACAGCATAAAAATGTCACCATAGTGCCCTTTTAAAGTGAACCCGAAGTCAAAATAAACTGAGGAGAACAATTGTATTTATCTCTTACTCCTAAAAATGACTTTAGATATCCCATGGTTTTATTTTATACTTAAACATTTACAAAGTAGATTGAATGTATTGTCTATGCTCAGTGGCAGTCTATTAAGAGTCTCTAAATGAAAATACATGAACTATTGACCCTTTTCTATCTCTTTCTGCTCTCAGAAGTTATATTCCGCCAGAAAAGCTACCAGCAAGACAGAAGCGGTCACTTCCATGCTTCAAAATTAAGGCTTTCAGACAGAAAACCAAGTAAAACAGCCTTGCTATTAATATATTTAGCACTGTACATACACATTTATCTCAGGTCGCCTCGGGTACACATTAAAGAGAAACTATGAAACACTGATGCATCCCAAGATATATATATCAGTAAAGCTCATAACTGAGGTGTCTGGTAATTACAAGCTGAGTTCTCTTCCTGTGCCAAGGCAAAGGACCAGTGTGTATTAGATGACAAGCAATTTTTTTTTTTCCAATTTATAAATACATAACAGGTTTCAAGCATCCTGACATTTGCTCTACTGATTTATAATAGAGCTCTGGTTTTGCTTTAACATTAGCCTGTAAAGAGTTGCTATATGCTACACACACACACGCTTTATAGTCAGTCTTTTGTACCAGTGCACAAAATGTAGAGGCCAGGCAAAGACAGTGTTACAATAGATGGAGGTGGGCTGAAAGTGGAGGCCATGACTGGATTCTCAGATTGTAGGGACTTGCTGAATGAAGTTCAAGCCGCAATTATTGCAGCAGTCAGAGTGGCTCATGTGGTAGGATTGTACAGCATGGAACTAACCACCATTAATGATTGTGACATACAGTCATTTAAATGCCACTGGTCTCTAGATAGAAATCATTCAGCAGCATGGACAGTAATTACAGATCTTCATATATGATGCTCTGCATCAAGAGCTGCTCACTAAACTTCATGAGCATAACTGACGACATGGTAGTTCCACTTTGATGAAAGTAATTCTAGTCATTACAACAGATTTTATATCCAGCTTAGCTACTGGACAGCAAACAAGTGAGAAGCTTGTGCACATTTAACTGAGAGTTGACAATAGCTGGCTAGCCACTAACATGCAATCACCATTTAGTTTACTACAAAATATAGCGATGTTCAGACATCACTTTAAGCCCAAACAATTAAAACATGCAGTTTTGGAAATGGAGCTGTACAAAGTGTGTAAATGACCCAAGACCAGTCTTCAACACTAAATATCTAGCGTCTGTAAGTACTGCATCTTATTGTGCACTTCATACAAAGCCAAGGACACTGATGCATTGAGGAGAAAATGACGGTTCAAGCAACAATTGATACAAAAAAGTCACTAGTCTCCTCTGACTCACAGCAAGTGCCCATTTGCAACAGATCACTATTTTGACAAGCAGCCAAATGAAAATCAGTTGGCCATGGACCACTGCTTATTCTGATGAGTGATGGTCTCTCGATGTACCTCTGCCACATACTAGCGTGGCACAGGTACATCGATGACATCATCATCTTTTGGACAGGAGGACAGACCCTACTTGAGGGGTTCGTGGAGTCCATCAACAGAAACTCTATCAACCTCAGGTTCACTATGCACAGTAGCCTCTCTGTGATCCCCTTCCTTGATATCTCAATCCATTTGGACAAAGACGGTCAATTATCGACCAGGTTATATAGGAAAGAAACTGCCACCAACTCTCTTCTAAGAGCAGACAGCTTCCACCCCGCACATACTGTGAGGGGGATACCGGTGGGCCAATATTTACGTGTAAGACGAAACTGTTCGGATGACATTTCATTTAGAGCCGAAGCTGGCCACTTAAAAAAGAGATTCAGGGAGAGGGGATACACCGAGGGGACCCTCAGGCGTGCGTATAGAAGAGCTGATGCGAGTGGTCGCGAGTCTTTGTTGACCACTGGCCTCCACAATAATCGTAGTGGAGGAGCACTCTGTGCGTTTCTGCACCCGATACTCAGCGCAACACAGGAAGGTCACCAACATCATTGAGAAACATTGGCATATCCTCGCCAATGATCCTAAGTTGAGTAGATGTATTACCAACAAACCTTTGTTTTCTTTTCGTAGAGCCCCATCCCTAAGAGATAAACTCGTGAGTAGCCATTTTGTGGATTCTGCTAGTGGCAAACATTGCAAGGTTATGGGCACTTACACTTGCGGTGGCTGCACAATGTGTAGGTATGTACAGGTGGGGAGACTGGTCAGGTTACCAGATGGTAGAAACTGGGAACTGGGACACTACGTCAATTGTAGTACGGTCCTTGTTGTATATTTACTTTTATGCCCATGTGGGGCGTTTTATGTTGGCAAGACTAAACGTGAATTTCGAGCACGTATATCTGACCATGTCACCAACATCAAAAGTACAAACCTATCCAACCTAACACCTGTGGCCAGGCATTTCAAAACAGCACACGCTGGTAACCCCACTAAGATGCGCTTTGTGGGCTTAGACCGTATCCATGCCTCCATTAGAGGGGGAGACATGGACCGTTTGTTGTTACAAAGGGAATCTCGATGGATCTTCGACCTAAGGGCAACTGAGCCCCCGGGTTTGAACGAGAATACTAGCTATGCCTCTTTTCTGCCCTTTTAGTGTTTTGCTGACTTATCCCTGCCATCTTGGTGATGCTGCACTTGCTGTTTTCATTTGTGAATTCCGGTAGGGACCCCAGCTCATTGCCAACACTCTTTGAAGTTATTATTACATTTGATGATGAGGTATATTATATACTCTCGCATGGGGCTAGTTTGTCTGCCCCTGGTGTTTGCTTCACCAATAGTTGGTATTATTCCTTGTTTTATATTTGCCACATTACTTTGCAGAAATTAAATGGGGATATCGTGTGTTTGAGGTATGTATGAATCAATGATGTTTATATACCTTACGCAATTGCCCTCTGATTTATGTTTTTTTTCCCCCTTTGCTGGATGTGCACGGCTGTGCATTCTGGTCTCGCCTGCCCCCTCCGGCGGCGCGGCGGGCATGGGGGCGGGGCTTGGCGGACGTATCGGGCAGGTTGCTTTTGCGCCTGTCCGCTGTGTCTGCCCGCCCCCTCGCCCGGCATTGGCCGCTGGCGGGGGTGGGCGTGGCTGACCGGCTGGGCGCGTCCCGCCGATGGGGGAATATAATCAGCGGGACACAGGAAGTTGACGAACCTCCAGAGGAAGCCGGAAGTCCGGCGAAACCGGTAGAGGACGCTTGGACTGCGTCCCGGCCGCCACACCGCCTCCTCCCAAGCCTGTCCGGGAGTTCTCTCCCCGCTCTCCAGCCAGCCCGGCACACTCACTGTGGGACACCATCAAGTACGGACTGAGCCCCTGTTCTTTCTCCATACTGGATACCACATTCATTTCAGGCACTAATCCTGGCCATACCACGAGTAGCAAGTATGGCTACACTGCATCCCAGCATCTTCATTCTGGACACGTAAGCAGCCCCACGGGCATGACTTGTTTGTGTATGTGGACTGCCATTATCAAGCTGATACTGTGTGAGCATCTGCCTGAGTTATACAACATATATAAGATGCTTTAGTTACTGGAATTTGATTATTGCATTATTTGGCTTGAACTGCTGCATATGCCAGAAATCTCACGCTAATCAGAGGGCTTGGCTGAGGGATTGCTTGCATGCTGCATCTTTACTAACACTGGAGTGATATTCAATCAGAGGCTGGACTAACCCCTTGTTGTGCCTATATTGTATGTTTCCGGATGGATAATCTTTGTGCTTATACCAATCTGATTGAAAAATAGGAACTTTGGGCACAGCAAAGACCTTTGCCCATCACAACATACTCAGGATTGGCCTGAATATACACATTTTTTCTGGATCCAATAACAAAGACATACATTTTTTTGCTTTGTTTGTACGGCTATACAGTTTTGTATGTATGTTGGTATGTGTGAATGTGCATGCTGGGGCTGACTGGATCCATGTTTACATCAGAGGCAGGAGGGAGGGGATTGTGGGGGAGGCCGGGGGGCATATTTTTAATCCTTTCTATTACATATGCAATTAATAAAGTTTTTGTATTTTGACTATATCTGGTGACTATTAGACTTTTGTTTGCCCGGGCCATACCCACCTCATTTCTTATCTCACCATGGTTTGTTCTTATTCTGATGAGGGGTTACTGCCACAGATTCAGATCCATTAATCCCTTCTGCTTTCACATTGGGACGTTACAGGCCAACGTTACAGCAGCCTGTAGCGCAGCCCAACTCACAGTAATGGAAAATAAATGGGCTGTTCAGTGCCCACGTTGCGTTACAGTGTAACACTGCACGTTGTATGAAAGTGCAGCATGCTGTGGCCTCAATTTACAGAGCTTTATCAAACGTTTGATAATTTTCCTCATGGGTAAAATCTAATTTTGAATTCACTAAGGTAAAAATCGATGAAATGATCAATAAATCTATAAACAGGAAACGCCGATTCCCAACAATAAAATGCGCCGGGATGAGTCATACCGCAATGCATCGAAACGCAGTTTGAAAGGTAAAATGAAAGTCTATGAACTTTCCTTTTACCTTGGCGCTAAAAAAAAAAAAAAAAAAAAAGGGCTCAGGTGTGAAAGAGCCCCAACATCCCCTAAAACACAACGGCCAAATGTAAATGAGCCCTATAGTGAATGTAGCTTGAACTTTAGATCACCACTTTACAATGGTATGGCAATCAAAGGCTGTACTTTAGAAGAAGCACCTTAGCTTATTTTAAGCATACTTTAGGTCAGAAACCGTGATTTCAAGCCAGCCTGAGTGTCATGATATCTACTGCACAGTATCATCACGGACAATGTGTGCCACTCAGATGCCTGCAGAACATTCTTCTGCACAGGGAAGATTGTGCCAGTCTGATTTTTCTGCAGTGGACTTATCTACAATAAAATGTGTACACAAGCCTGGAGGAAAGCATGGGCATTTTCTATATGTACATGGCAGTATACCCAGTGTAAACCAGGCCTAAAAACTGCAAAGAGGGGGAAAAAAAACAAAACCAAACCCACACCTGTATTGCCCGTTTCTGGTGGTCAAGGAGTTGCAAATAATTCCAAGTTGATCCAGGACTAGGCTAATATAGTAGGCAAATATATGCAGTTTGATAATGGAGCAAGGCAATCATGAGGTGGGATTAAATTGGTCCATTTTCAAGTCAGCCTGCTCCCAGTACATTTGCTTGCATGTTCCCAATACCTTGAGTCATTTTTAACTTTGGTTGGGGAGCTGAGAGAAGCCTGCACACAGCATCCCTGTAAACATGTATTGCAATATGTGGAAGAGATGTCCATTTAAACAGTGACAGGAGAGGTCCCCTTTAAAATTTATAATAGTGAGAGTTTCATAATGCTGAATACATGGTGCGTTCGCGCACTCGATTTCCCGCTCGATTCCCGTCGATTCATTTCCAACATGTCCGATTTGGATTTCGATGGATCGTTAGGTCGATTTGGCATACTTTGCATGCAAATCGACCTAACTATCCATCGAAATCCAAATCGGACATGTTGGAAATGAATCGACGGGAATAGAGCGGGAAATCGAGTGCGCGAACGCACCGTGTGTATCCAGCATTAGTTTTCAGCACACTATCTTTTAAAAGGCTTCGCAGTCCTCTGCAGCCAGCAAGAGTAAAATCTTGCTTGGCTTAAAGCGGGCCCAAACCAAACTTTTAATGCAAAATATTTAGTTGCACCACTGACACATACAAAGATAAATAAAGCATTTCAGTGCATGCTTTTCAACCTTCTCTTTTCCTCTATTCATAACTAGGGTTACACAGGTGGCAGCCATTACTTCTGAGCTTAGTAAGTGGTTTTGATGATCTGTGCATGGAGGAAAAACGTTTTAGCCATTTATTTAGGAAAGGGTTCTTTACAGGGAGTGATTACGATGTGGAATGCATTGCCACAGGAAGTCGTTATGGCAAACTCTATACCTGCATTTAAAGGGGGCTTAGATGCTTTCCTTGCGTTGAGACATCCATGGCTACAATTGCTAGGTAATGCCTAATGATGTTGATCCAGGGATTTCATCTGATTGCCATCTGGAGTCGGGAAGGAATTTTTCCCTTTAGGGGCTAATTGGACCATGCCTTGTAAGGGTTTTTTCGCCTTCCTCTGGATCAACAGGGATATGTGAGGGAGCAGGCTGGTGTTGTACTTTATACTGGTTGAACTCGATGGACGTATGTCTTTTTTCAACCAAAATAACTATGTAACTATGTTTTAGAGCACGAGTGTGTGTCATCAGCTACCCTCCCTCACAGGGGCATCATCTATTTGAAATCTCACAAGCTGAGATCAGAATACGGTAGCCACCCCCAGAGTCCAATTCAAAACCTTTGGAGACAGAGCCTTCTGTCATGCTGCCCCTGCCACTTTGGAACTCCCTTCCAGGGATGGAGAGTTCCATCCCTGGAAGCATTTAAGCAGGGAACACTAGGCAGATAACGCTAGTGTTGCGTAAACCGATTGTATGCAAATGTCAGACCACATTTAAAAAAAGCGCACGACAGAAAATGTGATCTTTCACGCACTGACAAGTGTGCACCCAGCCTGAAAGTCCTAACTAAACTCACCTCTTTAGTCTGGCATTTATGAACACCTGACCATTTCCTCTAACAGTCCATCCTGCAACCTTGTCTTGATCTGAGCCATAACTATGCACTTTGAGCCCTATTGGAGAAAAAAAAAAGCGCTTTGCAAATGTTACTGTATAGACTACAGTATTCCAATGCAGCAAGTTACCACATAACATGTGCATTAATGGTGGCAGTGAACCACACTTGATTGTATGTGATGCAACACTTTCTAAACCCCCCCACATTGTGTTTCCTGTAAAAACCAAGAACACAAGACACTGAACCTAGCCAAACTGTTCTCTCAAATTCTATTTCTACATGAGGTTTGACATGGTCTCCCGGCCATTACAAGGGTGTGATCATTGCAAATCAGAGCATCTGATCAAACAAATCTCATACATCTCCATGAGTTGTCCTAGACACAACCATCACTACTGCACAGCAATGTAAATTCAGACCCCATACAATTCTATGGGTATGTTCAATTCTGCTACACAAATGCACCAAGTGGTTTCTAAGAACACTGCAAAGTGAGGTGCAGCATGAAGGGAAAGAAAGTATTGAGGCAAGTGGACTCTAAATAGTGGGGAGTATGGGGGGGGGGTGGACACTTCCAAAAAAAAAAAAAAAAAAAAAATTGAGCATTGATTTGACAAGTTATATGTAAAAGTGTAGGCTCCCACAATATGGTGTATGTAATTACTTCATGTAGAAGTTGAAGTAGGTTGGGAAACAGCCCATTCACCAGAAAACTGCTCGACTTATTTTTCTCATCTTGGAATTTGAATTACTACAGGAGTCAAACAATTGGGGGATAGAGTACATACTTCACCTTTCATGGATAAAACCACTGATCGTTGCAGACAGAAATATGTATTCACCACTAAAATTGCAACAATACGCAATGAAATTTCCCTCCTCCATCCCTCCCTTCCCAATGCCTCTCAGGTTGTCCCCTTGCCTTCCCTCCCAGCTGCTCCCCTGTCTCATCCACCCCTTGCCTCTTTTGTTCCTGCCACCATTGATGAAGTCAGCCTGCTGCTAGTGGCTTCTCCCCCCACATCCTCTCCCTGTGATCCGGTACCCGCGAATACTCTTCGTCCCCACTTCCCTGACCTGGCCCTAGTCCTCACCTTGTTCAATCTCTCCCTTTCCACAGGCATCTTCCCCAAAGCATTCAAACAGACCACTGTACTTCCCCTGCTGAAAAAACCCTCACTCGACCCATCCCTACCCTCAAACTACCGCCCAATCTCCCTCCTTCCCTATGCTGCTAAACTCCTCGAACGCCTAGTTCACCAGCGCATTACCCAATACATCAACACCAATACCCTACTTGACCCCCTACAGTCTGGATTCCGACCTGCACACTCAACTGAAACAGCCCTCGCCAAGGTGGTCAACGACCTTACCCTTGCCAGGGCCAAAGGCAGTTATTCCATCCTGCTCCTCCTTGACCTCTCTGCAGCATTTGACACTGTTGACCACTCCCTCCTCCAATCACTACAGTCCATGGGCATCCATGGTCTTGCCTTGGCCTGGATCTCCTCCTACCTATCCAATCGCTCCACCACTTCCTTCAATGGCTCCTCAACCCCTGCCCCCTTCTCAGTTGGGGTCCCCCAGGGCTCTGTTCTAGGCCCCCTTTTCTCCATATACACTTCCTCAATTGGCAAGCTTATCTCCTCCCTGGGCTTCAATTACCACCTTTATGCAGATGACACTCAGATTTACCTCCATACCCCCGATCTCTCATCCACCACCATAAACAAGGTCTCCTCGTGTCTCAGCAATTTCCTCCTGGATGTCAGCTAGGTTCCTAAAGCTTAACCTAGACAAAACTGAGCTCCTGCTCTTTCCACCCCATGCTGCTGCACCCCTCCCAGATTTCCACCTCACAATCGACAACACAACCATTCTCCCTACCTCCCAGGCCCGCTGTCTGGGTGTCACCTTGGACTGACCTCTCCATCCCACACATCCAAAACACCACCAGAGCCTGCAATTTCCACCTCCGTAATATCTCCAAGATCCGCCCCTTCTTAACCCCGGACACGACCAAACTGCTCATCCATGCCCTCATCATCTCCCGCCTTGATTACTGTAACTCCCTCCTTTCTGGCCTCCCCCTGAAACGCACTGCCCCCCTTCAATCAGTGATGAACGCGGCTGCAAGACTCATCCATTCTTCGCACCGCTCTGCATCCATATCTCCCGTTTGTGAATCTTTGCACTGGCTCCCTATCAGTTTCAGGATAAGTTTCAAGATTCTATGCCTGGCGTATAAATCTGTGCACAAAACCTGCCCTACCTACATCTCGGAGCTTGTTCACAAGTATATACCAGGCCACCCCCTCCGTTCCTCCAACGACCTTCGCCTCACCACCCCATGCATTTCACACTCCCATGCCCGCCTGAAGGATTTCTCAAGAGCTGCCCCCACCCTCTGAAATGCCCTTCCACCCCCCATCAGACTTTCTTCCTCAACACATTCAGGCAAGCCCTCAAAACCCACCTCTTTATGATGGCCTACCCACCTCCTACCACACAGTAACTCTAAGGAATATTTAACAACCCCCCCCCCCCTAGTGTTTCCACCCCTCCCTTTAGATTGTAAGCCTCTGGCAGGGTCCTCCACTCCCTAGTGTAATCTACAGGATCATGTGTTCCTGTCCTATGACAGCCTGTACTTGTATTACTGGGCCTACCTAACCAGCCCATATTGCATCATCATATATTTTGTACAATTTGTATGTATAACTTTGTTCTATGTGTATAACCCTATGTATGTCATCCTTGTATCATATTGTGTGTGTGTGTGTATATATATATATATATATATATATATATATATATATATATATATATATATATATATATATATATATATATATATATATATATATATATATATATATATATATATATATATATATATATATATATATATATATATATATATATATATATATATATATATATATATATTGTCCAGCGTTGCGTAATATGTTGGCGCTTTATAAATACAATAAATAAATAATATGTATGCAGGTTTACTCCAGCCAGATTACTGAATTAAGGCTCGCCAGCCTATGCCTCATTCTCATTTGCTGATTAGCAGGTAGTACATCCGGAAAAGAGATTTCAGTAAAGTAGCACTCAAGATTCTCTTCTTACACAAAACTCATATTTATGACTATTGCAAATAATGGTTTGAAGTGGTGCAGCCAGTTCACTTAAGTAACGCAGCATTCCAGCAGCAAAGACTTCCTGGCTCATAATCACACCTGACTTGTATGACAAACATCCACCATCCTGTCTGACTACTAAACATTCCCCGATTATAAATTAGGTCTAGTGTCACGGCTAACTGTGAACCTAGGCAAATATACTGTTATGGCTGCTTAAAACTGCCCACACATACAGTCTTCAATGTACAATCTTACCGCTTCTGTATAATGAGGAACTACCTAAAATATCAAGTATACTCAGTTTATGTACTACATACCAGGGCTGTGGAGTCGGTCCAAAAATCCACCGACTCGACGTTTAGGATTCCACCGACTCCGACTCCACGACTCCGACTCCTCTAATTTGCATATTACAATTTTGTTGATTTAAAGTATGTAACATGAAATTCGTCTCTTAACTGCCAACGCTTAGGAATTTTACAAGACAACTGAAGTGAGAAGGATATGTAGACTACTATATTTATTCCCTTTAGACTAAAACTAGTCCTTGGTAAGAGTACTTGTAAAAGGTACAAACCGGAACAAAGAACATCTATCAAGCCCTAGGCAATGTAAGTGTGGGTACATGTAAGAATGATGTGCAGGTACTCTGCAGGGGAATGAGGAGATTGTAAACAGACAACACCTCTGTGTTCAATGTGCACAGCATTCTCAGTGGATTCCCTGCAGCTCTGTGGGGAGTGCATATGTAGAGTATAGTACTACTGTAACAAAGTAAACCTGAGACAGATGAAATTAAAGTTTTATACATACCTGGGGCTTCCTCCAGCCCCCTTCAGGATAATCAGTCCCTCGTTGTCCTCCACCACCTGGATCTTCTGCTAGGAGTCCAGGTACTTGAGCCAGTCAGGCGTAGTGCGCATGCACACACTCCGCCGCCAGGAGCATACTACACCTGTGCAGCACTATTGCGCAGGTGCAGAATGTTCCTGGCTGTGGGAGCGGCATGCGGCCAGACAGCGCTGACTGGCTGAATTACCAGGACTCATAGCAGAAGATCCGGGTCGTGGAGGACAGAGAGGGACTGATTAGCCTGAAGGGGGCTGGAGGAAGCCCCAGGTATGTATAAAACTTTACTTTTCATCCGTCTGTTACCCTTTAATTTGTAGTCACCAAACCAAATTTTAACAACATATCACATTATTTGATTTCATCAGCAAAGGGAGTGCATACATTTGCATAAATCAGCATCAATGCAGAATTATTTCCATGTCATTGACCATCTCTATTAGTGACATGGCTACACATCAGGCTTTATTCTTACAGCATAGATGTTATTTAGTATATATAAGAGATTCCTGTGTACACATCATATATACAGTCACAATCAGATATGTATATCTGACCTTAAAAATACGGGGACTGCTTTATTGCAGCAGCACAAGTAACTAATTTTGATTGGTTTATTTCATTTTTGTGGACTAAGCTATTACTGTATATATACTGTATATACACATTTTTAATGACCATTATCTGAGAAATAGAACATTATATCATATTTTCTAATTACAGTTACAAATTCATTAGGAGTCGGTGCATTTTTTTCCCCGACTCCGACTCCAGGCACCCAAAATTGCCCGACTCCGACTCCACAGCCCTGCTACATACAGTAGTTTTGGTAAGTTTATACAAACAAGACTATTAGTGGGCACTTCTAACTGATGTGTGTTGTCCCCCCCCCCCCCCCCCTCCCAAGTCTGGCTTACACATTTAGTCAAATCTAACATATCAATTTTTACACAGCACCATTTTGATAATGCATTATGCTATAGTCAAAAACCAGAGCCATTCATGTCTACTTAGGATCTGAGGCCTTTTTACCACTCGCAGCTGAATGCAGTGAACTCACCGCTTGCCAGCTTCTTCCATCTGCCGGTAGTTGTATGATAGCGCTCAGTGGACAGATGCCACCCCCCCCCCCCCCCCCCCAATTATGTAGTTGCATCTGAGCACAGCAGTTGCTGTGCTTAAATGTGACCTGAGAGACTTTTGCCTATGGGTCCCGCCGCCACATGTCAAATGTGGCACGCAGCGCTATCGAACACTGCCATTTGGTAGGATGTGATTGCGGCTTCATGGCCCTTGTGGCTGAACTGCTTGACAAAACGTGGAACAGAGGCCAAGGAGTCCTGCAAGATGAATTAATGCACAAAATTTCAGCAGCATAACTTCCATTCTTTGGCTGGCTACACAAAGTTTAGCAGCATCTACAGTACTATAAAAAGTAAACAATCATTCCCTTTGGCGGATCCAGATGTTTGACAAAGGGCAGGCAAATAGCAATGCATAGCTGAACACCTTAAAATCAAAGATCACATAGCTGAATAGAAGGAAACTGCTCATCACCAAAACCTTCACTCTTACCCTGTAGTGAGTAGAGATGCAAATTGTCCCTACATTAGGCACATTTTTATGCAAATGTATGCAGTATGAAAATGGACCAATGAATTTTAACCCAGGTTTAAAGAGACACTGAAGCCTCCAAAAAACACTTAATAAAAGTGTTTAACATAATAGCCCTAACTAAAGCCGCATTCCCGCCACTATAAAACTCCCCCCTCCCTCTCCACTGCAAAATCTACGACTTTCTTGGTCGTGGATTTTGCTGCCCTAAGCGCTTCCGTGTGAGGCAGGGCTATGAGCTGCCGCCTTGCCTCACACGCATCTGTCAGCGGCAGATCTCTGCCTCTCCCCCACCCCTCAGTGAAGGAAGGCTGAGAGGGGCGGGGAGAGGAGGCGATCCTGGCTGACAGACGCACTGAGAGGCAGGGCTGCAGCTCATAGCCCTGCCTCACACGGAAGCGCTGCCTGGATTGCCCGCCGGGGATTTAGTTAGATTACAGCGGCGGTTTAGTTAGGGCAGCGCTGTCCAACTGGCGGCCCGCCAGGCCTCCTGCTGTGGCCTGCTCGTCTCCCTGAGCTGCAGGCATGGCTTGCGCTATGGGCGCCATGCCTGCAACCTTATCTAGTGCCCTCTCCGTCCCCGCTGCCTCACTGCTCAGACCTCACAGATCGCGGCGACTGAAGTAAGTTGTCTTTTTTAAAACCGGAAAATAAAACAGGTTCTTAAAAAAAAAAAACGCATGAATACATTTTTCAGTAGGATGGATGAAATTGTTTATCTTCAGTTTATTTTCAACTTGGATTTTCCATAATGTTCATGTATGAGTTAAAACGTTCGTATGTAGTTTAAATTGCTGTTGCCACTTTGCGATAAAATGACTTTTGGGTTGCAGTTTGGGCACTCTGCCTCCAAAAGGTTAGCCACCACTGTCCTAGTGTCCCACATTGCTAAGTTCATGTAAATTTGTCTCCACACCCACATTCTGGTCCATGGCCACACCCATTTTTCAGCACGCACAAATGTAACCCTTGTTTTTCAACTTCACCGACATCTTGAATTGCATGTTGTGGGGGATCTGCTGCCAATTGCATTGCATTTTGTGGAGAGTGCTGCCAATCTGATTGTCCTTTAATTGCATTTTTGGGGGGGGGGGGCTGCGGCTCTAGCAAGGACCTTTGGCCCTCCATCATGGGGGTCTGAAAAAAAAAATGGCCCTCCATGCCCATGAAGTTGGACAGCACTGAGTTAGGGCAAAGATGTTTAACATATTCGTTAAAGACGTTGATACTTCAGAGTCTTTAAATTGATTGGTCTATTTTTTTTCCAAGCTGCATACATTTGCATCCACTCTGAACAATTTGCATATCTGATCATCCCTAGTAGTGAGCAGGATCTTTATGGAGTTTTATAAGGGATGAATCACATACCTGATACTAGCAAGCGAACTGGCAGTGCCTAACCTGCAGACTCATCCTGGATCACTGAATTGAAGTAATGGAGGTTCTGGGCTCAGCAAATTAGAAACTCGTCATAGTAACCCTCTAGATGCAATAAACTCCATCCCCAGCAAAAGCATCTGTATAAATATACAACGTGTGACCAATTCTGATACAGTAAACTACTTTGCCTGGTCCCTTGGAGTTTGCTATAAAGGGGTTCTACTGTAGTACAGCCAGGTCCACCCCCTAATCACCACGCCTTCACAATGACGAGGCAGGGAATTTTACATGTCATGCAACAACCAATACTAGTGACCAAAATAAGGCAATAGTCCCACTTATTCCACCAATGACCGACACTTCACTGGAAAATATTGGTCATTGTAAAGAAAAAAAAAATTCACACCCCAGGGCGTGTGTCAGAGTGGGAGGCTGCTTTAGTCAACTACATGGAGATAAACTGTAGCAGTTAAAACTCATCCACCAAGCAGGCCTGCCATCAAGCAGGGACGGAGACTCAATCCAGTGAGTGACTGAGGTCTTGGCTGTAGATGCATGGCTAGCACATGTTGTGATATAAGGGTGGGCGCATTAGAGTGTCGCACAACGGAGTGGGTAGAACAATGCTCCCAGCCAAGACTATCCACCTGGCTGATTGCAGAGGCGTAGCCAGGGTTTTCAGTGCCTGGGGACAAAGACAATTTTTGTGCCCCACTCTGCAGGGATGCTCACTGGATGCATTCACAAGTAATTACTTGCGATTCAAATGAGGTTTAATTGGTGCACGTGTTCGGTGGGGATGGAAGGGGTTATTTACACACAATTCTGCCGTCCTCCCTGCGTTTCAAAGCTTGCATGCGTCCCATCGGTCGCTTTGCAAGCCTCACACCTGCAATGCGACCAATAGGACACGTGCAAGCTCTTTGGAACTCAGGGCAGACAGTGGAATTTTGGGCAAATAACCCCTTTCTTTCACCGCCACACCTGCACCAATTAAACCTCATTTGAAATATGAGTAATCACTTGTGAATGCATCTGTGAGCATCCCTACCCCTCTGGACAAAATGGGTGTGGCCATGCATCAGAATGTGGTCATGGGTGGGTCAAAACAAATTCTGTTTAGATAGCCAAATGTGTCTCCTTCCCCATTTAGATAGATTGATGTATGTGCCTCCCTTTAGACAGACAGATTTGTCCCCAATAGCCAGATGTGCCTCCCTATAGATAATCAGATGTCCCCCAATAGCCACACTTTCTGCTGCTTTTAACACTTCTGCACTACTCTGCAGAGAGATGGAGGGAAGTGATGGTACTTCAGGCAGCCAGCAAGCCACCTCTGAAGCATTTGGGTACAGCAACTGTGCTAAGCGCCCTCACAGTGCTGCACCCGGGGACATATGTCATCATCCCTTGCCCACCAATAGCTACGCCTCTGGCTGATCGCTGGTGGAGGCCCTCCAAAGAGTGGGATCCGCTGTACACATACAATTCTTAGCAGAGGTGGCCAGTTGAGTTTGCATGTATAAGGCTATAGACAAGGAACAAGACCCTGGACAAGAATAAAAATGCTGGATAAAGCACACAAAAGGGATGACGATCTATGTGTGAAATGTTGTGGCCAGCTCTTGCATCACATGAGCTCCCAGAAAAAGCAACATTCACCACAGGACTCTGGGCCTCTACTGCCGCTTGTACAGCAATGAGGATTCAGTTGTATCATATTTCAGACACCACGAAGAGCTACCAAAACACCCTAACAAAGTCAAAATCAAATCATGCAAAGCAGAAGTTTGTGTATATAAGCTCACCATTACTTTGCATTCACCTACTACATCTAAATACTATTGCGTTATCAAGCATTGACTGAAATCAGGGCTTTATTTCAGCCAGGGCTGGATTTGTACTTTTTACTGCCCTAGGACCATTGTTGCCAGCTGCCCCCTGATTAACAACATCTCAACTAATGCCCCCCACCCTATTCCCCCAGCAGTCTTAAAGGGAACCTAAACTAAGGATATTGATTTTTCCTTTTAAAATACCAGTTGCCCGACTCTCCTGCTGATCCTGTGTTTCTAATACTTTCAGCCACAGCCCCTGAACAAGCATGCAGATCAAGTGCTCTGACTGAAGTCAGATTGGATTAGCTGCATGCTTGTTTCAGGTGTGAGATTCAACCACTGCCAGGCAACTGGTATTGTTTAAAAGTAAACATCCATATCCCTCGCAGTTTATGTTCCCTTTAAAGTGAACCTGAAGCAAAACTAAATAATGGATGCTTATCAGACCATCCTGGTGCCCACTGTTCAAGCGCTGGGACCCTCTGAACATTTATATCACACTTTTCTCCTGGTGGGCTCAAAGCGCCAGAGCTGCAGCCACTAGAACGTGCTCTATAGGCAGTAGCAGTGTTCGGGAGCCCAAGGTCTGAACAGGCAGAACCAAGATATGAACCCTGGTCTGCTGTGTCAGAGGCAGAACCCACAATCATTACACTATCCAGCCACCATTGAACATATTCAGACCCCCACCACTGCTGCCCAGCCCTCCTGTCTGTGTACAAGTGCACTTGTACTGGGTATGCATGAGTATGGTCTGCGCATGCCCAGAAACAAAACTTATGGCTCCCCCCCCCCCCCCCCCCCTCACACAAGCAGCTTCATGATACAAGGCATGCGCAAATGATTCTCACATGCCCAGTATAGTTGTGCTGGCACACAGAAGGGTGCTCAGCCACAAGGAAGAAGAGGGTCCCAGACAGTACTGGAGAGATCTTAATATGATCATGTGCTCCCCAGTAATGGTACCCAGATAACTCCCTCCTTCTGCAGTAAAGGTAGCCAGATGACACCCAAACCACACCCATGCAGTAGGAGACAGGTGCAGCAGAACTGAGAACCACATGTGTGTTAGAGCATACATGTCAAACTCCAGCACGCAAGCCAAATTTGGCCCACAGAGCCATTCAATTTGGCCTCCAAGTGGTTTCCCCACTTTGCATTATGTTCTAGTACACCAAGGAATGCTAGTACACCAGGGAAGCTAATGGAGATGAAGCCTTAGATCACCAGGGAGGCCTACACTTTGGAACACCCAATCAGGACAGCTCCATCCCTGGAAGCATTTAAGTCTAAACTGAAAACCCACCTCTTCAGTCTGACCATCTCCTCTGTAACAGTCCAGCCTGCAACCCTGTATTGATCTGAGACACAACTATGCCCTTTGAGTCCTATGGGAGAAAAGCACTTTACAAATGTTATTGTATTGCATATGGGGGAGGGAGGGGAGGAAGCACTAGACACCAAGAAACTATATAGGGGAGGGAAGAGCCACTAAACACTAGAGAACTGTATAGGGTAGAGAGGACCACGAAACACCAGAAATCAACTGAATATAGTGGAGGGAGGATCACTAGACACCAGGGGAGGGAGGCTGCCATTAGACACCAGGGAACTGTCTAAGGGAGGAAGGTGGTTACTAGACATTGAAGATGGCCTGTGTCTTGGTCCCAGTGTTCAGTTTTGGTCCACTTTGTATTTGAGTTTGACACCCCTGGGGTTTAGAACTAGGATGGAATATGGGGGCATACTATCAGGTATCAAGAGCATGAGAACAGAGTATGAGGAAGAAGAGAGCATGGGCACCGTATGGCAAAGGGAACCATCCATAAAGTGGGGACAAAGCATGGGGAGAAGCATTAGGAGCAGTAGAGGCTTGACATCAGGAATAGGTAGCATGGTATAGAAAAGGGTGTTGGAGGCCATTTTGGAAGGAGTAGGAACAGGGACAAAGCATTGCAAGCAGTCTGCTATAAATCCATGGCTGCAGCCTGCCGGAACAATGACGGACACACTGACTGTAGAAATGACAGACACTGTAGAGGATGTCAGCAGAACAGGTAGGCGATGTATGATGCTGCAGCTACTCTGCTTGGAGGGCAGAGGTGTTTTATATGGAATGACAAGTGACAAACCCCAGTCAGTCTTCTAGCCCCCCCACACCTCCCCCTTTAGTCTGGAAGTTCACTTTAAAGGACTTTAAGGTGATTCTAGGTGTGTGCCTACCGATTTTCTAAGCATGCCTAGCGTTTTAGTGTAAAAAAAAAAAATTCCCTCTGATCTAGTGCTTTTCAGAGCAATTTTCCACTTTTCTATACTTAACATTGAGGTTGAATTGCCTTAGAAATCTGCAAAAAATGCTGCAGGACCAGAGTTTGTGGGAAAAAACAAACAAACAAACAAAAATCGCTGGTGTGCACCATCCAATTGAAATAAATTAGCGAGCATTTTTAAAATTCTCAGAACCGCTCTTGGTGTGCACCAGCCCAAACTCAGTACAGGAGATGCACTGGGATTGAGAGTGTCACTGGTCTTTAAATGCAGTCTACACAACAATGACTGAGTCACTAAAACAATATCCTCTGAACAAACTGCTCTAGAAAAAGAAGCAATTTATGCAAGGGTAAATAGGCCGCCATGTTTAGAAAAAAAAAAAAAAAAAAAACCAATAGACTGGGCAGTTTTTTCTGTGTAGACTTTTACAAAATACGTTACTAACTCAGAACAGGTATGCAGATCATGCCATCTGATTGAGGTCAGCCTTCACTGGCCTGGTACTAGTTCCAGGTATATGGCAAAAGTATGGCTTCAGTTATGTAGGCAACTCAGGGAAAATATCCACTTCTATGCTGCCCTCATTCAAGTGATTTTTCTCAAAACTACTAATGAAGTGTTTGGTAATTAATCCAGGACAGCAGACAGGTTTGCAGGTTTTGCAGGTCTCTCCACACCACATGTAAATATTGAACCTGGCAGGAGTAAAGGTAGCCATACACTGGTTGATTTGCCAGCAGATTCGACCAACAGATAGATCCCTCTCTGATCGAATCTGATCAGAGAGGGATCGTATGGCTACCTTTACTGCAAACAGATTGTGAACAGTTTCAGGCTAAAGTCGGTTCACAATCTGTGGGGGTGGTGCTGCCGCATCCCCCCCCCCGCATACATTACCTGCTCCGCCGGCGCGACTGCCCGCGGTCACCGCTGCTCCCATCTCCGCTCTGGTTTGGTCTCCGGCATGCTTCACTTCCGCCTAGAGGGCGCTCTACTGTTTACACTTCCTGCCGGGCAGGAGGAAGTGGAGCATGCTGGACCCGGAGACCAGAGCGGAGACAGAGCAGCGGTGACCGGGGCAGTCGCGCTGGCGGAGCAGGTAATGTATGCGGGGGGGTGGGGGTGGAGCACCACCCCCGATTGTGAACGGTTTCAGGCTGAAATCAGTTCACAATCTGTTTGCAGTAAAGGTAGCCATACGATCCCTCTCTGATCAGATTCGATCAGAGAGGGATCTATCTGTTGGTCAAATCTGATGGCAAATCGACCAGTGTATGGCTACCTTAATTCTAAAATCAAGAGATATGAAAGGATGACTGGCACTCAACGCTTGCTGGATCTTTAGCAGTTGGATTATATTACCGATCAGAATGAGCTCACCACCAATTCAGTCATACATCCAGGATTTTAGAAGTAGGTCCGTCACCAGTCTGCTGCGTCAGTGAAAATTTTAATCCAACAGGTACAGTAAGGTTAACATTAGGAAGTACAAAAAAAGCCTTTTGTACTTCCCAATGTTAACCTTACTGTACCTGTTGGATTAAAATTTTCACTGAAGCAGCAGACTGGTGCCGGACCTACTTTTCTTCTAAAATCCTGGCTACCTTAATTCACCACACAAGGCTAGTCCAGCAGTTCCCACAAGAGGTGGACATACCTGTACTGTAATGTTACACCAGAGAAAGATAGCTTAAAGATCAAGAAACAAACATTTTAACCATGTACTCTAGCATCTGATAACAGGCCACACAGTACAGCAGCATTTCAAAATAGGACTGGCTCATAATTGCCAAGTGCCACAGCCCTTCTGCTATGCAAAGCTGTACATGTACAGACTATGGGAAGTAATAATGCTGATCCAAGCTTCCCTTCCATCTTTCTGGATGTATCCAATAAAGCAGCTGTAGAAATCACAGCAAGCACCAATCCTCTCCACCTGCTAAGAGAAGAGGATCACTAAAGCCACATCTACATGCGGCTCCGATCCGGCGGCTCGATTAGCCGCCGGATCGCCTCTTCCGCTAGTGATGGGTCGTTCGCGAACGAGCCGGCTCTAAGAACTGGCTCTTTGCTGCGGACAAGAGCCGGTTCTCGGTTTTGAAAGAGCTGATGCCTCAGCCGCCCCACACAGCTCTGATTTGCTGTGTAATAAAGGGTGCTGAGGCATGCTGGGAGATGTAGTTCTCTTGCAGTTTGTAGGAGTGTATGGGGCGGAGTAGAGCAGTAGCAGGAGGGATTGCCCCAGTCAGATAAGCAGTCTGGAGTTGTCATGGAGACAGGGGCAGGGCTTTTACTCCAATTCTGAGTGGTGTTTAGTGATATTTAATGAAGAGCCGATTCAGAGCCGTAAGAGCCGCCTCTTTAATGGGAGCCGATTCAGAAGAACCGATTCTCGGAGAAGAGCCGGAATTCCCATCACTATCTTCCGCATCCCCGCGCCAGAGTCGATTCCCCGCTGGCGCTGCTCATCTTCCGCTTGATTCCCTGCCATTGTCCCCTCGCGGGGAACGAGCAGGGAATCGGCGGAAGCAAGATCCGTCCTGTTGGATCTTATCAATCGAGCCGCATCAGTGGCTCAATTGATGAGGATCAGAGCCTCATCTACGCGTGTAGATGAGGCTTTCATGTCAGATGTTATCAGATTATAAAAAGCAGTTTCAGTGCTGCATCAGACCAGACAGGGGCCTCCCTGCTGGAGATTTTCAGAAGTCATTGACCCATCTATGCTCAGCCTTCATATGGACTTCTGCACACAGAAACAAATGGCACACTGAGGTCAGTTCTTAAAGTGAACCGATCATCATTTTTAACACCCAGGGCTGCTCTATAGCAAATTAAAAATGCATTCTAAAAATGTGGTTTATTAAAAAAAAAAAAATTAATTTTACCTCATTTCTTTACATCTAAGGGTTAAATTAGCCACTTTGTCCGTCCGCAAAGGACGGTCGCTGAGCAGGAGATGGTTGAAGACAGATAAGAAAATCACCTCTTTAGACTTAATTGACCACAAACAAACCCCCATTGTACTTCAAACAGAAATCAGTTACAGTTGAAGAATTCACACCTAGCCTGGATAGTAGCAGTTGTAAAATAGCAGGGGAGTGAGCTTCTGAACAATGGCAGCCCTTGCAGATATTTGAAGCCAAGAGCTGCTTGGATCCCTTTAAAAAAGGTAGCCATACAGTGGTCTATTTGCCATCAGATTCGACCAACAGATAGATCCCTCTCTGATCGAATCTGATCAGAGAGGGATCGTATGGCTGCCTTTACTGCAAACAGATTGTGAATAGATTTTAGCCTGAAACCGATTCACCATCTGCTGAGCTGCTGCCTGCTCTCTCCCCCCCCCCCCCCCCCCGCTTACATTACCTGCAGCCTGGTCCCGGGCATCTTCACCTCATCTGCGTATAACTTTGTCACGGAAGTTCAAGTAGGAGCGCCCTCTATTTGTACTTCCGCTGTCACTGCAGTGACACAGGAAGTTATACACGGATGCCGTGATGCGGAAGGTGATGCAGAGAAAATGCCAGGAGCCAGCTTCAGGTAATGTATACCTGCGTCGATCGTGCGCCGCTAGCGATGCGCTCTACCCGCAGGCAATCGACGATAATTTCCCGCACGGAGCGATCGACGGGACCGATCTATTTCTGGACGAAATAGATCGAAATTTAGCGTGAACGATGTGACAGCAGAACGATGTGACAGCAGATTCTATCCCAGTGATCGAATCTGCTGTTGATCGGCAGGTAATCGGCCTAGTGTATGGCCAGCTTAAGTTGAAAGCAAACATTTCCCATAGTTTCAGTTACAGTTTCAGTTAATACTAATCCAATTCCTTTAGAATTACATGCACTGTGTACTCAGTCAACCATGTACAACCAAATCAGGAAGTAGTATATCAATAAGCATACTGTAAACTTAATTAGTTTTGAAATATAACCCTGGCCACAAAAATGCAAGGTACCGGAGAGAAAAAAAAAAATGAAACGCTTTAAAAATAATATTTAGCTTCCTGCCAAGCTAGTAAGTGTGAAAGACTGACTTCCTTTGTCGTTTTTTATACAAGATGGAAACATTGGTGTAGACATCTCTCCTATGCAGAGGACCAAGCTGAAAGGAATGGCAATTGGCCAGGGGAATAGGTCTTCGGCTGATTGTTCTGTTCCTTTTTGAGGCCTTCTACACTTTTAGAAAGTACATGTACAAGTAAAGGAAAACCGAGGTGAGAGCAATTGAGTCTGCTATATTTGCTTTTTACCAATACTTGTTGCCTGGCAGATTTCCTGATCCTTTTAACAGCCAACCAACCATCTGATTCAATTGTTATAATAGGATGAAAACTGCATGCCTGACTATGCAACCAATTTCAGGCTGAAATGGGTAGCATTAGTTGATAGCACATACTGCAAGATGTAGGGCCGATTTGCACGATTGGGTGTGCTACGGTAACAGCGTGTGAATTCAGGACAAGCGACAAAACCATTGCAGCTGTCCATTCCCCCTCCCCCCCCCCCCCCCCCCCCCTCATGTTAAATGTTCCCCTGGAGCACAGTGCAAGTTATACATTACTTGTCCGCAGCCTCTGGGATGCTACTGTTCTAGATACATGCGTGCCTGACATCACACATGCCCTTACTAGGCAACCACGTGGGGTGCATGTATGCAGAACGGAGGAATCCAGGAGTCAGCGGAGGACAAGCTGAGGCCACAGAGAGAGGGTGGGTGCACACCAGAGGGGTTCTGGACTTTTTTTTTAAACCCTTCCAGGGGAAAAACACTTGGTGAACCACCCGACCACTAGACCACCAGGAAAGACTTGCATACAAGGTGACCCCCCCCCCCCAACTTTTGACCTCTTTGGGGGTGAAAAATTCGGCTTGTATGAGAGTATATAGTATTAATTTAATACTCACAAACCAGGGTTAGGCAGCCACTGTCAAAGTGGGGAGATTGTCCTGACCCCACTCAGGCTTAAAAAGTCGCTCTCTGTAGTAACAGGGTGCAACCCTCCACCAAGGGTGGACTTGATGTAGATAATAGGATAACAGAGTAAAAACCCATCTTGGTAATAGAGGTAGTGGTGGACTTACCTCCTCCAAGCAGAACATATGACTGGATTTTCAGTCAAAACAATTTTATTGGATACTCCAAATGTGCAATGCGTTTTGCAGGATACAAACCAGCTTCATCAGGCAATTACAGATAGGAGTAAACAGCATATGCCAGTATCATCAACACTGAGCGCCTCTGAGCACAGCTGGCATTGTTTACAAGGAAATAAATATGGTAGCCTCCATATCCTGCTCACCTAGAGTTCCCTTTAAACATACATGCAAGCATGTGGATTATGTGCTGCTTCTATTTGCCTCAAAGCCAGAGTTTAGGGTTCACATCACAGCCCAGTAAAAAACACACTTATTAGAGACCTGAAGTGAAGGATATGGAGGTTGCCATATTTTCTATTCCACAACGCAAATTGTCTGGCAACCCTGCTGATTCTCTGCCTCCAATAGGTTTAGCTATAGTCAAGCATGGACATCAGATGTTTCTGACACAAGTCAGATCGTATTTGCAGCATGCTTATTCCAGGGGTGAGATTCAGGCACGCCATGTTTATTTTAAAGTGGACCTGAACTCAGTACTCCTCTGAACAAAAAAAGAAAAAAAAAAAAAAAAAAAACCAACAGCATAACCTTTAAACAAAAAAACAAAAAAAAAACAAATCCATCTTTACATCTATTACAGCTGATAGAAACTGCAGATTTATTTTAGGGTTTGTATTTCCTGATTCATGGAAGGAGACTGTTTACAGCCTGTATTTTCAAATGGCTTATCTGCCAAAGGTAGTCATGTTGGCACAGAGGGGGGGGGGGGGGGGGGGGGGGATCAAATTACAACTTATGATTAGACAAATGAGGGGGGTGGAATTACACAGGCTAAACTAAATACATACAGGGTGAGTTTGTCCTTGTGTCCTGTGCAAGCGTTCAGGACTACTTTGAGGTAAAAAAAAAAAAAAAAAAAAAAAAAAAAAAGGAGCAGTCAGCCTTACTATCACAGAAAAACCCACATACAGCCAGGTGTTCTACCCAATTAGTTTTGGTGAGTACCCAGCTGTCATCGGCTCCCCTCTTTCTATGCTGTAAGCAGAGCTGCGCACAGAAGCACCGGCCCTGCATTCTCTCATCTTGCCCCACCCATCTACTTATTCAGGCCACCCGGCTACTATTTCATGCCACCCTGCTGGGGAAAAAAATTCTGGGGAGCACACTGACAGATATAAGTAGATACTTGCTCTATTTACATAACATGTATTGCACTGTCCACGTTTTGATTTTAGTGGTTTTTCTACAGAAAAAAACAAACCACCAAAAAAAAAAAAAAAAAAAAACACTTAGCATTTCCCATTTTAAGTGTGGCTATTTTGAAGGCAATCCTGGTGTCATTTCCTCACTCTCCTCTGCCTGATTGTGTATGCATTGCCCACCCTTCACTATAGAAAGTGCATTGTCTCAGCAGGAGAAATATTGGCCAGGAGGTGAACAAAGGTGTGGGAGGGGAAACCAGGAGGGAAGGAGGCTTCAGCCAATCAGGCTGCATTAGTTACTTGGAGGGGAAATACAGAGGCAAAAAAGGACAACCCAGCATGCCCTGCAACTTTGTGTACCAAATAAGAGTCAGGTAAACTGGGGAATGATCATTTAACAAGAAAAGTTAATGATTTTTAACTTTTGGATTGCCTGGTTAACATCCTTATTACTGGTTTACCAGATAAATTTTTTTATTTTATGCCTAACAGTTACACTTTAAACATCTTAGGTCGGTTTCTCCTTGGCATAGATAAACGTATCAGATCCACCACTTAAAAGCACTGGTGGTGTGAATCAGCCCTTAGGTCTCAAGTCATAGCCAAGCTCTGTGGCAAGGGATCAAGCATCTTTTAGGGCTGGCACACTTGAAAAATTGCTAGCGCTTTGTCTCAGCATATTTTTTTTCCTGGCGGTTAATTTTTTTTGCCATATAGGCAAAAATCTTTTTTTTTATTTTTTTTTTTGTTTCATGTAAAGCTACCAGAGTGGTAGCTACATGAACCACCACTAGAGGGCACATGTGTCCCTCTAGTGCGATAGTCACTGGCATCAATAGCAAACAGGGGAACGCGTATATAACGTGCTCCCCTGTTTGGCTTCTCCTGTCGCCATGGCGACGATCGGAATGACGTCAGACGCCTCCGATCCAGCCCATAGCGCTGCCCGGAACACATTGGTCCGGGCAGCGCAGGGCTCTGGCGGGGGGGCCCTCTTGCACCGCTGCGTGTGGGCGATCGCCGCAGAGCGGCGGCGATCAAGCTGTACGCGCAGCTAGCAAAGTGCTAGCTGCACGTAAAGCATTTTAAATGGAGCAAATCGCCACACCAGGGGCTGAGATATCTTCCTGCGCGGCATAGCCCGAGCTCAGCTCGGGCTTACTGCCAGGAAGGTTAAGGCAATTCATAAATAAAAATGCTGCATGTCCTGTGTTTGCGATTTCCAAAAACACAAGCGCTCTAGTGCGCTCAATACCATTGACTAAATCTAGCAAAGCATTTTTGAAAGCAGATAATTGTGAGAAAAAAAATTGCTCTAGTGTGTCCCAGCCCTAAGGAAGGAATCTTTTTTTACATGCAATTTTTTTATTTACAGTAGCCAGTGATTTTAATGAGTAACAACATGCATTGTGCAGTTTTTCTAACACACTATGCAGAATTTAAGATTCCTCCTGAAAAATGCAGCGGCCCCGTAGAAAAGGAATTGTGTTTTCCCACTGTGGCAAAATGCACTGGTGTGACCGCTCCCCAAGAGCCATTTTCCATTAGCAAAAGTGACGTGATGCAGCTATGCTTCCCTTCCGCATCTTCCGATGCAGAAGTGTATGGAGGGGACGGCAGGCAGATGCGGCTCTGCATGCTGCAGATTCTCTGATCACTCTGCACACAATGCATGCAGTGGAAACTGTTCCATTGTCATGCACTGGGCTCAAATGCAGCCACATTGCACTGCTTCTAATGGAAACTGCCCCTAAATCAGAGAAGATTTGAGGATCTGTGAATTTAGGACAGATATACTCTGCTTCCTTACCTTCACATTTTGTAAAAACAAGAGGATTCTGACTGGCTGCTCAAGCCAACTTGTAATTTTGTTAGTACAACAGTTTTTCTTTTGGCAGAGAATAGAGTGCAAAAGAGCAAGTTTCCATGTAGTTCAGATTAGGTTCAACTTGTGTCAGGAAAAGGGGGGGGGGGAATTTAGGGTGAGGAGGTCTAAAGCAGTCATGACAGTTTTGCATTAAAAAAATGAATTATAAGTAGGGAAGTACAGTAGATAGCACCCACACCTTATAGCACTGGGTCCGAGGTTCAAATACCACCATAGACATGGCTATGGTAGGAATTAGATTGTGAGCTCTGAAGGACAGTTAGTGACACTATAGCGCTGTGGAATATGTCCGCTCTATATAAATACATAAAAATGACAGTACGGTTCAATTTGTGCTAGACAATGCGGCTTGTGCCACATAGGCGCTAAGAAAAGCTGAAAAAGAAAACACAAGCCTAGTGTGCCCCATTCAGCGATTTAAAGGAATGTTTCATTTTCCTGTCTGTTCCATTCAGGATGGCAGGGAGGTTATGGGTGAATCTTAAGTGACTGGCACAAAGCTTACAGGAAACATGCTTTCAACACAAGTCACTGAATCACCTCTTCCTCAGCAAAGTGTTCTGCTCTGCCCTTATCTCAGCACAGATCTGGCCCATCCTGAAGCCACTCATGTTACAAATATTTAGTCCTTAAAGTGAACCGAGCTCCTTTTTTTCACTCAGGACATTTCTATAGCACATGAAAAATGTATGCCGACTATCTGTTTCATTATTAAAATAAACTTTAATTTTACCTTGTATTTTACATTCAAAGTTGTTAAATTGGCCTGTTTGAGCAGGCCTGCCGACCGTCCCCATCCGCAGAGAGTACAGGAACCTCTAATTGTTTTATTGAGCTAATTACCAAGAGGTAAACAATGCCTTTCATCAGCAAAGGGGGTGAATAATTAGGAGTGTGTCTTCAAAGCCAGGGTGTGTGTCAATGTGTCAAGATAGCATCTCTGACTTCTGTAAATAAGGAATGTGAGAAGGGGAGGGGGGGGGGGGGGGGGGGAACATGGCAGCTTCTATGCCAGGAGAGATTTCAGTGAAAGAATGTGGTCAGTTCCCTTTAAAGTGCAGCTTGAAGCTAGGATTTTTCTTCCAGCATTTTGGATAGTGTGATGGTCAGAACCCGCAAGTATCTTAGCATTGTTGCAACAGTGATGAGCTAAAGTTCTTAAAAGTCGGAGACAAGAAATTGCGAGCAAGCAGACCAGATTGATTAAAAACAACACAAAATGAAGCATCTGCTGATTATCAGCTCTTTGATTATTAGGCCAAACTTATTTTGGCAGTTAACAGAGTTTACTAGGGCTGAATTGGATCTTTGCACCTAATCAGACATGAATGATCAAGTAAAACTAATTTTGCACAAATAGCTGGAGGGGAGCAGGGACGGGGGACCCAGGTGAGGGACGGGGGACCCAGGTGAGGGACGGGGCAACCCCCCCCCCCCCCGACCGCTGTCACCCCCATCCTGGCCGCTAACCCCTCCAGCATGGGGGCCCCCTCCCCACCCACAGGCTGTGACAGACTGATCAGTCTATGTCCAAAATTGCCTGTGTAGAGGGGGGGGGGGGGGGGGAATCAGTGTTTCTATGGCTCACTACCCCTCAGTGTATCCATGTGCGGTCAGGGAAAATGCTGCAAATCCAGACCATCCGTTCAGGTTTAAAAAAAAAAAAAAAAAGGGAATATATAAAAATAAAATTACCATCTGTTTAAAACAGATCCGATCTGTCACGGATTAGTGTGGACCTAGCCTTACCTCTACAGCTTTCCAACTCAGCCATCACAAACGTCACATAAACCAAAGTCTGCACGACCCAATGATCATAAACTACTCCGAACCACCAATAGGAAACAAGGGCCCATATATGCAATTAACTTTTTCTCCTGAGTTTACTCCTAGGTGATATTTTTAAATGTGTTAATAAAATGAGTTTTAAGCCATCAGAAAGCAAGACAATGCTCAAAATAATTTTGATAGTCTTTCATTTACTTTTTGGTACTTTTTTAGTTGAAAAGTGCTGGAAAGGTATTTTAATTTGAAGATGAAAAATTATTTCCTAGGAGAAAACTCAAGTGAAAAAGTAAATTGCATATGGGCCCAGGTCTCCAGTGCACACAGAAAACTACTAAAATGAAGAGAACATATCTGCTGAGAGAAATATAGGTCCCAATACGACTATTAGAGCCATTCTTGGCTAGAGAGCATCAGATTGCTGGCTGGCTGAACAGTCCAGAGGTAGCAGCAGATATCTGGGTTTGGGAGGCTAAAAACTGGTGCATCACTGGGGAGACGGCTTCTAGGAATATTGTTTATCAAGAAGGTAGAGAGAAGCTTGCTAGCCGAACTGTTAGGACTTGTTCACATCTAGAATCGAAATTGCTTACACCAGAATTTCGATTTTTGTAAAAAAAAATTTAGCGCCTCCCGGCACTTATCTAAGCACGTTTGCAGAGAGATTGTTTTGGAAGAGAAGTCTTTCAGCCGGAAATACATACAATTTATTCATGAAAGCGCTACACAAAGCGTTTTGTAAAGCGCTTTGCGGTTTCCCTATACCTTCCATTGAGGCAAATTGCCCCAAAAATGGTACAGGCAGCGCTTTGGTGAGCGGATCGGAATTGAATTGCTCAGATGTGAACACCCTCATAGGGAATCATTGCACAAGCGCTTTTAAAGGAGATTTTGAACACCGGTGCTTAAAAATAAATAAAAAAATGTCCTTAGTGTGAACAAGCCCTTATGGGAGCCAGCCTTCCCATCTAGGTGAAACCTGGGGTAACTGGTCTTCCTTCACACCAGGCATTTATAGATGGGCCACACTGCAGCACAAATGAAGCTGTTCTTTTGGGCAGGAGGTGACAGACTGCTTTGGTAGAAAGTGGCCAGCTGAATTTGGTTGTGTTCTTTCTTGTGGTTTACATATTAAATGCTTTCCTGAACTCCTTTTCAGAAACTGAAAAGATTTGTCAGCACTGGTCTCAGTCATGGTATTGCATCCATGTAGAATTAGATTGTGCAAGTGCTGCGTACTTTCCCAGGATTTTGTTAGGAGGTAAAAAATAAAAAAATAATAGTTCACCATATAGTAGTTCTATTAAAGCAGCCATACATGTATCCAGATTGAATCTGCTGCTCTTCTATTGCCCCAACATGTCTAATCAATTCACTTACTAAGGTGTGAAAGGGGTATGGCTCAAGTGTCCCATCTGAAAAAGTTGGGGAGGTATGCCTAAGTACACTCGTGATCACTGCTGACTTAGGCACTTTGACTAGAGGAAGCGGGCCAATACCTGTGAAACGCATTGTCTATTGTTCATCATTCAAATTTAATTCTACATATATGGTATGTTCATTAATGGAGGCAAGACATTACTTCTATACTATAGGGTTTAAAGTTAAGTTATAGCCTGGGCGCTAGGCCTGAAAGATAAATAGATTTAAGTCAAAAATCACCAAGCTCACAATTTCGGAATAGTCAAAGTGGCAATTTCTGAGATGAGGTTATTTCCACATCGGAAGCTTGAAAAAGCGGCTTCAAACTTCCCCCAATTCTCACGTGTGCGGCCCGCAGCATCGGCAGTGTCGGGACATACCTTCTGCCAGGAGTCGAGCGCTTTCCATCCTCTCTCGCCATCTGCCAGCTCTTGTGCACGCCATACTTCCTGGTTCCTGTAGGTCACATGACATACAGAAAGTATGCCGTGCATTAGAGCCTGCAGGTGGCTAAGTGGACAGACTGGCATCACTGGACTCGTGCTGGAAAGTATGCCCAGCACAGCTGCAGCTTGGGGACAGGGGGCACAGAGACACCCAGAGGGTGCACAAAGAGATAGGGAGACAGAGGAAAACAAAGATTGATTTGAAGGAAATCGTAAATCGAATCAAAATCGTGATTTCGGACAGAAATCGCTAAATTCAATTTTTTTCCTAAACCTGTTCAGGCCTACTGGGCGCCTCCTACACAGTTTTATCTATACACAGCCAACTAAACTGATATGCAGTATACAGGAAGCCATTCTCCTTAAACAGTTGCAAAATGTAGAAAGAAAATGACTAACTAGGAATACTGGTATGTTCAGTACACAGCTTTCACAAGACTAAAAGGTTAACACCATAAGCATTAAACTTTTCAGCGTGCTTGTAGTGTGTTAGGGAGGGGTATGGGGTGTCACCAACTACTGTCTTGTGATCTCATGGGAGATAGAGATTTCAGGTTTACAGGACAAAAGCAGTTTGTTTCATGCAACATGGCTAATTATCCGAACAATTAGTTTAATATTGTCAGATTACATAAATTGTATGAAATGTACATTATGCAACCTACTGTATATACTCTATCAATTTTAACGATCTGCTGATATACTACCCACACATGCAGCAGTTTCAATAAACAGTCTTTGGCAACACTTTGAAGCAGGAGCGTTAGACAAACCACTGCAATAATTTAGGCAGGCCCCAATGCCATACAGATATGACAAGATTGTACTAAAAGGGCCCATACGCTGGTCAATTTCAGCCATCAATCGACAGATACCATAGAATCGATTTGTCAATTGCAAATCAATTCTTTACAAATCAGCCAATTGATCGATTTGCAGCTGATTTTGATCGATTAGCTCAATCGGTCCGGGTGGAAAATCTGGGTCGATTGGCTACTGGCAGCCGATCAATGGCCCATAGGGTTGCATTGAATCGAATAATGCCACACTGCATTTCGATCGAATGTCAACAGATTTCATTCTGAAATCGATTGAAATTCAATTCCTATTGTGTGGCACAGATACATTGTCAGATTCAACATGATAGGCATCTGACAGAAATCTGATGGTCGTATCTGCTGCAAATCTATGTATGGCCACCTTAACGCTATGTTCACATAAATTTCCATCACTATATCAAGCGATGAGCAATTTATAAAATCGCCTTTCTAATCGCTTTTGCAGAGCAATTTTTCTTCACATCCTGACGTCAGTGAAAAAAAAAATCAATAGCACCCCCCATCTTCTCTTGCCACACAGCCGAAGGTTCACACTGGTTGTTTGTATGTCCTGGCCACGCAATGCATGCTGGGAGAGGTAGTTCCCATCTATGTGGTTACAGATTAATAGTGCCTGCTGATGTGGTTATATGTAACCACATCTCCCAGCATGCAATACGTAGGCAGAGACATACGAATCACAAGTGGCTGTGTGGCATGTGAGGGAAGAAAATTGAAGCATCCAAATAGTCCAGGAGGGGGATACGAAGTAGTCCCCTAAGTAAATGCCCGCTTTAACCCCCACAGCCTCTTGGGGGTGCTTGACAATTTTTTGTAAAATTACTCCTTAGATCCCACCCAGGAAACACACACACACACACACACACACACACACTTATTAATGGTACAGTTTTTAAATACTAAAGATTATAAGTCTGGGAATCTGAAGAGAAGTTTGCAGCCTAGCCACAGCACAAGCAATATGGGCCCTTTTCTGTGACTGAACCTGACCCTGGTAAAATGGTCACCAAAAGACCTCAAAGCAGCAATAGCTAGTTGACAGGGCGTCTACACATCCAATTTTGATCAGCCAATGATTGACAATGTTACCACTTCCAAGTTGTATGAGAGCTTCCTACATAATCTATTCAAAGTATTAAAAATATGGAGGTGGTAAATGGCCTACATGAAGGTGGTAAATTGTCAGTGCTAGTCTACTTTAGGGGACAGCTCAGTTCTCCAATCACAGTACCATCATTGTGATCAGGTAAACCATGTGGGCATAGTTTACTACAATCTATTGTAACAAAGTAACCAAGCAGCTCGGGATGACTAAAACCACTAGGAATGTATAGGGATAAAGAGACCGAAAAGCCCTCCTACTAATAAGCAATGCTTTGTGAAACACGACTTCTTAAAAAAACAGAAAGAAACTTGCAATAATTCAGCTATAAATAAAAATGTGGTTACCCACAATGCACCACTACTGAATATGCAAATGATCTCCTTCAACCCCTGTAAGCCAGACAAGCAACCAGAACCGCTGGTGTATAGCTTTAAATATTGTAAACCTAGCAGTTCATGAGGGTGAAGTAAACCCCATCACATTAACTGAACTTCCATATGTGGTTTTCTACTGGGTCCCCTAAAGTAAACTGATGCCAAATTGGTCATAGCTAGAAGTGTACTATATACACCATGTCTAGGAACAGTTATTACCCCCCCCCCCCCCCCCATTATCACCCAGCCCTAAGTGAAAGCCAAACCTCTATAGCCCACAGTATAGCTTTATTATAGATTGATCAATTTTAATATATTCATTATCACCACCGGAGACCTGATGTAAAGCTGAACTGGGCAGCTTTTATTGCTCCACTACAAGTGTCAAATTACCAAAGCTAAGAAGGAACATCACACATAAATCAGATCTGCTAGGCTAATAGCGGTCACTGATTAATTGTCAGGTAATAAATCCATACTTCCCGAGCCTGTTTAGCCCAGTGTAGAGTAATAATGCTGGGAATACACGTTAAGTTTTTACTTTAGATAGATGGGTTAGATAGATAAATTCCAACCTGTTGGATCTGGTCGATTCTACTTTCGTTTCGATTCTCCTCATTCAAGTGAATGTAATTGATAAGAAAAGATAAGGAATCGAGAGGAGAATCGAGCAGTGAATCGAGAGTAGAATCGATCGAAAGCAAAAACGACGGCACAAACGAACGCAAAAACACATCGTGTATTCTTAGGCCTCCTTTCTACGAACTGTTGAGCTGTGTGCTCAGCAAGCAGTTACCAGGCAGAAGTAAGCAGTTATCATGCAGCAACAAGCAGTTACTTGGCAGCAGTAATTAATTGAGAGAGTTTGAGGCATTTCACTGCCTATCAGCAGTCCGTGGAAAGGAGGCCTAATGCTGGCCACTAACGGTCCAATTTCTAGCAAAAAATCGTTCGAGCGATCAGAAATTCTGATCGGATTGGTTGTAAATAATCTCCATTGGTGGACACAATCGATTATGAACGAGTGAAAAAAATGTCACCCGAATGAATTTTCGTCGAACGAAAATTTGGATTTTCTTGGTGGTCGTGATAGATAGGAAGCAATGATTGGTTGATGGTGTAGTGAACGATTTTTCATCCACTCAGAATTTGATCGCTCAAACGATTTTTCGCTAGAAATTGGACCGTTAGTGGCCAGCTTAAGAGTTCTGCCCAGGGCTGTGGAGTTTGAGTCCATGCAATTTTGGTAACCTGGAATTGGTGGTTTCAAAAACTGAGTCCGAGTTTTGTACAAAAAAAAATAAAATAAATAAAAAAAAAATTAAAAAGTACCTAACAACTTTTCAGTCCATCTCTGGATGACTACACTGTGCCAGAACCGATGAAACCAGTCCATGAGGGGGAAATTATAATGATAAGGTGTGCCACACCCAGCCTAGTATGGCTAAGCAAATAAATTAGTTAAAGAGACACTGAAGCGAAAAAAAAATTATGATATTATGATTTGTATGTGTAGTACAGCTAAGAAATAAAACATTAAGATCAGATACATCAGTCTAATTGTTTCCAGTAGAGGAAGAGTTAAGAAACTCCAGTTGTTATCTCTATACAAAAAAGCCATTAATCTCTACGACTTTCAAAGTCGTGGAGAGGGCTGTTTTCTGACTTTTATTATCTCAACTGTTATTGAACTATTTACTTTTTCTCTGCCAGAGGAGAGGTCATTAGTTCACAGACTGCTCTGAAAGAATCATTTTGAATGCTGAGTGTTGTATAATCTGCACAGATTATAGAATGATGCAATGTTAGAAAACACACTATATACCTGAAAATAAAAATATGAGAATATTTTCTTTGCTGCTAATCTTCTAGTAATTATTCATAGTACACAACCAATTCACTATATCATATATTTTTTTTTCGCTTCAGTGTCTCTTTAAGGCCTCATTACAGAAACTAGGTTTTAACACAACATCCAATAAGGGGGGAGCAAAGTAAGCAAGTGTAAGTTTGTGCCATTTTATAATTAATTTAGCACACTAATCTTACACAGGACTATATCCGACTACTTGAAATGACTACAATAAGTTTTTGTATTTAAAATAAGCTAAAAATGGTGCATACATGAGCCTTTTAGTTAATTAAAAAGCATAAAGTAATGTTTTAAAAGACTATACACGCAAATATTAAGTACTCCTAACAAATATATATGTCTCAAGGGGAGGGGTACTTGAGATGTTCCTATTCACAATATGGGGTACTAAGCAAATCATGCTCTCTTGTAAAGGGGTACATGTTATAATGTTGAGAAGCGCTGTCTAGTACATTGTAAATATTAATTTTTAAGCTGGAGGCATCAGCACACTAAATGAAGTTAAAAAGCAGGGCTAAGCAGCTGTCGTCAGTAGCCTATACCTTGCTTGGAGTGGGAGGCCTCAGATCTACATTAGTTTTGGGTTAATGCCTATATATTATAATGGACAGCGGTCACCAGCTGGGAGTGAGAGACGGTCTCCCATTTCCCAAACATGTTACCCAATCTAGAACAGAGAGAGCACAGAGTACACAAGCAGCAGAGAACATGGCAGGGGCACATCACATGATACAGATGAATAATCCAACTCCCAAACTCCTTCCCCGCACAGCGGCGGCGGAAACACTTACCCAAAATAACAAGTTGAACAGAAAGATGAGATATTTCACACACTTCATTCCCCCCTCGACAGCCATGGTTTCTCAGTGTCTGCAAGTAGAGAAGGAGTAAGAAGAATGTTTTATAGTTTAATCAAAGCATCAATTTCCCGAAACGCTGTCCCTCCCTTGCTGCGTCTCAACCCAGAAGTCAGCGGAGTGCACAGAACACCGTATAAATCCCCATCCCCACCCATCTTCATGATTATATGCTGAACTACAATAAAAGACCGTCTAGCCCGTCATTCCGGAGCCAGCAGAGCGCTCACCTCCCCGACGTTCCAAGCAGAACCTCTCCCCAGCAAACTGTTGCTTCTGCGAGCTTCTCCGTGCACTAGTCTGTCTGTGATCGGCCTATGGAGGAGCGCTACTCCACCCCCTCCCTGCAGCTACACTCCCTACCCCCGCACTATACAACCACAGCTGTCATGTGACGCTGCTCGCCTAGGCTAGGCTCCCTCTTATATGTTTACCTAGGGTGGCCTAAAGCTGCCGGGAACCCCCTCCTGCCTGTGTGGTGGACAATTATTCATCTAGTTACATTAGTCAGCTTGTGAAGAGGCGTATCCTCACTGCATGAGTTCAAGTGTTAAAAGTCTGCCACTGGCTATTTTAGTATCTAATTCATGTGTAGGGGCCTGCCTGACTATACACAGGGAAGAATTAGTAGTAGTAGTAGTAGTTACTTTTGGCATTAGTTTCCCAGACTCGTTCTCGATCCACTCCTCTTATGAACTTTCCTCGAAATGAAGAGAGGAACAAAAGCAATGCTTGTTTTTGAGGGTCCCTTCACACTTGAGTGCCGCGGAATTGGTGCGATTTGGAACAATTTCACTGCAACCGAAAAGTCACACCGTGCATTATAGCCACGGGGTGACTGAAGGGAAAAAAATATCATGACTTCTGATGCATTTCCTGGAGTCGCTGGGTAACGCACTGCAGCTTTTGCGCTACTTCTCCGTTGCTTAGAGCACTTCCATCACGTCGCACCTCAAACAGTGCGGCATGTCTCATAGACTCTGATGGCCACTGCACTGCGGCAGGAGTACCGAGTACCGAGACGTGACACAGTAAGGGATCGTTCACACTAGGGGCGTTTTCTGCCTTTTTTCAAGCGCAGGCGATTTTTAAAATCACCCACAAAACGACTGTGATTCGATTCCCTATGAAAGAGTTCACATTCACAGCTGAGCTGTTCGTTTCCATTCAGCAAAACGTTGCCTGCACAATTTTTGAGGCGTTTTTGCTATAATGGAAAGTATAGGAAAAAAACGTAAAACACAAAATCGCTTTGTGCAGCGATTGCGTTGACGTTTTTAACAATAAATACATTGTATTTATTATTTTCCGGGTCAAAGAGTTCACTTCCTGACTTGCGTTGGAGTGAATTACAAAACTGCTCTGTAAAAGTGCTTAGAAAAGCGTTTTACAGAAACGCAGCGCGCAGTGGCGCGCCCGGAGGGAAAAAAAGCACACAAACCGCTTGCGTTTTGGTTTGTTTTGTTTTGTTGTGAATGGGGCCTAAGGGTACAGGCGCCTGAAGGACACCTGAGATTAGGCAATAGGTTAAGTTTGAAACGGAACCAAATTTTCAGTAGATACTGAGTATGATTGGCTTTATTTTAAAGGGGTTCTGTGGCATGTTAAAAAAAAAAACTGACACTTACCTGGGGCTTCTATCAGCCCCCTGCAGCTGTCATGTTCCGCGCCGCCGGTCCCGGTGTAATTATTCCTGTAACTAGACTGCGGCTGCGCGGCCGTTGTAGCGCACGTTCTTTCTTTCCCCACACGTCATCGGGAGCTTACTGGGCAGGCGCAGTACACTAAAACTTTGTACTGTGCCTAAGCCCCCGATGACCTGTGCGGGAGCGAGCATTATTCGTGTAGTTAGACGAATAATTAGACCGGAGCGGCGGCGGGGAATGGAGGATCGTAGGAGGACATGGCAGCTACAGGGGGCCGATAGAAGCCGCAGGTAAGCGTCAGTTTTTGGTTTTTTTTAAACATGCCACAGAACACAGAATTTTAAGTCGAATGGTATTTACAACAAGCTTGGAAAATTTGGATCTCCTAGATCATTTCTGCACAGGTATATTTTTTTTTTTTAATCTGGAAGGAACTGTCCAGGGGCAATATGACTGTTTGGGCTCAGGCATGGTCGGAATAGCCCATTTCCGTTTCCGGCACAATTCCGCATTCCGTCATATAGAAATTCCGTTACCGTTCCATTCCGACGGTATACCGGGGCAGTTCCGCGGAATTCCGACTTATACGGAATTCCGTCGGAAAAATTTTAAAATCTATCTCCTCCTCCCTCCCATCCATCCAATGCAGGGAATTGCATTCCACACACTAGGTCCTAGGTTCAAATCCCAGCTATGGTATATAAGCATGCTTTTCAAAAAGTACAAATCCTTAATCATGCTACTTTTTCTATCGAATTGATCATAATGGAAGTATGGTTTATGCTACCGCCAGCTTTAGCATGTAGTGTGGGTCATGGTCTAGAGGTTAAGACAGATACCTACTACACACTAGGTTCTGGGTTCAAATCCCAGCTATGGTATATAAGCTGTTTTGAAAATCTGCAATTCCCTACTGCGATGGATGGATAGAGGGAGGGAGATTTTTTTTTGTGCTATTCCGGAAAATTCCGTCAGAATTATAAAATTTCCGCGGAATTCCGTTTGAAAGGTATAGGAATTGCGATTTGACTACCGGAATCGGAATTAACCTAATTCCGGCCGGAATCACGGAATTCATAATTCCGCGGAATTTTCCGAGCATCCCTATTTGGGCTCAAACCCACCAGAAGCCTTTTCAAAGCGCTAGTGATTTGAAAAAGCTCTTGCTAATGCAATGCTATGGGGGATTTTTATAAAATCACATCACTCAAGTGGGATCACTCCCATACCATTAGACCTTGTTCACATTACAAATCGCAAGCGCTGGCAATTTGGTGAGCACTTTTCCCTGTGCTTTTTGCTTAGAAAAGCGCTATTCTAAGCGCTTTTGTGGAGCGATGATTTTTTACACTTCCTGACGTCAGACAGGAAGTGAACTCTTTGACCCGGAAATGAATAAATACCATGGGCTTGACTCACAAAAGCCTGATAACTGCTATCACAGCAGTTATCCCGTGAAAACACCAATATAAGCGACCATTGCACTAGCGGTTTTAAGGTGATTTTTAAAATCGCCAGCGCTTTAAAAAGAGCGAAATTGCTCTTAGTGCGCACAAGCCCTTACATTAGCTAGAACTTTTCAAATCACAAAGCACTCAGAAAACAAGGTTTTTTTTTCCAAATTGCATGCAGCTTGAAATTACACCAATCAAAGGCCACTGTTTTATGCTAGGTACACACCATACAATTTTCTGTTAGATTTACCTGCCAGATGTTGGAACATGTTGGAAATTATCTATATGACCATCTATCTGCCTAGCAATTAGGCATCGTTCTACTCAGCAGGAGATACAATGCACCAGAGATAATGATCAGTCTCTACCAGTACTTTACAGAAAATAATCTAAAGGTGTGTACACACGCACTACGGCCGCCAGCGACGGGTCCGTCAGAACCTCCCCCTGGGCGGACTTTCAGCCGACAGTAGCGCGTGTGTACTGATAAGGATGTTTCTGAACAATCCGCTCAGCCTTATCAGTCCGCTGACAGCGCGTACACACGCGCTACTGTCGGCTGAAAGTCCGCCCAGCGGGAGGTTCTGACGGACCCATCGTTGGCGGCCGTAGTGCGTGTGTACGCACCTTAACAGAAAATCTAAGCTACATACACACGTCAGACTTTTACAAGCTACTACTAGTCATCTGACCCACCAGAGGGGCGGTTGTTCTGGCGACAGTTTGCCGGTGTGTACAGTCTTCCGTCAGGCTGATAAGGCTGTTTTTGACCAATCCGCCAAGCGCTCGGCGGATCAGTCAAAAACAGTCTTATCTGTCTGCCGACAGCTTGTGCTATCGTGTAACTGTCGGCAGAACTACCGCACTGCAGAAGGGTCTGACGGACCCGTTGTTTGAAAAAGTATGGCGTGTGTACGCGTCTTAACAGAAAAATCAGTACTATTCCGTTAGCCGGGCGCAACCACCAGGTGGCGTTAATTACTATTCCCCCTCCAGGCCGCCATGGATAGTAGGGAAAGATCACCACCTAGTGGATGCGCCCGGCTAACGGAAAAGAACCGAAAAATCTAACAGAAAATTGTATGGTGTGTACTAGGCATTAGATGTGAACTAGCATTGTAGAAGTGAATTGGCTACCTTTTTGCAATGTATTACATGCACTTTAGGGACAAGTGTGAACAGGTTGTTAGATGTGGAACTTATGTATTTCCTTGTGCTATAATAATGAGCTGAAGAAACCTGCAGTCATGGATCAGGTCTCACCGGTAGTACAAGGTGATGATGATGGGTGTCATGTGAGCACAGGTTTTCCTGCAATTTTAGCCACACTGGTTTTTTGTAGCCCTAGTAATTTGAAAAGCTCTTGCTAATGCAATGCTGTGGGGGATTTTTTATAAAATCACATGGCTCAAGTGAGAACAAACTCCAGAGCCTTACCTTAGCAAGAGCTTTTAAGATCACATGCGCTGAAGGCCAGTTCACACTCATAATTCAAATTATGAATTGCAATCATGATTTTGCAGCGATTTGCGTTTTGATTCCGGTTCAACAGAACGAGAATCACAACACAATCGCCCCAAAGCACTGCATGCAACGCGTTTATAATTTATGCAAAATGCAAAATGCAAATGCTGCCGTGAGAATGATCCCATAGGGATACATTAGCAGCAGTGCTTTGCTGATTGTTGGAGATCAGCAAAGCGCTGAAAAGCGCCCAAGTGTGAACCAGAACCAGCACACAGAAAAAGCTCTTGCATTGTGAAGGGCTGGTTCACATCCTTCAAGTGAGAATACACACATAGCACCATATTAACAAGAGCTTTTAAAATCACATGCGCTTGGAAAAAGATATGGCAGTGTGAACCAGCCCTTAGGCCTCGTTCACATTGGGTTCCGTTCGCGTTGGACTTTTTTTGAACA